>NC_034594.1:144374193-144404669 GCF_900095145.1 Mus pahari
CTCTGTCTCTCTAGTCCTCCTCTGAGGGCAGGGTACCATCTTCAGCAACAGTCACTACCAGGAATCGGCCCATTTACTGCTGGATGGCTTGTGGCATCTCTCATGTTCCTTTTCTGGTTCCTACACACCCTTCTCAGTGCTTGGAGTTCCTCTGTGACTGACCACTCCTTCCTGTTCTCTCTAATGGTGAACACGTTTCTGGACCGGCTCTGGGTTTGAATCTGATTTATGCTCTGGTAAGGTCTCCTCTGGATCTAGTTTGGCTCTGGTTCTGACTTCAGATCCATCTTTGGCTCTGTCTTTGGCTTTCTATCTGGAAATGTGTGTCTGCCTTTTAGAATCTGACGTACCTGTACTGAGAGTTCAGAATGGGTCTTGGTGTGCTCAGCTTAGCTGGTCTTGTCTCACTAAGGGCTCTGTGCAGTTCAGTTGCAGAGATAATTGGTGCTGATTTGTGAGTGGGGAACTTAACTAGGTGATGGTGGGTCACAGGGAGGGACACAGCAATCTCCAGCATCACAGGTGCTGACTTTATGGGGCCAGAGGGCAGGAGGCAAAGGATGCAAGCATGGAGACGCTGAACTCAAAGAATATGGCTTATTCTTGTGACTCAAAATACAATCAAGCCTTTGCCTAAAATTACTAATTCATTCTGCATATTTTCTCAGCTATATTGTCAATTCCTTTCAGAAATCTCCCCAACTCACCCTAGCCTGGAATAGATGCCTCCACCCTCAGAGGTCCCTGACTTTCTTCCTGCTGCAGCATATATCACCATTTACTGAAATTTCCTGTGTAATTATCAATCCCTCTATAGAGGATATAAACTCCACAAAGCGAACTCAGCCACTTACTTTATAGCTACTGATCGACATCCATGATATGTCTGGCACATAGTAGGCACTTAATACATGTTTGTTGGATAATTAATAATTAACAGGCACTGCTGTTGTATAATGGAAAACACTAGTAAGTAGGTTAAGAAATAACACTTCTTAATCAGCTCACACTTCCTCCCTGCAGCTCCGGAAACACCACACTGAAGTGAGAGCAGCTACCAAGCCAGTTCTTTTTCCTCAGAAGACTGGGGTCTGACTGGACATGGCCCAGTACCATCTGTGGATCTGCTTCCTTTGCCTGCAAACCTGTGAGTTCTGAACCTTGCTAGGATTCAAGCCCTACTATGTCATAACTTTTTAGAAAATACACACGGGAGGGCAGGGACGTGTCCCTTGGATCAAGTTTCAGCAGAACTTCCTGGGCTTTCTGTTCATATTGTATGCAATCTACTGAACTGGAGTGAGAACTTAAGATCCAAACAATGTGCTTTATCGCATTAAGCCTGTCATCTTTCACTTGCTGTCCTCTTTCCTAGCTATGCCCGACTCCTGGTCTCTCCTCTTCCTCTTGCCCTTTGGGTGGCTGCACTGATTACTTGGGTTAAGTTTTTGGTTTCCAGCATCATTTCTGCTTGATTTTCCTTTTGTATTTCCATCTGTTTATTCTCTTGTCTTAACTGGTGTTATCTCTATATGTTGGGACATAGTAGGCACTTAATAAATATTTGTTAGCTAGTTAATGAATTACTTAATTAATGCTGGTCACTGGAGTCACATTATGGAAAACACTAGCAAGTAGGCTAAGAACCAACAGTTCTTTTTCTTTTCTTTTTTTCCCCCATTTGTTGAAAATAGAAGTTTTTCATACCATATGTCCTGGTTACAGTTTCCCCTCCCTAAACTCCCGCCAGTTCCTCTCCACCTCCCCTTCCCTCTAGATCCACTCCCTTTCTGTCCCTCATTAGAAAAGAACCAGCTTCTAAGTAACAAACAAACATGTCAAAATAAAATTTACTATGATGAAATAAAAATCATCACACTGAGCTGGACAATACAGTCCAACAGAAGGAAAAGAGCCCCAAAGCAGGCAGAAGACACACTCATTCACATGATCAAGAGTCCCAAAAACCACTAAGCTAAAACCAAGTGCAGAGCCTCGTGGGTCCTGAGTTCATATAAGCCCTGATTATTTGACTAAGAGGGCCTGGTTCCCTCCACCACTTCTGGCTCTTATACTCTTTCTGCCTCCTATTCTGTGGGGATCCCTGAGCTTTGATGGACTCTCTCCATATAATGTCTGGCTGTGGGTCTCTATCTGTTCCTGTCTGCTACAGCAGAAAGCCTCTCTGATGATGACTGGAAATGTCACTGATTTATGAGTACAGCGGAATATCAGCAGAAGTCATTTTTTGATACTTTTTTTGTTTGTTTGTTTTAAGACCAGTAGTGTTTGGTTTTACCCCGGGTCTCTGGGCTGTCTAGTCTCTGGATAACCAAAGCAGTGTCAGGTATGGGTTCCATCTCATAAATCCAGGGCTTAAGTCAAATGAGACATTGATTGGTTACAGCCACAAGTTCTGGGCTACTGTCGTCTTAGCAGATCTTGCATGCAGGGCAGACTATACCTCAAATGTTTTGTGGTTGGGTTGGTGTTTAGTTTCTCCTTTGGTAGTTTACAGAGTAAGCTTCCCACACCAGAGACACTGGAACACGGGGTAAATGGTCCATGTAGGCACCAACCCAACTTCTCCGTGTTAAATGAGCTGTGTGGGTGTTGTCCTCAGCAATTTGGTCCCACTGTCAGTTTGTTGAGAGCAACCCATTGTCTTAGCAAAAGGCTAGGTCATTTGGGGATTTCCACGAGACTCTCTTGGCCAACAACTCAATGAAGTGCAACCCAACCTTGGTAGTGGAAACTTCCTTTGGTGACAAGAGATGGACAGTTGGGGCTCTATCTCCCCAATTATTAAGGGACCTCATTAGAATTGTTTTCACATTTTTAGGAGAATTTCCACTGCACTGGGTTTCCATGTCATCCATAAATGCCCCTCAATCCCAAGTGATTCTCCCTACATTCTCTCCTTCAACCCTATCTCCCCATCTTTTCCTCCCCTCATGTTCCCTTTCCCTCCTGTCCTCAGTCCATTCATGATATTTATTCTATTACCCCTTCCAGGGAGATCCATGGGTCTCACTTTTCCCTTCCTCTATCCCTAACCGCTCTGGGCCTATGGAATGTAGGTTAGTAAACCTGTATTTAATGGCTAACATCCACATATAAGTGAATATGTATCATGCTTACCTTTCTGGGTTGGGTTACCTCACCTAGGATGATTTTTTTTCCATCCATTTGCCTGAAAATTTCATTATGTCAATTTTTTAAAGAGCTGAGTAATACTCCATTGTGTGAATGCACCACAGAGTCTTTACTCATTCTGCCGTGAAGAGATGTCTAGATTGTTCCTAGTTTGGGGCTATAATGAACAGAGCATCAATGAACATGGTTAAGAACATGTGCCTGTAGTCATATGACACATCTTTTGGGTATGTGCCCAAGAGTGGCATAGGTGGATCTTGGGGTAGACTGATTCTCAACTTTCTGGAGTATAGCGGAATATAGAAGTCATTTTTTGAAACTTTTTTTTTTTAGACCAGTAGTGTTTGATTTTACCCCGAGTCTCTGGGATGTCTAGTCTCTGGGTCACCCAAGCAGTGTCAGGTATGGGTTCCATCTCATAAATCAGGCCTTAAGTTGCCTGGGGCTGGACCCAGTTGGTCCCTCAACCTGGGGGAGAAATCAGGATTCCAGTACTCAGGTGGGCAAGTAGTCGGCAAGTGACAAACACTAACACCAGAGAGTGTTGGATCTGAATGTAATTTCTCAAAGCGAGCATCAGACTTATATTACAGAAGAAAACAAGGAAGTTAGGTGACACATCAGCCAAGGTACATTGAGGTTATCCAATGCATAATGACGCAAAACAGAGAACTGCATTCATAAAGACTGGCAGGAACCAGGCAGAGGTTACAACTGAGATAAAAAACAAAAACAAAAACAAAAACAAACAAACAAAAAAACCCGGCCCTATCTAAAGTCAGCTATTCTAGGAGCCAGGTAAGAATTTCACACCCTAGTCACAATTCTAGTCTACTGAATAACCCACCACCAGGGAGGTTCCACTCTTGCTAACCTTTTCATGAATAATGCAATACTCTAGTTCTTCCTTAAACTACAACCCTCCATCTTGCTACACCATTGTAAAGTCATGCATATCGGAGTGACTCAACTGTTATTCTAAGTTTACTTTGTAGAACTTGCCCTGAGATTTCTACTCTTACCCAGTAAACTGCAATGTCTGATTTCTTTCACTATCTCTTTCAAACCTGGAGGCATTTTTTTCTGAATAAGTCAAATCATTTCTTGGGGCACCTATAATAAAACAATACTGAAAGACTGCTCTCTAAGTCCTTTACCAACTATCACAAGGACATATCTGGACCACATCCGTGTTATGGGACAACAAACACTCTCCAGGAGACCAGTTTCTGTGAAACTTTCTGCCTCAGGACTGCGGTCAAGCTTTTGAACTTGTCAAGCAGACGCCACTGGAGTGGGTGTGGTCTTAAGTCAAATGAGACATTGCTTGGTTATGGCCACAAGTTCCATGTCATTGTTGCTCTAAGCATATCTTGCATGCAGGACAGATTATACATCAAAGGTTTTGTGGCTGGGCTGGTGTTCACATTCTCCTTTGGTAGCTCATAGAGTAAGCTTCCCACACCAGAGACACAAGAGCATAAGAGTAAAGGTTCCATGTAGGCACCAGCTCAACTTCTCCACGTTTAATGAGTTGTGTGGGTGTTGTCCTCAGCAATGGGGTCCCACTGTCAGTTTGTTGAGAGCAACCCATTGTCTTAGCAAAAGGCTAGGACATTTTGGGATTTCCATGAGACTCCTTTGGCCAATAACTCAATGAAGTGCAACACAACCTTGCAACTGGAAAAATACTTGGTGATAAGAGATGGACAGATGGGGCTCTATCTCCCCAATCATTAAGGGACCTCATTAGAATTGTTTTCATATATTTTAGGAAAATTTCCACTGCACTGGGTTTCCATGTCATCCATAAATGCCCCTCAATCCCAGGTGATTCTCCCTACATTCTCTCCTTCAACCCTATCTCCCTATTTGTTCCTCCCCTCATATTCCCTTTCCCTCCTGTCCTCAGTCCATCCATAATATTTATTCTATTACCCCTTCCAGGGAGATCCATGGGTCTCCCTTTTCCCTTCCTCTATACCTAACCTCTCTGGGTCTATGGAATGTAGGTTAGTAAACCTGTATTTAATGGCTAACATCCACATATAAGTGAATATGTATCATGCTTTCCTTTCTGGGTTTGGGTTACCTCACCTAGGATGATTTTTTTTTCCATCCATTTGCCTGAAATTTTCATTATGTCAATTTTTTAGAGAGCTGAGTAATACTCCATTGTGTGAATACACCACAGAGTCTTTACTCATTCTTCTGTGAAGAGAAGTCTAAATTGTTTCTTGTTTGGGTCTATAACGAACAGAGCAGTAATGAACATGGCTAGGAAAGTGTGCCTTTAGTCATATGACACATCTTTTGGTTATGTGCCCAAGAGTGGTATAGATGGGTCTTGGGGTACACTGATTCTCAACTTTCTGAAGAATGGCTATATCAATTTTCATAGTGACTTACAAATTTGCACTCCCACCAACAACAAATGAGTGTTTCCCTTAGTCCCCATCTTTGCCAAAATGAGTTGTTACTTGTGTTATTGATCTTAGCTAATCTGACAGGATATGAAATAAAATCTCAAAATAATTTTGGTAAGCATTTCCCTGATGGCTAAGGATGCTGAACATGTCTTTAAGTATTTCACAGCCACTTGCATTTTCTCTATTGAGAATTCTCTGTTTAGATCTGTACCTCCATTTTAAATTGAGTTATTTAGATTCTTGATATCTGGCTTCTTGAGTTCTTTATGTAGTTTAGGTATTAGTCCTCTATCAAATGTAGAGTTGGTAAAAATCTTTTCCCTTTCTATAGACTGCCATTTTGTCCAAATGTCAGTGTACTCTACCTTATAGAAAGAAAATACAGACATGGGTCATTCATGAGAAGAGAATGCCACATTACTTAGGAATTTGCTCATATTTATACAGGTGAACAGAACAGAAAAATCCCAGAAGCACTGTGGAAAAGTATCCAGTTCACAAGTTTGTGTTTTCATGGGCCAGGCAGGAACATGGAAATTACTCAGGGCTATTGCAGTTTGGCTAAGAACACAGTGTGCTGATGCCTTGGTTGACAAGCTAGCAAAACAACTCACCTTAGAGAGGGGGCCAGGGCCCAACAATTCTCTTTTATTTTTTAATTAGTGCCTGTCTTAGGTGACTCATGGACATTGGTGTTTGCCTTACCCATCATTGAGTAGTACACCCAGGCCCCATGAACCCCCTGTCTTAGATTGATAAACATCCCCATGGTCTTACCTGTCACTAGCTGCCTAACTTTTCATCATGCTCAGCCAAATCTGAGCAGATGAGTTGCCTTCTGCTAAGGATAACAGTATCTGTCTTGACAGCTTGACTCTGGGCTTGCCTTCTGCCCAAGTGGAAAATGAAAAAGCGCACACAAGCAGCACTCCAAGAGCAATAATGTCCAAAGAGAGAGTGACAACCCAATTGTCCTGCAAACTTAAGGTCCCTAAGTAAGGAGTTCCCTGAAGCTAGGGGAATTCATGTTTCATTAATTTGAATAATTTGATTAGCCAATTGAGAATTGTTTTAGCTATTCTGTTTTTGTGTGTTTGTTTGTTTTCCATATGAAATTGAGAATTGTGCTTTCAAGACCTATAAAGAATTGTGTTGGATTTTAATGGGGATTGAATTGATGTTGTAGAATGCATTAGATAGGATGGGCTTTTTTTTTTTTTAAAGTTAATCCTACTGATCTATGAGCATGGAAGATCTTTCCATCTTCTGATATTTTCCTCTATTTCTTTCTTGAAAGACTTAAACTTTTCATCATACAAGTCTTTCACTTGCTTAGTTAGAGTTACCACAAGACATTTTATATAATTTGAGCCTACTGTGAAAGGTGTTGTTTTCTAGATTTTTTTTTCCTTACTCCATTTGTAGTTTGCATATAGTCTGGCTATAATTTTTATGAATTAGTTCAGTATCTGGCTATGTCAGTGAAAGTGTTTACCAGTTCTAGAAATTTTCAGGTCGTATTTTTAGGGACAATTATGAATGTTGTCACATCATCTGCAAATAATGATACTTTGACTTCTTCCTTATCAATTTGTATCCCCTTGATCTTCTTCAGTTTCTTGTGCTTAGGTGTGGAGAGAATGGACAAGCTTGCCTAGTTCCTGATTTTAGAGGAATTGGTTTGAGTTTCTATCCACTTAATTTGATATTGGCTATAGGCTTGTTATAAAATTAACCTGTGTTATGTTGATGTTTGTCCCTCGTATCATTAATCTCTTCAGGACTTTTATCATGAAGATTTTTCTCAAAGACTTTTTTCTGCATCTAATAAGATGATCATGTGGGTTTTTTTCATTCACTTCCTTATAGGTTATATTACATGTATTGATTTTTTTTTTACATATTGAACCATTTCTTCATTTTGTGGATGCAGCAGAAGGCTAGATCCTGTTTTCACATTCATTCTCTTGCCCCATGTTTCTATGGGGAGAACTAAGACCAATTACATTGAGATAAATAAATGACCAATGATTGTTGGCTCCTGTTATTGTTTTTGTTGTTGTTGTTGGTGGTGGTAGTAGTGGCAGTGGAGTGTGTGAGTCTGAATATAGTAAGACATTAGCCTAGTGTAGTGGTATACACCTTTAATCCTCTTAGGAGACAGAAGCAGAGGAACCCCAGACCATTCTAGTCTACAGAGGGAGTTCCAGGCCAGCCCTCCATACATAGTGAGAGCATGTCTCAAAATCATGTATATTTTAGCTAATTCTATTGCTGAGCTTTACACTTGTGTTTCATGCTTTATTAGGAAGGGTCCTGGCTCTGTTGTACAGAGATCCTAGCCAGGATTTTGTTGTTTGTGTAATGGTCCAAGTGAGCTAAAAAGGCAGAAAAATGGTGGCAGTTGGAGTTTGAGTACAAGGTGTTAGGGTTCTAAAAGGAAACCAGGGATGAGATACTCATTTTGTCAGGGATCCTCAAAATGATAAACGGGGACTTTTCCCAAAGAAGTCAGAAGTACTCATAACCTAAGTGTACCTATGCTTCCCCTCTTAAGGATTATTACAGATATTTCCCAAGGGTACAACATACTATAGATTCTCCTGCTGCCATCCCTGGTGGAGTGGCCCCTTCTATTCAGTGCTGAACATTGAGTTCAATACTGCTTTTCTACCTCTTCCCAGCATACGAGCAGTGGAAGAGTGGGGCTGAGAACTGTATATAGAACTCTCTATATTTCCCTGAAATCACTGGTACCTGGGAAGTTGGATATGATGAACTCATGACTTCTTTGTGCTGGAAAAGTTTTTCAAAAACAAGACTTACCATCTTATGCTCTGATTCAACTGTCTCATTGTTTTGTGAACTCTGACTGTCTTTCATGTGTCCGAGGGCCATAGACTAACTTCTTTCAGTTAATCTCCAGGGACACAAGGCAGGTGAGTCTAACACCCGTTCCTTCCTTGTTCTCTCTACAAGTCTTTCCTGTATTCTTCTGATTATTTTCTTTTTTCCTCCCATTCTTGCATCTATCTAGTAAACCCTTTCCCTTTGATCTTTTCTCCTATCTCTAACCAACAATAGCAAAGATTAACCACGTATGAAGCAATCGCTATTTGAAATAATTCTAAGCCCTCCACCACAATTATTATTTTGTTCCATCCCATGATGCTCTATAAGATGGATAGAATTAAAATACACATTTTCAGACAAAAACGTTGATACATAGATACTCAGAGGTCAAGTGAGTTTTGTTTTATTTAAAGTTTAAGTATGTGTTAATATAAAAAACACTAATAAAGCAAGACCATAGCTCTGGTTGTAGCGTGTTGTAGGTTTCTAAAAAACAAAACAAAACAAGTGTGACCCAGGAGTTTCTATACTAATGGAGAGTGATATAGGATTTCTGCTGCTCAGCCCCTCCTTTCCTTGTTGCTCTCAAAATTCTCTTGACTTCTATTGACTAATTATAACTCTTCTTTCAGTGTTGTATACTCAAGCTATTTCTGTTCATTCTTCCTGTTCTCAGATACAGAGGGAGCTTCTAGACACACCGTTAACTATGGGATGGAGAACAAAAAAAAAATAAAAAAGGTAGTTTATCTACTGCCCCATCCTCCCCAAAATGAACAAGAACAAGAAATACTTATTTAAAGTGTTGAAGAAACAAAGGGTAGCAGTTGGTGTTAAGCAACAGTTCAACCCTGCCTGCTTCCTCTCTCTCTGTTGCACCCTCCCTCGCCCCCACCCTGCCTCACTCTGATGTACCAACCCTTCTTCATTTCCTTCAAGTGGTCTATAGTATTATTTTAGTCCCTTCAACAATGTTAGTTTGTTTGGGGGTATTTATGAGTGTGTGCCATGCATATGTGTGTGCATTGCATGGGGGGAGTATGCCTGTGTACGTGCAGGTACATGTGTGTGTACCTGCATTAGGAGGTCAGAGGTCAACACACAATGTCTTCCTTATTTGTTCTCCACCTATTTTTTTTAAGACAGGTTCTCTCATTGAACCTGGAGTTCCCTGATTCAGCTAGGTTGGCTGGCCAATGAGCTTGCAGAAATCTGCCTGTCTCTTCCCCACCCCAAGCCTCCCATGATGCTGGAGATACAGATGTGGGCTAGAGATCTGAATTCATGTCATGATACTTACAAAGCAATTACCTGACACACTGAGTCACCCTCCAGACTCTTACTCATTCTGTATTTAACAAACAATATAATGGTCAGGAAATGCTAGCCCACAGATATGTTAGTTATAAGGTCAGTGTTATCACCAGAGTGATTTGACAGCTGAGCAGCCTGAGGCATGAAGAGGTTGCTAACTGTTCCTAGGACTGACAGATACTATCCCATAAAACCAGCCAGGAAGTCATGTTCTTAATCAGCAGGTCATGGTGGCTTACCTGAGACAGGCCAATGATGCTCCTCAATGCAAGACGTCTTGAGGGTCTCGAATTTCTTTCCATTTAGTACACACACTGTGGAGATATGTCACCTCATCTAGTCCTCACAGTCTCTCAAAATGACAGCTCTTCTCAGTTTCCTTTGCTAGCTGGGACTCTGGGTCTTAGCTGGTTCAGGACATTCTTGAATACTCAGCTAGACAGCAATAGAGCCTTGCATAGACTGTGTTTCTTGATCTGCAGTTTGTGGCACTGTTGCTATGTGTGGGTCCTATATGGATTTTCTTTTCAAACACAGCAGATATTCTGGTAGAATGAAGCTATAATTTGCTGACCAGTCCTCTTATTAATCAGTTTCAATTCTGAGCAAGACCCAGAGACCAATGAAATGTTCTCCCTGGCCCCTCATTCTTAATTTTGCAGTTGGATTTTCTACCTTGTTTGTTCTGCTTCATTTTTCTATTTATAAATAGAGTTATTGTGCCCATAGCAAGAGAAAGTACTTGTGTTTATTCTAACTCCCAGCCCTAAGAAATACTTAAAAACCATCCACTGGTTATAGGAGAAACATCAGTGATAGAAACAAAGACACTGTATTAAGTGGGGTGTATTCAGGGAAGGAGCTATGATGATATATTAACACACATACTTGAGACTTTAGTAGTTGTTTCTGGTACAGAAAAGAAAAAATAACGAGTGAGCTTCTTAGCACTGGTAGTCAGTTGTGAGAACACAGTCCATGGATGAAGCTATGTGAAGAGAGTTCTTCGTATTTGTGGGAAAACCCCAAGAAAACAAGACAAGAGTCTTGTGACCTCAGCCCTCTGAAGCACAGGATTGGTTTTGGGACATGCTTCCGTGCCCTTCACAGGTGTTTATACTCACAGTAGGTCTGTTTCTGATAAGCTATTGCCTTTGCTCTTGTCATTCAGCCATGCACAGCTTGTACTTGTGATTGTATACAGTTTGAACTCATGTGAACATTGCTTATATGAGGACCTTTCTTAATTTAAAAGCATCTCTCTGAGCTTTATTTGAATTATGCCATAGATAGGCTCTAAGTTGGGTCCAACATGGCCTCAGCACCACTGATTGGTCATAGGGAAGGGCCACGCAATATTTAAAATACACCTACCAAATGGTCATGATCAACACCAGGAATAATTCACATTAATTTCACTTTGCCAGTTGACAAAGCACCTCTGCTCATGTTGTGTTCCATCAGTTGCTGCTCAAGGAGTCAGTAGGGCCATGTTACAACTTCTATAGACTGAGAAAGGTTTCGTACCTTTACCGAGTTTGCCCAGTGTGTTAGTAGATGCCAAGTCTCACAGCTACCTCTCTAGGAGTAACTTCATGCCTTTAAATGCAGCAGAAAATCCAGTTCACACCTAGAACAGGCTCTGCTTTTTCTCAGAGGTCAGGGTTCTTGCAAGGATATCAGCACTGCACAGAGCTGCATGCAACACTTCCCCTGCAGATTCAGGAAATCTTTAAGACATGTAGAAGATCCGAGACAGAAGTTGGCTATGAAATTTGAAGGACCCAGTGCAAAACAGAAATTTGGGGTCTGCTGTTCAAAATCCATGAAGTATTTGGAAAGGACACAGCACCAGAAAACCAAGTTCAGGGCCCTTTGAGCTTAGCCTCTGTGCATGCTATCCCTGAGACGCAAGCCAAGATATTGCAAGTTCCTGTTGGGAACTCTATCAACCCAGTAAGATAATTTATATGGTGACAATTGGTGTTGGGGATTTTTTACAAAGTGTGGCTGCAGTGGCAATATTAGCACAGCTTTATGTTCTCTGTGTTTTCTTCTTGTTGCCCTTTCCACTTGCCACTTATTATGCCACATTTTGCCTTCCAGGGGCTCCTTGGGGCTGTCATGGTATCCTATTATCCCTGTGGTCCTAACATAGCATCCAACTTGTAGTCCTAACATAGCTAGCATAGTATTAAGTTAGCACTTGTTAAGTGCTAATTATTGGTAGTCCCTAATTTCCCCCATCAAACCTGTAGTACCCTAAAACATGTTGACTTGGCTTGCCCATTCCAACTAAATCACCAGTATGTTCCTCCTGAGGGCAAAGTGTCCACTGACCTGAAAGGGAAAAGGTTCATCTTAGCAGTCCTGGCATACTGCAGCAGTTACTAAGCTGAAGGGCAAAGGGGACATAAATGAGGCCAACACTGGGTTAATAAATCCATTCATTTGCATTCTCAATGGACCCTCTGTACAAACTTTAGGCTTAACCTGAATATGTAAAAAACATGGCTTGGTCTTTGGGCTTACACATAGCTAGTTAACACCAAAATAGCACAGCTGGTTGTTTGTGATTAACAGCCTTTCTGACTGATCAATTTCCAAGTCATATCCATTATTGAATACATCATGTATCATCCATGACAATCTCAAACACTATTGATCATTAAATAATCTCAGTAAGGTATTTGCTATATTAAAACATTTTTTTTCTAGATACCTAAACTCCAGAGGCAAGAGGGCATTCAAGGAATAAAGACCATTAACCTTCACTAGGTTCAAGATATCAAGTGTGTCCCTTTTCCTGTCCTTCTGGCCAGGAGTGGAAGAACTTGGGATAAATTTTTGGATTTATGGGTTGATGAAGTATTGGAACACTACTTTTTTGGGTTTGTTTTTGTTTTTCCTGTGGTCTTCAAAGAATTATGTTACATTTTTGCTTTTATCTTTGGAAAATAAAGTCAAAAATTCTTCCAGGCTCGGGTGAAATTAGCCCCTAAATTGATGAGTTTGTGATCTTTTCTGATCACTTCTATCTTTATATACTATATAGAGTATTTGGCACACAATGGATGTTTAACCATTTATTGAGTGAGTTAAGTACTGGAATTCACTCTGTGCTATATAGACTCTCTTGAAGCAACTTACAAAATAGGCTAAGTTCACTAATTTATGAACGAACACATGTATTTATTCAGTTTGGTTTCATAGAACATGACAGGTTTTCAACTAAGTTTTGGTGGTCATAGCACATTATATATACCTAGAGTAAGTCAGATGGTGGTGGCACACACCTTTGATCCCAGCACTTGGGAGGCAAAGGCAGAAGGATCTCTGTGAATTCAAAAGTAGCTTGGTCTTCAGAGCAAGTTCCAGGATAGCCAGGACTACACAAAGAAACCCTGTGTCAAACCAGCCCCCTGCTGCCATGCCCCCCCCAATACCTATAATGAATGTAAAAAAAAAAAAAATCCCAAGACAGGGGATGAGCAGTGTCTGAGGAAGTTCCTCAGTGATACTCAAAAGGAGAAGGAACAGAAAACAGTTCAACAGTGTGATGGTTACTCTTTTCTATTTATGTCCTCAGGGTCTGGAGCAGCAGGAAAAGATGCAGACTCGATGGTAGTGAATGGGATTCTTGGGGAGTCAGTTACTTTCCCCTTAAGTATTCAAGATCCACAGAAAATTACTAACATTGCCTGGACGTCTCAATCATCTGTTGCTTTTATAAAACCAGGAGTCAATGGAACTGAACTTACTGTAACCCAGGTCATTATTAAAGGACGACTAGAAGTCATAGATCAGAACTATGACCTGGTCATTAGGGACCTGAGGATGGAAGATGCAGGAACTTACAAAGCAGATATCAATGAAGAGAATCCTGAGAAAACCGTCACCAAGATCTACCACCTTCATATCTACCGTAAGTTATGGCAGCATGGAGCCTTGGATTTCCTTTTTTTTTTTTTCCCCTTTGGAGATTCGTGATCTAAACCACACCCATGTTTCTGATAACAGAGTTTCCTAACTCTTTTTATCCTTATAATTACATAAGCACATCTGTACTTACAAAGGTCTAACTTCAGTTCTGGCCTTGACAGACTTTAGCTGTATTCTGTTTTGCAGCAGAATTTGTCCTTTGATCTTTGTTTTCTTTTCCTATAAAATGTCAACAACCATGCTAATCAATTTGTAAGCATTATCATGACACTCTAGTAAGAAACCATATACAAAGTGGTCTTTAAAAAGCTTCTGGTTTTAAAATGGTTACAGAATGCATAGGAAAATGCAAAGAACTATGAAAGGATGTGCAGTGTGCCGTTCACTTCTCCTTTCCTGTTATACTAGATCCAAACTCTGAGTCTCATCCCCAGTGTTGTACAGAACTTCTGGGGTGACTTTCATTCAGGGTCTGCTGTCATGGCATTTGCCTTTTACCCTACAGCTCAGGTATCCCTTGCTAGCTATTATGGGAAGTTAGATGATCATTTCCCTAAAAATAAATTTTTCTGTCTTGCCTATAAGTGTATCCAATAGATTGCTTTATTTCTGAGAGGCCCATCACACAGACTGCCTCTATTTTCACAGATGCCTCTAAGAACAGTTTGCTACATTATATATAGCTATAATAACACTTCTCCAAATATATTTCAACAATACTTCAACAATTCAGTTCAATTGGTGACTTGCTGGACATTTTGACCATGAAGTGGATCAGCTGGATTCTACTTTTATGTTATTCCCCTTAGAACAAGCTTGATTCCCACCACTCATGCTTCCATAATTCTGCCCACTTGCCACATAGACTTTCCCTTAATCATACCCCAGCCTCACGCTAACATTTAGGGCATGCCTGCTCAGACTGGCCTGCTTCTTCCTTTAGGACCATTCATTGTGCCCAGTGGATTTTACTCATATCCCTAAGTTTGGGTGCTTAAAATATGTTCATGTTTGCTTAGATGCCTTCTCTTATATTTTTGCTATAGCACAACCCAAAGAAACCCCAAAGATGGTGATTGCCACTATGAGAAAGGCTATGCTGGTCATGGGAGTCCCTTATGCCCTAAAAACTGATAATGGGCCAGCATATGTTAGTTGCAAGAACTGAGATATCTCCCACTGGACTGGAATTCCATGTAATCTTCAAAACTATCATTGAATATTCCTCTCTCAAGAAATAATTAAAGAGTGGGATATAAGGGCTTGACACTAGGATAAACTAACAGAAGAATTATTTACTAGAAATTTTTAAAATTTCTGACAAACAGGGTCTCTCTCCAGAATATAAACACTGCAGGGCTATGATGCCAGGAATAACTCCTTTGCTCTTGGTCTATGGGAGAGACCCTGTAGATAACACCTAAAAGAGTCCAGCCCCTCTGCTAACCATAGGAAAAGGGTTTTTTTTGTGTGTGTGTTTTTCCAGAAAGAATAGATAAGACCACTTGGGTTCCAAACAGATACTTCAACCCCTGCACCAATGATGGTCCAGATGGAGTTGATGGAGCCACTGAAGACAGCCTTGCAGAGCCTCTCACTGAGTGAGTCAGATGAGGAGGAGAGATGACCACCAATCTCTACAGTTTTGATACCCCAGTGGGGAGGACACCCGCAGCCAGTGGCCTCGGGGAGCTTTAAGACTCCTATATACTAGGTGTAGAGGAAGTTTCCAGAAGAACCAGAGACATGACCATCTACCCATTTTCTACTGATGTGTGCTATCATAACAGCTAATTCTGAGGCACATGCCCAACCACTCGTTTGGGCTACCATTAAGAATCTGTCCATTTTCTCCCTGTTAGTGGGATTCCCAGTTGCCTAACATGGACAGTGACAATTGAGCAATGAGAGAGAATCGATTCCCTATTGACTCTACCCTAGCACTTCTATTTAATGGATCATTCAACCTGGCCCCCAGGGAAGTTGGGCTTTTGTCTAACAGAATACATATGCCAGAGGATTTCATAATACTGACTCAGGTGGTTACCATGGACTTCTCCAGTTGTGTCAAGGATCATCAGGTAGGTGGTGGCCAATATGCTTTGCTTCTACTGTCCTCCAGAGGGGAAACTCAACAGACACTTAACAACAGGTCTATGTCAGGGATAAATGAGACATTATCCATCCCTTGAAATGTCAAGGCTCAACAACTACACACCAAGTCACTTCTCTTAGAAGTCCTTAGCCTTGAAATAAAAACAGAAAGAAGACCTGTGGGGGATGTGGAAGTCAATCCTGTGAAGGAGAAAGTGGGATGGAGAGCGAGGCACCACAGGCTCCTGTGAGTCCTCAGAGAATCTGCTGTATGCAACATTAGATCTAATGAGGATCCCAGAACACCAGTGGGACAGCAAAAAAGAACGGGCCAGGGCGGTGGCTATCTCCATCTCCAATCATCATGGAAGTCCTAAAAGGTGATGATACTCACCCACTCCTTCTGAATTACCTTATTGGGCAGGGTTTTTATTGGGGCATTGGGATGGTGAGACAAGATATGATTGGCTGAAGATTCAGGGGCTTGGGATTGGTTCAAACACCGTGTATAAGCTTATGCACTGGGCAGTAAATTCAGATCTGCGCTATGACGCTGATCTCTGGAGGCTGACTCCTGGGATTTGTCACATGACTCCACCGACTCTCATCTCCATTCTCAGTCCTGTTCCCACATTGTAGGATGAACATAGTAAAAATTGATCACACTACCAAAAGCATTCTACAACAGCATTACAGTCCCTACCAAAATCCAACACAATTCTTCACAGAGCTTGAAAGGATCTCAACTTCGTGTGGAAAAACAAAAACCCCAGGATAACTAAAACAGCCCTGAACAATAAAAGAACTGCTGGAGGTCTCCCCATTCCTGATATCAAATTGTACTTCAGAGTAGAAACAACATGATATTGGCAAAAATGTACAGAGCTATAGATAAAGCTAGACATACACACTGGAAAAAAGCATCTTCAACAAAAGTAGTGGTCAAACTGATGTCTGCGTGTAGAGGCGTACAGATAGATCCATACTCATCACCCTGCACAGAACTCCAAGTAGAACGAAGACCTTAACCTAAAATCATATACACTGGACTGAATGAAAAGAAAGTGGACTATAGCCTTGCTTTCATTGCCAAAGGAGAAGCCTTCGTGAACAGAGCCTCAAAGTGTAGGCACTAAGGTTAACAGTTAATAAATGGGACCTCATGAAACTGAAAAGATTCTGTAAGGCAAAGGACACTATCCTTCATACAAAATGGCAGCCTACAAAATGGGAAAAGATTTTTTTTTAAACCAACTCTACATCTCATAGAAAATGAATATCTAAACTATGTAAAGAAGTCAAAAAATTAGATATCAAAAAAACCCTTAATAATCCAATTAAGAAATGGGGCACTCATCTAAACAGAATTTTCAATAGAAGAAACCCAAATGGCTGAAAAAACATTTAGAGAAATGTTCACCATCCTTAGCCATCAGGGAAATGCAAACCAAAATTATTTTGAAAATCCACATTACACCTGTCAGAATGGCTATGATCAATAACACAATAGCTCATGCTGGCAAGAATGTGGACTAAAGGAACACTAGTCCACTGTTGATGGGAGTGCAAACTTGTACAGCTACTATGATAATCAATATGATGGTTCCTCACAAAGTTGGGACTCTTTCAACTTTAAGATATACCTATACCACTCTTGGGCATATACTCAAAGGATGCTTCATACAGCAGGATACTTGTTCAACCTTGTTCATTGTTACTCTATTCATAATGGCCAGAAACTTCAAATAACTTAGATGTCCCACAATAGTATAAAATGGATGAAGAACCTGTGGTACATTTACAGAATGAAGTATTACTCACCTGTTTAAAATATTACATCATGAAATTTCAATTAATGGATGAAACTAGAACAAATCATCCTAAGTGAGATTTATCCAAAAAAGATAAATATGGTATGTATTTGTTTATATGTGAGTATTCATAAATTTTAAAAAAATGATAACCAAGCTACAATCAGAAGAGTTGGAGAAGTCAGGTATGGAGAAAAGGACTAGAGAGGACACATAGATCTCCCTAGGAGGAGGAAATAGTATAAATTTTGTGGGTGGACTGGGAGTTGAGGAGACTGGAATGGGATGTGGCAGAGGAGGGGAAATGTAGTGGAAAGAATTTGTGGAAAATCAGCTAGAACTGAAGGGCATTTTGAGGAGTGGTGTAGAAAACTACTGCAGTGGAAACTTAATCTATGTGAAGATGATGAGATTGAAGTCTCCAAATAATGAACAAGATGGAGTGAGTACACTCTTCAAGGCTGCAACCTGAATTTTTGCTGACCTTCAGCCTGCCTTATAATGACCTTTGGTTCGATTTTCCACAACTTGAGCTCTTTGGCTGTTGGAGAGAAGATTCTCTTGCAGGGCACACTATCGACCTTTAGACTGTTCATGTGCATCTGGAGCTGGTCAACTTTATGACTAAGTTCATTGTTGTCCTTCACTGTATTCTGAGATGCTAGAAGTTGGTTAATTTTATCACAGAGCTCATTCCTTTTCCTCTGTCATTTTATCCAGAGATGCTAAGAGAACCCAACCAGTACCATCAGTGTCCTCATAAAACTATCAAAAGTTTTATATACAGAGTCACCAAATGCATTGCAACTCACAATTGGAGAATTAAAATAATCAAATGTATTTGTCTCCTTATGTTCATAAATAGTTAATGCCATAGGTGTTTAGTCCATGCTGAGCTCCCAGAGGAAGTTTCAATAACAGGAGAGGCTTAAGTACTTGTAGGTGTTAGCGAATTAGAAAATTCCAGATACTTAAAAGATTGATTCTTATATTTTGGTTGCTCAAGAACCACTTCTGGTACCAAAATCTGTATTAGTCAGGGTTCTCTGGACTCTAGAGTCTAGAATAACAAAGTTTATAGAATGAATCCCTCTGTGTAGCAAGAGGATTTATTAGAATGTCTTACAGACTGTTATCCAATTAAACAAACAATGGCTGGCCATGAAACTAAAAGTTCCTCAATCCACAAGGCTGGCTGCGTCAGCTGGTCCTCAGTAGACACTGGGATCCCAAAGATCTAGTTAGATCTAGGCCCTAATGCCAGTGAAGGAATGGATTTGTCAGCAAGGTGAGAGAAAGCAGATATGAAGCAAAAGCTTGCTTCTTCCATGTCTTTATACAGGCCTCCAACAGCACGAATGGCCCACATGAAAGGTGTGTCTTTCCACCTTAAGATCAGTATTAGAGTGGATCTTTCAACTTCAAATTAAGCAAAAAGTCCCTCACTGCTGTGCCCTCCATTTTTAGATTCTAGTTAATTCCGTATTTAGTCAAGTTGACAAGTACGAAGAACAATGACAGAGTGGAATTCTGTCTGCCTTGTTCGGTATTCTATGGCTGTGAAGAGACACCACTACCAAGACAACTCTTATAAAAGAAAGCATTTAATTTGAGGTTTGCTTACAGTTTCAGAGATCTAGTGCATTGTATTCATGGCAGGGAGCATGATAGCATGCATCTGGCTGGAGCAAAAACTGAGAGCTGCATCCTGTTCTGCAGGCCAAGACACAGAGAGAAATTCTGGGCTTACTTTGGGCTTTTTGAAACCTCTAAGCCCACCCACCTCCAGTGACACATTTCCTCCAACACAGCCACACCTCCTAATGCTAATTGTTTCCCACAGTTCTACTTCCTGGTGACTAACCATTCAAACCTCTGAACCTGTAGGAGCCATTTTAATTCAAACCACCACACCTTTGATGCTTATAATTTATAGATTAAGTCTCTTTTGGTTTTTGAATGTTTTCAGTAGGTATCCCAGGCTTACCTTAAATTCATAATCTTTCTGCATCACTCTCCTAAATGCATGGATTATTGGCATTCATTCTCATGCCTAAATGTAACAACTTCCTTACTGAAGCGAAGTTATTTTTTACAGATTCTGGATCAGTATAAGATTTTGCTCTATATTCACAGTGTAGTGGATACAAACATGATACACTCTTCAGTTTCGTGTGTTTCAGAAACCTTCCCTCCATTGCTGTCACAAGTGTAGAGCCTCAATGACCAAAAGAATAAATCAAGCTCAAAGTTACAATCTCTCCAAATGTATGTGGTATAAGAACTTCTGCCATAATGAGGTTCCTCTCTCTACCCTTTCAGCCTCTCCCATCCCCCCTCCTCTTCAGACCCACTCCCTTTTTGTCTCAGGATATACTGTATGAGAAAATAATCTATTTTCAATAAAAGGAAAAGTAAAAAATTGATTTGTATATAAGAGTGTGTGTTTGTGTGTGTGTGTGTGTTTGTGTGTGTGTGTAACGACAATTAATGCAAAAAAAAAAAAAAAAAGGCCATAAGTTTGAAAAAAGTAGCCTGTGTGGACAGGATTGGAGAGAGGAAAGAGAGAAATGATGTAATTATATTGTAATCTCAGCAAAGAAAAAAGCCCTTGATTACTTAATGTGAATGATGGAAAAATAAATAAGTATAGGAAAAATAAATAAGTATAGGAAAGCCACTTTTTAAAAAAAACTGTCTGCTATGGCTTAATTTTAAGATGTATAAGGTTGGAAGTATGTACTCACACATCATTACAAAGCATGAATGCAATTGATATATATCACTACCAGCAACATGGACTATAATAAAATATCAAAAATAATTTTAATATAATTTATTTGTTTTCGTGACATATTTAATGTTGTGTTAACATCTNTTATACAAACTTCTGAAAAGCTAACACTGATTCTCACAAGCTTTTAGTTGCTGGTTTCAGCTCACTGTAGGCTCATATGTTCTCTCCTTATAGGTCGGCTTAAAAAACCAAAAATTACACAGAGTTTGAGACCATCTTTGAACAATACCTGTAATGTCACACTGACATGCTCTGTGGAAAAGGAAGAAAAGGATGTGGCATATAGCTGGAGTTCCTCTGGAGAGAAAAGCAATGTCCTTCAAATCGTCCACTCCCCCATGGACCAAAAACTGACTTACACATGTACAGCCCAGAACCCTATCAGCAACAGCTCTGACTCTGTCACTGTCCAGCAGCCATGTACAGGTAACCAGCTCCTTCCCTCCCTTCTGGAAATCCTCAGAAATCACTCTGAGAAACTCCAAGGCTTAACGTCTGGCTAATCTCCACATGTTCATGCCTCCTTTAAGGTGAGACTAGCCCTAGGTGTATGTTCACCCAGGCAGCCTCATGGGGGGAAGACCAAAGCCTTCTCTAGGAAGGGGTAAACATTCCCTGGTATTTTCGAGGAGCCTCTGTTTGACTCTTTGATTCAGATAGTAAATTGAAGAGCTTTGGTACTCTCCAAATGGCATCCTATTTTGACAGTGTCCTGAGTGTGGACAAATGTGCACAGAATCATGGGCCTGTCTCCTGATAGCCAATACTCACTACAGTTTCTGTTTGCAGACACACCAAGCTTCCATCCTCACCATACTGTGTTGACAGGGGGACTGGCCAAGCTCTCCCTGCTTATTCTCATTCCGGTGTTGGCACTTCTGTTCTATTTGTACAAGAGAAGGCAAGGTAGGATTTGGAAGGTAAAGTGTGAGAATGTGTCTTCTTTCTTCTAAGAAGTGAGGTTTTTTTATTTATCCAGAGTAGCGTGGAGAGTATCATTTTGGGAACTGTGGTGGCAAGCCAAAGAAGCCAAGGAAAAAGTATTTACCAGTCTAGAACAAATGAAAAAATATTAATAAAGCAAAAATGCTATAATATTAAGAGATATGCAGCAAGCAGTCTCAGAGAGAGAATATCCCATGAAAAATAACATTCTTTTCTAAGAATTAAAGGAAATTATTTGGTCTTATATTCCATGATATTTGTATATGGTCCATATCTGGGCATTTCACTATCGTGTTAAATAGCAAATTCAACAGTGTAATCCATCTTTCTTGTTACTAGACATTTGAACCAATAATACGATGTCATAAGCTACTGGGGTCAAGCCCCAAGTGGTCAGGATCTAATTGTTTAAGGGTAAGAATTTCTGTATTTGAGGGAGGCAACTTTTTTGTCTCTACATTTTTTCACATTAATTTTATTTCTTTAAATTTATTTATTTATTATTTTTTATTTTATTTTATTTTATTTTTTAAGACAGGGTTTCTCTGTGTAGTCCTGGCTGTCCTGGAACTCACTTTGTAGACCAGGCTGGCCACGAACATAGAAATGCACCTGCCTCTGCCTCCTAAGTGCTGGGATTAAAGGCGTGCACCACCACGCCTGGCTAATTTTATTTTTTAAAAAATATGCACCTATGCACACCTCATGCCTGAAATGACCAGAAAAGGGCATAATATAGCCTGAAGCTAGTGCTTCTGGCGGTTCTGAGTCACTCAATGTGAGTACTGAGGACCACACTCGCATCCTCTGTGAGATCAAGTGGGTCTTCAACAGCTGAGCTGTCTCTCCACCTCTGTGATTACCCCTCACCATACAATCAACAACTCAAATCATTGACACGGGAAGAAATTCTCTCTCTCTCTCTCTCTCTCTCTCTCTCTCTCTCTCTCTCTCTCTCTTTTAGAGGTTCTTCAGAGCTAATGTGGATAAGATGCAGTGGTTGGGATTTCAGATTGGTCATATGGTCATAGAACCATATGTCATAAGGCAAAAAAGGGTGTTAATGTAGTATTTAAGAGAAGGAAATGGCATAAAGTTAAAGGACAAATTCATGACTCATTGGCTGAGAAGTTCTCACGGTGGAATCAGGTGCCAACCTTAATGGTAATGGTTGGTACTCTTGAGACAGTGCCTTATGGAGTTTAATGGCTGCTAATCTGAAAAATACTGATTATACCAGGAGACTAAATAAACAAGAGCCAGAGAGAATGAGATTTATGTTGGTGAGCTCTTTCAAGGGAGGTATTAGCGGGGAAATTCAGCTCCATGTGCTCTACCAAAGGAATCATCTCTCAGAGGCTGGCTCGCTCTGTTTATCTAACCTAAGAATATACTTATATGTCTGTGTGTGTGTGTGTGTGTGTGTGTGTGTGTGTGTATCTGCATGCATGTATGTATGTTTGTATGTATATCTATCTATCTATCTATCTATCTATCTATCTATCTATCTATCTATTATCTGTCTGTCTATCCATCAATCCTTGCTACTAAGTACCTGGGGAACTGTGTCTCATGAAGTGAGGAATCTCATAAAGTCTAGGATCTCTGCTCTACATTTTAATAATTTTGAATAATATCTAGAGATGCTTCATGTACATGCGTATCCAAATGGTGCAAAGTCTAACTCCTAGCCACTTTGTGAAGGGGAAGGATGTTCTCTCAGGAGAAAGTATGGCTTTTTGTTGATCCCTGAGTTCCCTACATGAAGTTCTTAAGACTGTGTGAATGAGAGAGCAGACCTGGGTAAGAAAAGGTTGCGGTTGGAGAGAGCTCCATATGTAGGGAGGGAGAAAAGGGAGGATTAAAATTTAAAGCAGAGGAAGGAGCAGAGTTGCTAGGGATAGTTGGGGAGCAAGGACTTAAGTACAGCAAAGGAAGGGTGATCAAAGATGCCATCTAAGGTTGAGTGTTGGAACATGGTCCAAGAATGGAGTTATGTGAGGAGAATTCTCAGTGCTTGTGAGAAAATTCCAAGAAAACAAGACAATCATCTTGTGACTTCAGTTCCTTCAAAACATGGAATTGTCCTTGGAATGTGCTTTTGTGCTCCTCCTAGATGTATCAGATGGGACCGAGTATACTTCATCTTATTCATTACAACTGGATACTGTTATTTGTTTATATGTCTCTATCCTTATCCTTGTACACTTTATTCATGTGACTCTACTTAATCCTCAGTATATAAATTGTCTGATGATCTGAATAAAATTGCCTATTGCATGAGACTTCAGTCTGCCTTATTTTAAGGCTCCATTCTCCTAGGTCCCACCACCTCTAGAATGGTAAATGGTTGAGATTAGTGAATATGGGCTAATTTGAGATTAAACAAGTAAGGCACATACAATACCCCTATTATAGCTTGAGGCACTGTGAAGAGGCCATAAAGGCTTACATATAAAAGATCAATGTCCTTACCTAAATTATGACAAAAGAGACCTAGCTTTAAGACCCAGTTTTATAGCCCAATGTGCCATGAGATTATTAATGTTCGTGATCTGGGAATGGATATAGGGGTCACATTTAACCACAAAGTAAAACTAGGGGGTATTTTTCTTTTGATAATTTGGGATTCAAATTTGTCCCACTTCTTCAGAATACATCCCAAGACTAAGTCAGAGGGACTAATGGACATGAGACGCATCAAGTAGGTCCGAGAAGAGGTGACGTTTTACCTAGAATGCACCACCTGGGGAAGCACCAGAAGACCTGGTCGCAGTACACAGGCTCAATGACGTGATGCTTGTAAGGAAAGGTGTTGCTTATGAATAGAGACTCTCAGGCTAGAGAGATGGTGACTCAACCTTACACTAGCTAGGCTTACAACCAAAATTATAAGAGCACAGAGACTCTCTGGATGCGTGGAGGCTAAATCCAGTTTCATTCAAGAGTAAAACCTATGCAGCTGGAGAAGCCAACAAACATTGAAAGTAAATTGTGCATTCTCAGACTTACTATTGATTGGTCATAAGGAAAAGAAAGGGACTCACTATCCAGGATAAAACTAGGTAACCTGTGGTTCTCTTGGATCAGAAAGTATTGCCAGGAGCCAGGAAAATCATAGGCGAAGCCACCATTGACCACTCACTCTGCTCTTAGCTGCTCTGGAGAGCAGCAGCAGTGATTGGATGGATGGGGAACAGGCATGAGAGAGGTGAGGAAAGAGGATGACCTCACAATATTTGTAGATTCACCCTGGACAAGCTGCTGCCGCCAACTGCACTACACTTTGAGATTGAGGCAGCCCTTCATTCTTACAAGCTATAGGGTGGCCTGTTCTCTTTCCACTCACCTGACATCCTACAAACTATACCCTTGGTGTATTCATTACTTTTCTCATGGTTGTGACATAATACATGTAGAGATGAAGTTCCATCTTGACTGTTACTTGGCCAGCTATTTTAGCACTATAAGATTACATTTTTCTCAGCTATAAGATATCCATGATACTAAGGCTCAATGCACATAGTTATTAAGTAGGTTGCACACATGCAGTAGCCAGTCTGTTACATGGTACTAGGTAAATGTTAGTGCCTGTGATTAATTGCCAGGCCTGAGTATGGTATTAAGGTGGTATTCTATGGGAAAGGGTTTATGACATACATCATAACTCAAGTGGACTCACAAATGGAAAAAAATCATAGTCTCTCAGGCTTGATCTTCTAGTTCATTCAAAGAAAGACTGTCTTCCTCTCATGACCAAATGAATTAAGATGGGGAAACAGAGAGACACACAAACAGAGAGAGAGAGAGAGAGAGAGAGAGAGAGAGAGAGAGAGACAGAGACAGAGACAGAGACAGAGACAGAGAGACAAAGAGACAGAGAGAGACAGAGACAGAGAGATGGAGACAGAGAGAATGAGAGAAGAAGACACACTAGACTTTACAACCACAAATATAATTGAGATCACTTTGAGTTCCGCACCAAGTCTGGGGCAGAGACTTAGACAAGACTAGCTCTGAAATGCTCAAGTCTATGATAATCTTGGAATAGATCCATTATTTATAGATGATTTTGTGTCCTCTAATAAGAAGGCACAAATTTCTGGCTGTCAGTTTTCAAATTGTCTCTAAAATAGTGTGTTAATAGTAAAGAAAAACAATGTGTTTAGATTCATACCTCATCTAGCTCAAGAAAAAAAATGTAAAGCGAAGATCTATTGCCACGGACTGGACTCAGTCGGTCCTTCAACCCGCAAGGGAACCAGGATCTCGGTATTCAGGTTGGCAAGGAGTTGGTGAAGTGACAGACACTGACACAGAGAGAGTGCTGCATCTGACTGTAATTTCTCAAAGTGAGCATTAAATTTATATTACAGAAGAAAACAAAGAAGTTAGGTGAAACAGCAGCCAAGGTACATTGAAGTTATTGGACACAAAACAAAAATGCATACATGAAGACTGGCAGGAACCAGGCAATGTTTAAAATTGAGATAAGATCAGCCCTATCTAAAGTCAGCTATTGACAGGAGCCAGATGAGGATTTCATACCCTAGTCACAATTTATGCTATTCCTCTGAGCCTTGTGAAAGCTTGCACTAGGGGGTTCTGCTCTTGCTCATGAATAATGTAATACTGTAATTCCTCCTTAAACCACAACCCTCCTTCTTCCTAGGCCATTGTAAATTCTTGCATATGGGAGTAAATTGGCTGCTCTTTTGTCTGTAGGGAATCTCCATTTGTCAGAAGAACTCACCAACTTTCTTCTAATATGCCATGTAGTCTGCCATACCTGCCTGTAATGAGGATTCTAAGTTTATGTTGCTAAGCTTGCCCTGAGATTTCTAGCTCCTATCCAGTAAAATACTGTAAGGAAGCATGCAAGACCCTCCACACTATCGCAGGGTCAAATTTGGAGCATTCGTGCTATGGGGATACCAAGGCTCCAGGAGACTAAGTTTCTGTGAAATTTTTTGCCTCTACACTGCGTCC
The DNA here is from genome assembly GCF_900095145.1 of Mus pahari. NCBI lineage: Eukaryota > Metazoa > Chordata > Mammalia > Rodentia > Muridae > Mus > Mus pahari. The sequence goes on from NC_034594.1 coordinate 144,400,524, forward strand.
AAGCTTTTGGGCCTGCCAGGCAGTCTCCACTGGAGTGGGTGTGGCAATCTTTATATCCTTTTTTTGTTTTTCTGAGACTTCCTATGGAACCTGGCACAAAGTAGGAGCTTAATAAATACATAACTCTTTCATGAATGTTTGTTGTTATAGTCAGGAATGCACCAGGATAATAAAGCACCAAGTATAATTAGAATCAATTAAATTAAACAACTAAAACCCTGACATAGAAAGTCTACCCATGCAAGGTCATCAGTGCCCGAGCTTGCTTTGAATTTCATACAGGGCCTAGGAAGATTCCCTTTAGGCTAAACTGGGCCTCAGGAATAAAAAAGAATTCCCAACGTGCTTCAGGTGAGATTTGAATAAGGTGTGCCCTATCACACCTATAATCCTTTGGATGGAAGGAGCGTCTGAGTATGCAAACATCCTTTTCCATAAGGTAGGGGCCATTTAACCTTAGATATTATTTCTTTATCACATAAAGATAAAATATGACTAGGCAGTCTCTAAAAACCCATCTACCTTTCACAGACTATGGCTTTATGATTTTTTTTTTTTGTAGCAGATGATGTCTCAAAGAAATCAGTATACTGTGAACTTTTAAGAAATGATCGTCTCACAGAGTCCAGAATCTATGATGAACTCACTCAGTCCAAGGTAAGCTAATGCTATTCATAAATACACCCTACCACTCAGACTTCTAGAATAGGAGTCTTGGGCAACAATTGCCCTCTGTTGGCCATTGTATAGAAAGAAGGTACAGCCAAGAATTTGGATAGACCAACAAAGAAACACCATGCTAAGGAATTGCTCCCCATGAAAACAAAACATAGTATACTGCCTCCTTATAACAGTGGCAATGATGTAAGGACCTGAGCTTCATAAGAAGGCCGAGCTATGTTTTGGTCTACAAATGAACTCCCTGGAGGGATCTAACAATGAAAGAGTCCTTATTGTGAGATGAAGGAAGCCATGGGGTCACCAACAGGCTTTGCTAAATCATTGCTAAGGTGGTTCCAAGGACACAGAATGAAAGATGGACAGCCCTGGTCTAGCAGCAGCTTCTTTTCTCAGAATCTTAACCACTCTGTCCCACACCTTCTGCCTTTCATCTGCTTTCCTCTGACTCAAATCCACCAAAGATCATCTTCTGTGTCTACACAAGCCTGCTTCTTTGGGGTCTGAAAGGACTGCAGGGAGACACTTGGAGTACTCTGACACTGTACTGGAACTGATGGGGATGTTGTTAGAGATTCCCATAACTCACAAAAAACCTAAACTATTAGTTCTCTTAGCTCCAAGAGGCCTTTTGCTACAAAACTATGTTCAACAACCACCCATTTGTATTTATCATTATCCTAACCTAATCCCCAGTAGGATGGAACAAGTTCCGATGCATGAAAAAAAAGGCTACATAGTAAAGTTGTATCAGGAATGGATGGTGGAGAGACTGGAATTAGGAAGAGAGATTCCTATGGTTTGTCTTCTGCACTCTGGCTGAGGAGAAAGGATCTCTTTTCCAGATGCTGTCCTGTAAGGAAGAGCCTGTGACCACCACTTATTTCTCAGTGCAGCTTTTTGAGAAAGTATATCCTATGTGGTCATTTAATCTTTCTTTTCTCATATGTTCTACCCACCTGCTGTATTCCCATCCATCAGTATTTAGTTAAAAGCCCAAGTCTCCTGGAGTCAATGGGAAAGTTGTTCACAGCATCCTAAACACTAGATTGTGTGAGACACTAGTACTGACTATTCCACAGCAGTCACTTGACTCAAGTGGAAATGATGAAGAGCTCAGGACAAACTAGAAACAAATACTGCATCCTGGATGTTGCTTGAAGTCTAACAATCAAAACCAATGTCAAACACCCTTACTCCTTTTTAATTATCTCTTCCAGGCTTAGAAGTACCTCAGGGCTTCCAAATGAAGTTGCTAAGCAGAGGTAAAGGACTCATCAAAAGAAATGGCCTTTCTACTTCATATGTCCTCAAGCACAAGAGATATCTAAGACATCACCCTGTGCCATTTTCCTGACACTCCTTATACTGGAATTCCCTAGCTGTACCTTTCAGCTAACATGTCTTCATATTCCCTACTCTTACACAGATGGGGGAAACCAACATGAAGGACAAAAGACCTCCCAAGACTTTGGGTAGTAAAATTGTGTAGGTAAACAGGCAGTGTCCTCACTCCGGAAACTGAGTCACACTCACAGTGAGGGGAGGTGTCCTGAAACCTAGGTATTCTCTGGCTACCCCCTTACCAGAACCTTGCTTATCATCACATTCACCAGGAGACCTTCTGTTGCTGGACATTCCTTGTACCCATGTGGGCTTATGAACACTCCCTAACTCATCAAATCCTTTTGAAAACTGCCTCCAGTAGGATCTGGGTGACAAGTTCCACAGACTGAGGTGATCTACCTCAAAAGGGGGAGGCCTCTTGGAACCATTGTGGAACTCTTTGCCGGAGAAAAAATATTGAGCCATAGTTCTCATGGCAATCTATCTGTATTGTTTTCTCTTATTCCTTTTCTTATTTACATGTTCCTGGTAGCCTAGGCCAAGATCTTAAGAGAGAATAATGAGTAAGAAACCATCCCTAGAGATGGGGCCACTAACATGACTTTATCCCCAGGGAAGCCAACACTTTACTTTCTAAATCATTTATAAAATTAATATGATAAAAATTTTCCCAACAATAAAATTTCATATGGATACACATGTGTCATCGGGGGTGGAGTTTGGTATATGGTAAAGCCTTAATTAGAAAGAATTAAAATAGTTTAATCTTATACACTGAAGATTATAAAACATCAGGCAGGGGGAGAGGGGAGGAGATAGGGGATTTTCAAAGGGGAAACTAGGAAAGGGGATAACATTTGAAAGGTAAATAAAGAAAATATCTAATAAAAAATGTCAATCAAAAAAAAAAAAAATCAGGTACTAGATGTTAAGTAATAATTGACCATGGGGCTGGAAAGTTAGTTCAGCGGTTAAGAGCACTGGCCATTAAAGATTTACTAACCTGCTCCTGGAAATATGCCACTAGCCTTGGATGACAACCCCCACTGAATACATCCTTTTAGAATCATTATATTTTGATGATTTTTAATGATGTTACCTGTCCTGCTTGTGATTCACTGAATACATAGTTTTAGAGTTGTAATGCTTTGAAGATTTTTGTGCTTTCCTGTGTCAAATGGTTTTTGTTGGTATCTGTGATTGTTTCACTGGATATAGTTTCTAAGAGATGTAATGTTTGGTTTTTTAATATATAAAATCCCCTGCTTGAGAGCTGCAGAATACACTCAGATTCAAACTGCTTCTGTGTTTGTTTCTGTTTGTCACTACCTAATCCTTACCCACCTAGCTTCAAGGACCCTCATTCCAGGGACCCCCATACCTGACTAGGGTGATCGGTGGCAGAAAAATTTTCACTTCATGGGACATATACAAATTGATTGTTGACACAAAAGATTGTAAGAATCTGATGAGCCTTAGCTACACGGGACCCCCTGAGTGAGCCACATGGAGCCAGGGGTCAATGCAAAAACAAGAGCAATTTATTGTCCCACTGCACTGGGGTTGTCCGCATCTGAAGGAGAGGCAGTGACCCAGGGCGGCACATTTGGTCAGTTTTCATATATTTCAGGGTTAGAACAGAACAGCCACTAGGCACAATATAAGTGGCAGAACAGTGTGTTATTTAAACTAATTGGTCCTTAGGGAATGAGGTGGCAAGGACTTCCCTTGTCTGTAGGTGGTCAATGGTTGATCTGCCCTGTGGTTTTCCTGAGGAATGTAATCTAGAGACAGAGGGTTGCCCACATGCTCTATCGACCTCCTCTTCCTCCCAGGTATGGAGGGGTCTTTATTCTTTTGGGTCTGGTGGAATTTTCCAAATGCTCTGAGATGAGCTCTTCAAGATGAAATCATAAAACTTGTTCGTATCTATACAAGACTGAAGATGGATGAAAGATTCTTTTTTTTTTTTAAAGATTTATTTATTTATTATATATGTAAGTACACTGTAGCTGTCTTCAGACACTCCAGAAGAGGGAGTCAGCTCTTGTTAAGGATGGTTGTGAGCCACCATGTGGTTGCTGGGATTTGAACTCTGCACCTTTGGAAGAGCAGTCGGGT
>NC_034594.1:144405779-144432227 GCF_900095145.1 Mus pahari
ATTCTCAGGACATAGAGGGGACAGCATTCAGAGTGTTTGAAATTGTCAAAGAACGAGTTTAATAAAAGCTTTAAAAGGGAAGGAGGAGGAGGAGGAGGAGGAGGAGAAGAAGAAGAAGAAGAAGAAGAAGAGGAGGAGGAGGAGGAGGAGGAGGAGGAGGAGGAGGAAGAAGAAAAGAAAAATTGTGTGAATGAATTCTAGCACCAATTACTGTTACTAAGGCTGCAAGGCCCCAACATAAGATGAATATTATATCTTGCCCTTGTCTAACGGATGAGGCAGTTCCAGCACTAACACTGTTACTTACAGCTGATTACACTAGGCTCCTTCCAGGGACCTAATGATGTCATCACCTGCCACCATAACCTGCCACCTCCAGGTACAGGTTGCCTGGTGTATAAAAGACTGCTTACCACCCCAATTCATATTCTCTCTCTCTCTCTCTCTCTCTCTCTCTCTCTCTCTCTCTCACCCTTTCTATCCTTCTCTCTGTCCTCTTCTGTCTCCCCTTCTCTGTCCTCCTTGCTCTGTTCCTGTGTGTCTGCCTCTCCCCCATCTGCAGGTCCTCCCTCCCTTCCTCAAATATATTCCCTCATTACAGATTAGTTACATGGCATGATTTCTCATACTGGGTACCTTGGTATAGGCCTGCAAAGGACCCCCTGCCTATGCACCCTATTATATTTCATAATGACACTAACTACATCTAAATCCTAAACTGTAACATGAGCTAGGCTAGAAAAGACCTAACAGGAGGGGAGAGGGTATACAAGGCTAAACCTGGACCTCAGTGCGTGGAAGAGGATCTGAGAGAAAAGGCAGGAGACAGAGGACCTCCAAGTGAGGAAAGCAGGGAAACTAGCCAAAGGTCTGCACTTGGATCTGGGGAGGAACCCAGGTACATCACACTGTTAGCACTTTGTCCATTCAGAGCACAGTGCCTCAACCAGGATGTTTGCCCCACCCCTGTCCATTCATATGCCTTATTCCATCAAACAGTACTTATGGAGCTTTCCCTGGATAAACAGTTAAAATTTTGCAAACCACATCTGCATGTGGGCACCAGGAAAAATTTCCTGAACAAAACACCAATAGCTAATGCTCTAAGATCAAGAAATGGCAAATGGGACCTTGTAAAATTGCAAAGCTTCTGCAAGGCAAAGAACACTGTCAATAGGACAAAATGGCAACTAACAGATTGGGAAAAGATCTTTAACAATCCTACATCTGATAGAGGGCTAATATCCAATATATAAAAAGAATTCAAGAAGGTAGACTCCAGAGAACCAAATAACCCTCTTTAAAAATGGGGTATAGAAATAAACAAAGAATTTTCAACTGAAGAATATTGAATGTCAGAGAAGCACCTGAAGAAATGTTCAACATCCTTAGTATCAGGGAAATGCAAATCAAAACAACCCTGAGATTCCACCTCATACCAGTCAGAATGGCTAAAATCAAAAACTCAGATGACAGCAGATGCTAGCAAGGATATGGAGAAAGAGGAATGCTCATCCATTGCTGGTGGGATTGCAAGCTGGTACAATCACTCTGGAAATCAGTTTAGTGGTTCCTCAGAAAATTGGACATAGTACTACCTGAGGACCCAGGTATACCACTCCTGGGCATATACCCAGAAGATACTCCAATATGTAATAACGACACATGTTTCACTATGTTCATAGCAGCCTTATTTATAGTAGCCAGGAGCTAGAAAGAACCCAGATGTCCTTCAAAACAGAAGAATGGATACAGAAAATGTGGTACATTTACACAATGGAGTACTACTCAGCTATTATAAACAATGAATTCATGAAATTCTTAGGCAAATGGATTGAACTAGAAAGTATCCTGAGTGAGCTAACTCAATCACAAAAGAATGCACATAGTATTCACTCACTGATAAGTGGATTTTAGCCCAAAAGCTCCAAATAACCAGGATACAATTCACAGACTACTTGAAGCTCATTAAGAAGGAAGACCCAAGCCAGGTGTGGTGGTGCACACCTTTAATCCCAGCACTTGGGAGGCAGAGGCAGGCAAATTTCTGAGTTCAAGGCCAGCCTGGTCTACAAAGTGAGTTCCAGGACAGCCAGGGCTACACAGAGAAACCCTGTCTCAAAAAAAAAAAAAGGAAGGAAGACTAAAGTGTGGGTGCTTTGGTCCTTCTTAGAAGGAGTACAAAATACTCACAGGAGCAAATATGGAGATAAAGTGTTGAGCAGAGACTGAAGGAAAGGTCACTCAGAGATTTTCCTACCTGGGGATTCATTCCATATACAGTTACCAAACACATACACTATTGTAGATCCCAAGAACTGCATGCTGAAAGGAGCCTGTTAGGCTGTCCCCTGAGAGAGCCTGCTAGAGCCTTACAAATACAAAGGGGAATGTTCGCAGCCAACCATTTGACTGAGCGCGGGGGGTCCCCAATAGAGGAGTTAGAGAAAGGACTGAAGGGATTGAAGGGGTTTGTAACCCCATAGGAAGAACAATAATATCAACCAAGCAGACCTCCCAGAATTCCCAGGGACTAAGCCATCAACAAAAACACTTGCCTCTAGCTGCAGAGGATGGCCTTGTCATGCATCAGTGGGAGGAGAGGTCCTTGGTCCTATTAAGGCATGATACAATGCCCCAATGTAGGGGAATCAAGGGCAGGGAGGCTGGAGAGGGTGTGTGAGTGGAGGAACACCCTCATAGAAGCAGGGGGAGGGAGGATAGTCATAGGGTGTTTCTGGGAGGGAAAGGGTGCCACACCCACTCCAGTGGAGTCTGTGTGACAGGTCCAAAAACTTGGCCACAGTCCTGAGGCAAAAAGTTTCATGGAAACTGGTCTCCTGGAGGTCATTGGTGTTCTGTAGCTTGGATGTGCTCCAAATTTGTCCTTGCTATAGTCTGTAGAGGGTTTTGAATGCTTTCTTTCAGGATTCTTTTATTGTAGGTAATACTACTCATTCAGACAAAACGCCTCCAGTGTTGACAAAGAGATAGTGAAAGAAATCAGGGATTGCAGTTTACTGGATAGAGTTAGAAATTTCAAGGCAAGTTCAACAAAGTAAACTTAGAATTATCATTACAGTCATGTATGGCAGGCTACATTACATATTAGAAGAAAGTTTGTGGGCTCCTCTGTCAAATGGAGGCTCCACATGGAAACTCAAAATGACAGCCTAGTCACTCCCATATGCAGGAATTTACAATGGCCTAGGAAGGCAGTGGGTTGTGGTTTAAGGAGGAACTAGAGTGTTGCATTATTCATGAAAAGGTTAGCAAGAGCAGACCCCACCCCTCTGCAAGTTTTCACAAGACTCAAGAGGAATAGCATAATTAGGCTAAGGGACCCTTGGTGGTGGGTTATACAACAGACTAGAATTGTGACTAGGTTGCAAAATCCCTACACCTGGCTCCTAGAATAGCTGACTTTAGATATGGCTGCTTTCATCTCAGTTGTAACCACTGCCTGGTTCCTGAGTTTTCCTGTATGCATTTCTCTGTTTTGTATAAGGAGTCATTATGCATCACATGACTTCAGTGTATCTTGGCTGATGTATCACCTAACTTTCCTGTTTTCTTCTGTTATGACTACATAAGTCTAATGTTTGCTTTGAGAAATTACATTCAGATTCAGCACTCTCTTGTGTTCATGTCTGTTAGTCACTCACCAACTCCTTGCCTACCTGAGTACCAGAGCTCTTATTCTCGCCCTCCCACCCCCAGGGTTGAGGGACTCCTACTGGGTTCAACCCTTGGCAAAGAGGGATAACAATTGAAATGTAAATAAAGAAAATATCCAATAAAAAAGTAAATTTAAAATAATCTTTTTAAAATTGACTAAATTGTGCCTAATACGTCCATAAAAATTAAAGTATACTTTCTTTTTTTTTAACATTTTTTATTATTATTATTTTCTTTATTTACATTTCAAATGCTATCCCAAAAGTTCCCTATACCCCACCCCCGCCCCTGCTCCCCTACCCACCCACTCCCACTACTTGGCCCTGGCCTTCCCCTGTGCTGGGTCATATACAGTTTGCAAGACCAAGGGGCCTCTCTTCCCATAGAACAGTATCTCTTACAAGCCTACAAAGATGCCTAGCACAGTGCCCTCTAGTGGAAAGTGCTGGTGATGCAGGATGATCCCTCTACAAATACAAGACTTCAGAGACTCAACTAAGTAAATGAAAAGTTGCAACTTATGCTCCCCAAAGAATGGGAAAATTGAACTTATTTAAGATATTTTTAATCTAAAAGAAATTCCATAAACTAAACAGCCCACAAGAGAAGACTTGGCTGAACCTCCTAGGAAAATGGCTATAGACATGAAGATTCTGCCCATGTGGTCTGGGCTAGGTCAACAGAAAGCAGTCTTACCTAAAACTCAGTGAGGAGAAATGATTGAGCTAGAGTTCCTTCCAAATGTTATACCTATCCTTCTGTTTGACTTTTTCCTGAATTTCCCTTGACTTGTATAATTTTCTCAGGAATGTTGATAGTCTCTAGCAGGTATAAATGAAGCTTTGAAAACAAAAACAAACAGAAGAAACTATGAGTGGTTGGAAATGTGGGCTTTGACACTGGAGTACATAAATCTAAAACCTAGTTTTTAGTGCCTTAGAGGGAGTAACTTGAACCTCCTGTGCCTTGTGCTGCTCATCTGTAAAAGGGAAATAGTTAATAGTACCTACCTCATAGGGTTGCTATGACTATTAAGTGAGGTGTGTCTACAAGAATATGCCAGAGAACAGTAAAGTCCTGTATCCTTTTAACTCAGTCCTTGTAACTAAAGCTAGTTTGTTACAGGTCCCATCTTTTCCTTCTGTCATCTGCACATACAGTCTACATATTCGCTATTATTCCTGTCTCCTCAAATAGACAGGACAGGGGCTATATCTAAATAATAATTAAAATAATTGAAGAGATATTTCAAGGCAAAGATTTTGTAACAATTCACAGAGGGTTTATTTTGTATGACTGTATATTGTTATCAATATAACCGTCCTGTAAAAGGAAAAATTAATTATACTTTTCTTTTCTTTTCTTTTCTTTTTCTGCAACAAACTCTGTTATGATTTCTGTACCATGACAAACTGTACCCTTTTGAACTGGGAGCCAAAATTGACTCTCTCCTCCCTTAAATTGTTCCTGTCACAACCTCTTTCTGCTTTGTATCTCCCTATCCCTTCATAGACATCCATTCACTTAACAGACACTCATCCCATCCCATTGTGAGAACTTCTGGCCTAGAGATAATGAAAATAAAACCAAACCCATGAATGTGAAACAAGGCTTTACCTGGCAAGTTAGGCTTTATTTCCAAGAGAAGGGAGGCAAACTGAGGGGGAAATCAGGCTGTACTTCCCTCAGAAAAGCAGAAGCAAGCCTGTTACTCATGTGCATAGGTTGTAGGACTAGAGTAAACTTAAGCCTTTTCCACGGAATCTGGGAACTGGTCAGACAGCATCCTCTTTCTGCATAAACAACTTCAAAAGGGGGCAGAAAGATTGTCACAAGAATTGCACCATTTCTTCTCTTGAAGAAAATACACACCATGCTTTTAAGGTTTAGGGCCTGGAAATTTACTTTAATTTTGTCCTGTAGTGGTGTTTCCTAAGAACCATCCAATTTGCTCATGGCACAAATCTCTTCTTGTGGTAAATTACAATCACTGAAAGACACACATCATACTTTCAGAGGATTACAGTGCATGGAGGGAGTTGCTGTAGTGCATCTGTCTTTTGCTCCCACAGTGACTGAGAAACTCAGACCATGCTTTCAATGGGTAATAGTTATGAGTGAAGGCCAGAGGGCATGCCTACTCTTTCTTTCTATGGCCATCTTTGTATTTATTATTTTTGTGTCCTGTGACCATGATACATGGCAAAAGCATTATAAGAAAAGAAATATTTGGGCTGGCGAGATGGCTCAGTGGGTAAGAGAACTGAATGCTCTTCCAAAGGTCCTGAGTTCAAATCCCAACAATCACATGGTGGCTCACAACCACCCAAAATGAGATCTGATGCCCTTTTCTGGTGTGTCTGAAGACAGCTACACTGTACTTACAATATATAAATATTGTATAACAAATAAATCTTTGGTTGTATAAATAAATAAAGTAAATAAATAAAGTATAAATAAACCTTTGGGTTGGAGCAAGCGAGGCCAACCAAACCAAAGTTGACCGGAGCAAGCAAAGGTCCTAAAATTCATTTCCCAACAACCACATGAAGGCTCACAACCATCTGTACAGCTACAGTGTACTTGCATACATAAAATAAATAAATAAATCTTTTTTTTAAAAAAGAAATATTTATTTTGGTGCAGTTTCAGAGGGTTTCCATCCATCGTGGCAGGAAAAAAAATGTAAAATAACTCAGATCATGGTAGCAGGAATAGGTTGTGTGGACTGGTCACATAACATTGAACCAGGACGCCAAGAGCAAGGCAGGAGCTATGTGCAGGGTATAGTCTTCAAAGGCTCCCTCCTAGTGACCATTTCAGCCAGGTTGGCCTCACTTCCTAAAGTTCAACAGCCTCCAAATATCATTACCATCTGAGAAACAAACATTAGCATGAACCTGTATGGGATTGCCAGGTGTGACCCATTACAATCCCTGACCATCTCATAATATGTGTCCTTTGGTTCATTGTGTATACATTTATTTATTTGTTTGTGTTTGCAAGTATATGTGTATATCCAAAATTACTTTTAAAGTTATATAAATAGATACGTCACTCTATTTCTCAGGTCTTTAGTCCATTATTCAATATGATACTCTTTAGACCTTTCCAAATTGTATATGTGGCTTTAGTTGCATCTTTTTAAAAAGAGTGTCATATTCTATGGGTATTTCATATGTTGTGGATACTCAGGCTTCTCTAACTCCTGGTTGTTGTGAAAAACTATTGTGAACAATTCCACATTCAAATTTTCATACCTTTGTAGCTATAGATGTGTTCTGACCAAGATGGAATTATTGTATAGAAAATTATGGAAATATTCGATTCCTGAGCGTATGTAGTACTTTTGCAAAATGTATGTTCCCATTTTCAGTACATTAAAATCCTGCTTTCCCCACCTCCTCAACAGCACTCGGCACCACAGTGTCTGGGGTTGGTGGGTGGGAGTGGAGGTGATAATTTTAGCTGATCAACTATGTGACACAGAAGAACACTTGTTTTCCTTTTTGGGTCTCTAATCCCTGGTAGTGTGGCAGGAGATGGTGATGCTCTCAATACTTATGTGCATTCTGGCTTACGCTGCTATGGTTCACTGACACATACTGTCGACTGATTTTCCTAACAGATGAGCCTTTCTGTTCTTGAACAGACCCAGGGTTTTACTCTTTTCTGATAAGCTTAGTCAGGGCCACACCCCTTTCAATGCCCTCTCTTTCATTAAGCATAAGCCAAATTTGATTTACACAGTAATTTTTACATTATTACTTATGCTCTTGCATCTTTTTTGAATTTTTCCTCATTGCCAAGATTGTAAAGGTGGTCTTTGATATCGTCATCTGATTCTTATCCTTCTCACTGAGGAAGAGGCTGTGAGCTGATTCCAGGGTCTCGTGCATGCGAGGCATCCTCTCTACTGCTCACCTCTTCAAGCCCTTGCTTTACCTCTTACTCCTCTTGATTGTGACATAGCATTTTAAATGTTTTTTGGCATATATTAACTTGACATACCGATGGGTTTCATTATAGTTTATTTTGATCACGTCTACTCCTACATACTCTTTCATGTCTCACTTTCTCTTCCCAACTGAACCCCACTTCTACTTTCCAACCTTTTTGTGTGTGTGTCCCTAAGAGTTTAATTAAGATGTACAGGAACACGGATGGGAAACACCACGAAAGGAAAGCTTTCTCCCTCTACCCTCGGCTATGATGGGCATACAAGGCTTCAGGGAGAGTCGGAGCCTTCAGAACCCTTCCTGCTTCTGGGAGAGCGTATTGACAGGTACTGAAGTGGAAAACTGGATGCGAATAAGCAAGGAGAGCATCACTGTCTCCCGCGCCACCACCAGGGGTCAGAGGTACGAAAATGAAACAGGGTTCTGTATCACGGACTCGGTCGGCTAAACATAAGACAAACCTCGTGCAGGGAATCAAAGTTGCGGTGAGTTCAAATATGCAGCATCCCTGCCTTTCTCCTCCCCTGCTCCTTCCCACTCTCATGGTCTTCCCGCCCCTTCTTCTGTGATGTTTCTGAGCCTCGGAGGGATTCAAACGCTGAGTTTATGACCAAACCAAGCAGTCAACAGTCATTCTGATCAGTCATTTTTTGTGTATATATGACTGTATTTATAACATATATATATACACATATATATATATACACTCATTTGTGTATATATGCCATATGTATATACATTTGTGTATATAACACACACATATGTGTGTGTGTATATATATATATATATTTATAATATATATATATTATTTTTTAATTGAATTCACTGTATTAGAGGAAGCCAAGGCTTCCAGTTGTATATGTTCTATGAGACAACCTGCTTCCTTTTTCTGTCAGGCAGATGTGGTAAGGCGTTGATCACTTCAGTGTAGTTAGGAATTCAATTTAGTCAGGTCGAGTTTCAATTTAAGTAAAAGTTAATAAACCTTTTTTTTTTTTTTTTTTTTTTACGATTTCCTTGGGTGTGGCCTTCCTGAGCCTTTGATCAACCTACTAGCAAATATCAAATATCTCTTTTTTCAGATCTGAGAGATAATTGCAGAGCTAGCTTTTCCTTTTCAATTCCCAATCTCACCACTTCAGTGTGGTATTTCACACAGTCTGGCAAATTAGTTAAGGGAGAGATAACCATGGAAGGCTTTCCCACAAGTAAGAATGAGCAATGATTTCACAATATGGCACTGTTGTTTGGAATTAAGTTCCCAAACCCAGCCCCTGACAGACCAAACTAGGATTTAAAAATGGAGTCACTTGTACCAAGCTCCATAACTGACTAACTTATTACCTGGTTTCAGAAATCAGAAGAGACAGAAATAACAGCAACATTTTCCAAACAAACCAGTTTAGGTTGTTTTGTGTGGTAATTCTTGTTCTGGACTGTCTGGTTTGATAAGGCTAGAGATCAAACTCTCATATGCCAGGCAACCTCCAACAGTGAGCTCTGGCCCCCAGCCCTGACAAGCTAGGATCAGTTGGCACGGTAATAAAGTTATTATGTAGCAAAATGGAAAAATGAATAATGCAAAGCAACCCAGTGCTCACCAGTTGTCTTGCTTTTGCTCTGCCTCCTGGCCCTAGCTTTTAGGGACAGCAACTTTAGAACCAGGGCTGAGGCACAAATCTACTCCTTGTTCCTCGATTCCTCCTCCCTCAGGGATGCTCTGTCCAGAAAGCCAGCTGCTTCTGCTCAGCTAATTTGTACACTTACTCTGGTTTCTGGAATAAAAGTTTTCCTGGATCCAGAACCACGAATAAAGCTAAATAAAGCCTTTAAAGCTGAATTTGTAACTTGTCTCTTCCTTTTTCTCGCACTGGTTCCCTTGCCTCACACCTATTCCTGTCCTGTTGAGAAAAAAAATAATCTATGCTGTGTTCAATTTAGGATATCCAGCTTTCTCTACATACTCTGCAACTTCAGTTATTCTTTTATATCCTCCCTTCCCTGCCACCCCTCCCCCATCTCAATGTTCAGCCTATACATAGACTCAGTCTTTTCTCTCCATGCCCAATACAGTGGGGAAATGGCTGCTGGTTGTTGGCACATGGAATTATAGGTCATGGTGTACTGTTGTATCCATAGCTCTCTGGTGGCTTTAAAATCATCTTCAAATTATCTCTCTCTCTCTCTTTTTTTTTTTTCATTCATGTGAACGGGAAACACTGATGTCCTATCAAGTGTTGTCATTTGTCTCAGAATTTAAAACTTAAGCTATTCTGCATCTTTTGATATCTGTGAAGAATTTACAAGTCAAAATCTTGTATTCCATAAGAATTAAATTAATAAAACTTACAATTTTGTGACATGTAAGTTTGCCAAAATTACCCAAAGAATGACATTTAAGCACAATTTATTTGATAAAATTTTTATCATAAAATTACCTTTGTTGTATTTTGAGTGGACATATTAATATAGAATCAGAAACTATGGTCTACATATTTTATATAGCTATATGGAGTTCAGAAAGTTATGACCTGAATACTTAAGCTTCCTTAAAATTAATGTTGAACTCCTGACCTCCAAGATGATGGTATTGTGTAAGGCCTTTGAAGGCAGTTAAGTCACTAGAGGGAGGCAAAATACCACTCTTCATGGAGACTTGTGTCCCTTGAGAGGCTGGAGAGATGACTAAGTGGCTAACTGGCTGGTACTTTTTCAGAGGACTCAAGTTCCATTCCCAGCAAACAACCATCTGTATTTCTACTTTCATTGGCTCTGACACCATTTTTTAATTTCCAATGACACCAGACAAAAATGCATAGACGTACACTTGGACAAAACTCCCATATACGAAATAAAATAAAATGAGTGTGTGTGTGTGTGTGTGTGTGTGTGTGTGTGTGTGTGTGTGTGTGTGTGGTGTTCAGGAGACTTGACTTTTTCTTCTGACACAATTCTTCCACAGTGACAGAACCTCTTACTCTTCTGACATGATTCTTCCACAGTAATAGGAAACTTGTATGAGGAAGGAGGTTCTCACCAGACACTGAATAAGCCAGAACCTTGTTCTTCAATTGTGTGGCCTTGAAAACTCTGATGAATATACTTATATATTTACTATTTAGAAGTCATTCAGTATATGATAATTCATTATAACAAAATACTTTAGAAGAAGCCATAATAAGACACAAAGTATCTCCCATTTTGTAGACTTTTGGGTCTTTAGCACCTTAGAAGTTACAGAGAGATTACTGTCTCAGAGAAAAATACCAAGAGGAGTCATTTATTGTTCCAGTGATTTTAAATACCATAAAGTGAGAACTTGAAAATGTTTGTAGGCAATTAGTTTACAAGAGAAAGAACTAAAATAAGATAAAACTATATATTATTTAGAATAATTTGCATTGGATGTGTACTAAAGATGACAAAAGGAGAACACTGGTGAAACTCGGTGACCATGTACCAGAAATGGTTATTTTTGGTGTACAGAGAGCTGTTTACATATAGCATAGTATATGAAGAGTAATAAGTAGAATTTTGTCTTGTTTTGCCTCAGTAAAAGCAGACATTGAGCTTGGGAGAGAGCTTAATGAGACATATGCCCTGAAAACATGAGGACCTGGGTTTGGATGTCCAAAGAGTTCATCCTGGGATCCTTGGAACCTTCAGGAAGAGTCAGACAGAGGAGAGGGTACACTGGGGTAAGTGATAAGAAGGAAATTAATCATGTGCATGATGCCCAGTATATGACTGCTCACCAGGGAACTGAGAACCGTGGTTCCCAGAGACCTCGGGACTACCATGGCACTTCAGTGGGCTCGAGGAGCCCCATTGAGAACATGGATGTTTATGAGCTAGGAGAGGGTTTGGTGGATTCTAAAGGACTTAGACTGCCATGTAAGTTAGGTTTATGAACTGCTAATCTAGAGTGAGTAGAGAACAAAGAAAAAGGTCTTTTCGTGTCACCTGAAGACAATTCTGCAAGATTTGTGTTGTGGGTGATAGTGAAATAATAGGTGTAGCCACGGCTACAGTAACGACCAAAAGCCTATCAGGCTTGATCAGGCACAGCTGTGGCAGGCAAACCCGACTGTTCTGCCTTGGCCGTGACCTAGGCCCCACCAAGTCCATAGGGATGGGAGCCCCACAGAGTGCCACAGAATAAGGAAACCAAACTGAGGATGTGACAAATCTCCATTCTGTATTGCAGCGTGCTAACATTTTTACCTTAGCTGCTAACTCCTGATACCAACTGGTAATCCAAAGGAACTGCTGCGGAGTTTGGGAGAACCTGTTTACCCTTTGTTAAAAGTTATTATGACATGAATTTGTTTTGTTTGTTTGTTTTTTAATTTTGTTTTGTTTTAAATGCCAACCACTGAGTATCTGACAAAATAAATCAGAGAAATCTCCCCTCAAAGGCAGCAAAAACAACAGTTTGTTTCAGTCTGTTTAGTTTAAAGGTATCCTACATGGGTTGGAAAAGGAACCCCCAAAAGCTATTAAGTTGTTAAAATAAATGCCCAGTACCAGTACTAGGTTACCTCTTTGCCAGTTATTGGCCAGATAGGACCAAGAGACCTCTAAAATGATAAATCCTATTGCCACTCTGTCATAGTTAGGGTTTTCATTGCTGTGACAAAAAAGCACGACCAAAAGCAAGTTGGAGAGGAAAGGGTCTATTTGGCTCACACTCCTATAGCACCATTCATGCCCAAGAAAATGAGAATGGGAGCTCAAATGAGCAGGAACCTGGAGGCAGAAGTGATACAGAGTTTATGGAGGGGTGCTGCTTTCTGGCTTGCTCTTCATGGCTTGCTCAGTCTGCTTTCTTACAGAACCCAGGACCACAAGCCCAGTAATAGCATCACCCACAATAGAATGGGCCCACCCCTATTAATCACTAGTTTAAAAGATGCCTTACAGCCAGATCTTAGGGGTATATTTTCTCAACTGAGATTCCCTCCTTTTAGATAATTCTAGCTTTTGTCAAGTTGACATAAAACTAGCCAGCACAATTGACACCTTGTCAACTTGACATACAAACAGATCATTGTTAAACCATGACCTTTCTTTCCTTGTTATTCCTAAGATCATACATTATTTATATCAGTGTTAAAATATAAACATTCCAATTTTTTAAAGTACCACAGTCTTTTTAAAAAAAATTCAAACAGTTAAAAACATTTAAGTGTTTTTAAAATATAGTCCTTTTAAAATCCAAAGTGTTTTAAAGTTCAAAGTCTTTCTACTTTGGGCTTCCATCAAATCAAAAATAAATTACTTTCTTACATCAAGAGAGAAGAACCAGACACAGTCAAAATCTGAATAAGGAAAATCAAACTCCAAAGGTGTAAATTATTCAATGTCCAATTATCAGGGATTCATTCATGATCTTCTGGTCTCCTCCAAGGGACTTAGTTCACTTCTCCAGTTCTGCTCTCTGCAGCACACACAGCTTGCCTGCCCTCTAGGCTCTGGCTGACTCCACTCCACTGAGACTGCTGTTCTTGGTAATCAATTCATGGTCCTGGCATCTCCAAAATGCTGGGGTCCCTTGCTGAAACTGGGCTGCACTTTTACCTATAGCTTTGCCTTGTCGTTTTGGGGGAAATCCAGCCCTACCACACAGTGCTAAACCTCAGATGTACTCCATGACTCTGTTATGTCTTCAAAACCAATACCAACTGGGTGACTCTTACACAACTAAGTTTAGCTGACAGGACAAGGTACAACCTTGGCCACTTCTGGAACACAGCTTCTGTGTGCTGACCCTGAGGAAACATTCCACAAAGACTTCTCAACAATCCTGGTTTGTTTGTTTGTTTGTTTGTTTGTTTAATGAGTACACTGTAGCTGTCTTCAGACACATCAGTAGAGGGCATCAATCCACGCCATTACAGATGGTTGTGAACCACCATGTTCACTTCTCCACATGTAGCCAGCATTGGCTGTCATTTGTATTCATAATAAAAGCCATTCTTATGTAATGGCAGTCGTTTTGATTTGCATTTCCTGGTGGTTAAGGATGGTGATCACATTTCTAAAACATTTAGTGACTACTTGCATTGCTTTTTATTCAAATTTAGGGGCTTTTTTGGGGGGGAGGTAGGATTATTTTCTTATTATTTTGACTTTTGAGCTATTTGTATATTACAAATATTAATCTGTTAGATTTTTAGCCTACAAAGATTTCCTCCCATTCTTTTGGCTGCCTCTTCACTTGATAAACTACTGCCTTTGCTATACACTAACTTTTTTAATTTCATGAAGTCCCTTTGGTCAATTGTTGGTAATTTTCCTGAGCAGCTGGGGTCCTGTCCTGAAAGCCCTTGCCTACACCGATATCTTGTACTGTTTTGCCTAGCTTCTCTTCTGGCAGGACCAGAGTTTAAGCTCCCACGTGTGGACTTCAACCCGTTTGGAGCTGATTGCTGCACAGGGTGAGAGCTGTGGTTCTAGTTTCATCCTTCTCCATGTATATGAAGGGTTTTCCCAGCTCTGTTGCTTAGAGGCTGTCTGTTCTCCAGGAATTTTTGGCATCTTAATCAAAGATCAGGTGAGCCTAATTGTGAGGGCATGTATCTGGACCTTCAGTTGAATCCTGTAGATCTGTATCGATGCTCTTGCACAGGTTGTACTAATAGGGCTCTGCAGTATAACTTGAAACAGGCATGGTGAGACCTCCAACATTCTTCTTCTTTTAAAAGTATTTTAAAATTTATTCTTTCAGAATGTCATACATGTATATAATATATTATGATCATGTCTACCCACTCCATTTCCCCCTTCCAACTCTCCCTGAACAACTATTCCAAAAATCTTGACAGATTGCCTATCTATAAATTTCATGTGTATGTGATGTATATGTATATACATACACATATATACATACTCACAAATACACACACACACATATATATACGCATGATTATATGGAATACATTTTGAATCCAATTAGTGCTGTCCAAATAAGCATGGATTATGGACTTAGGACCAGATATGTATGAATGTAGGACTATCTGGAGCACAGACAACTTACCAGTGGCCACACCAAAGAAACATAGCTGTCCCTCCTGCAGCAGTTATCAACTGTGAGTGGCTCCTCAGTTAGGAGTGAGGGCTCATGAGCCCCTCTACCATCCACCCTCCATCCATTATTCCTTTTAATACAGAATTGCTTTGCCTGTCTAGAGTCTTTTGTGCTTCTAGATGAATTTTAAGATTGCTTTTTCTGTTTCTGTGAAAAATGTTATTGGAATTTTGGTGGGGATTGCACTGAAACTGTATTGGTTGATTTAAGGAAAATGGCCAATTTCACAAGAGTAACTCTTTCAATTTATAAGTATAAGAAGTTTTATTAATCAATAATTAATGGATATTAGCAAAAAAAAAAAAAAAAAAAAAAAAAGCTGTACAGAATACCCAAGATACAGTCCACAGAACTCAAAAAGCTCAACAAGCTGAAATGCCCAAATGAGGACACCTCAGTCCCACTTGGGAGGGAGAAGAAAGCAAACACAAGTAGGGAGGAAGGGAGGGACCTGGGATGGAAAGTGTTAGTAGAGGGAGGGAGTTGGGGGGGGGGAGAGGGGAACCTGATCTGGTATTGGGTGAGGGAAAAGAACTGAAGCCCTGAAGGCCAGCAGAAAGAATATAAACAGGCAACCTCGGGAGATAGGAGGATGGGGAATGCATCAGAGACCTGGGTGGTAAGAGACTTCCTGGACTCACAGGGAGGGAGGGACCTTGGATGAAATGCCCCACAGTAGGGAGAGGGAACTTTTAGAGCCCACCTCCAGCAGGAAGACAGGGCATCAAGTGAGGGATGGGGCTGCCATCCCACAGTCACCTCTCTGACCCATAATTGTTCCTGTCTGAAAGAATTACAGGGATGGAAATGCAGAGGAACCTGAGGAAAAGAAGGTCCAGCAATAGGCCCAAAGTGGGATCCAGCTCAAGGGACGGTCCCAAGGCCTGAAACCATTACTGAGGCTATGGAGGGCTCACAAGAAGGTATCCGCCATGACTGCCCTCCTAAAGACCCAACAAGCAGCTGAAAGAGTCAGATGCAGATATTTGCACTCAACCAACGGACAGAAGCAGTTGACTCATGTTGTTGAAATAGTGAAGGCTGAAAGAAGCTGAGGAGAAGAGCCATCCTAGAGAAGGACCAGCAGTCTCAATTAATCTGCAACCCTGAGATCTCAAACACTGGGTGGGGTAGGGAGGAGGTGTGGGATATGGAGCAGTTGGAGGGTAGAGGTGCGGTATAGGGAATGTAATATAGAATGTAAAAAAAAAATTAAAAATAAAATAATTTTTAAAAAATAGTTTTTACCATCTCCTGGTATCTTCTTTAATTCCTTCTGTGTATTGCAAACTCCAATACCCCATCTTTGGTATGTATTGAGTGTTTTGACTGTGATATAACATGGAGGAAACATTTCTTCTATTCATGCCTGTTTGGCGTTCTGTGTACCTTTTGTACTATTTCCCTAAATGTGGAACTATTTTCACTATGGTTGTGTGGAAAATATTTTTTATACATTTGGGATGCAATTCAACTTCTTCTACTCCATAATTCATAAATTTGCTCTTTCCATGTTGTCAGAAGAATAACACACATTTTACACAGTTATTTATTAATCCAGTCACTGTCTTTGACCTACTATGTTCCTTACTATGTCACCGATCCCTGTTACTTTCTCCTCATGATGCATTTAGTTGTGGAGGCATTACACTGCACATTTAATTTTCTTAAGCTTTTCATTTTCAGCACCAATTCAGTTTGATTTTTATTTCCTATTTCTATCTCTTTATTTAATTCCACTTTCATATCTAACAATTAGCTTCCTATATCATTAAGATTTTATTCATGTCTGCTGTTATTTCTTTAAGCGGGCCTTCATACCTTTGAACATGTCAAGGAAATGAGAACATATTCGTAATCACTCTATTGAAGTTTATTTCTAAGTCACTTCAAATAAGAGTCACTACTTGCGGGAGTGTGTAGTTTAAGGAAGAGACAGGTTCTGTTTCTTTTTGTTTTATAGGTATGGTTATTTGCATGTATGTCGGTGCACCACATGTGTGCAGTGCCTTCTGAGGTCAGAAGAGAGAGTTTGATCACCTGAAATGAGAGTTACAGACAGTTGTAGGTGCTGGAAATCAAAACCAGGTCCTCTGGAAGTGGGAACAGTGCTAACCACTGAGCCATCTCTCCAACACAAGTTATTTTAGTTTGTGTTTGTGTGTGTCTGTGTGTGTGTGTCTGTGCCTGTCTGTGTGTCTCTGGGTGTGTGTATCTGTGTCTGGGTGTGTGTCTGGGTCTGTGTGTGTGTCTGTGTCTGTGTGTCTCTATGTGTGTGTGTGTGTGTCTGTCTGTGTGTGGTGTGTGTGTCTCTGTGTTTCTGTCTGTCTGTGTGTCTCTGTGTGTATGTCTGTGTGTGTGTCTGTGTATGTGTGTGTCTGTCTATGTATGTCTGTGTCTATATGTCTGTGTTTGTGTCTCTGTGTGTCTGTGTGTGTGTGTGGTGTCTCTGTGTATGTCTGTGTCTGTGTGTCTCTGTGTGTGTCTGTGTCTGTGTGTGTGTCTGTGTATTTGTGTGTCTGTGTGTGTTTGTCCGTCTGTATGTGTGTGTTTGTCTGTGTGTGTGTATCTGTGTGTGTGTCTGTGTGTATCTGTCTGTGTGTCTGACTGTATGTCTGTGTGTCTCTGTGTGTGTGTGTCTCTGTGTGTGTGTGTGTCTGTGTGTGTCTGTGTGTCTGTAATATGTGATTTTACCGTGGAGCTCTCAGCTCAGGTGTCAAGGTCAGTTTCCCTTGACTCAATTTTCTTGTTTCGTTGAGTGTTTGCAGTGTTCCAGAGGGTTGTGGTANAGCCGAGCTGCCATTTCTCTCTGTGCTTAGAGTACTAAGCTCTGTCTCTCTAGTCCTCCTCTGAGGGCAGGGTACCATCTTCAGCAACAGTCACTACCAGGAATCGGCCCATTTACTGCTGGATGGCTTGTGGCGTCTCTCATGTTCCTTTTCTGGTTCCTACAAACCCGTCTCAGTGCTTGGAGTTCCTCTGTGACTGACCACTCCTTCCTGTTCTCTCTAATGGTGAACACCTTTCTGGACCAGCTCTGGGTTGGAATCTGATTTCTGCTCTGGTAAGGTCTCCTCTGGATCTAGTTTGGCTCTGGCTCTGACTTCAGATCCATCTTTGGCTTTCTATCTGGAAATGTGTGTCTGCCTTGTGGAATCTGACGTACCTGTACTGGGAGTTCAGAGTGGGTCTTGGTGTGCTCAGCTTAGCTGGTCTTGTCTCACTAAGGGCTTCGTGCAGTTCAGTTGCAGAGATAATTGGTGCTGATTTGTGAGTGGGAGACTTAACTAGGTGACGGTGGGTCAGAGGGAGGGACACAGCAATCTCCGGCATCGCAGGTGCTGACTTTATGGGACCAGAGGGCAGGAGGCAAAGGATGCAAGCATGGAGACGCTGAACTCAAAGAATATGGCTTATTCTTGTGACTCAAAATACAATCAAGCCTTTGCCTAAAATTACTAATTCATTCTGCATATTTTCTCAGCTATATTGTCAATTCCTTTCAGAAATCTCCCCAACTCACCCTAGCCTGGAGGACATGCCTCCACCCTCAGAGGCCCTGCCTTTCTTCCTGCTGCAGCATATATCACCATTTACTGAAATTTCCTGTGTAATTATCAATCCCTCTATAGAGGATATAAACTCCACAAAGGGAAATCAGCCAGTTACTTTATAGCTACTGATCGACATCCATGATATGTCTGGCACATAGTAGGCACTTAATACATGTTTGTTGGATAATTAATAATTAACAGGCACTGTTGTTGTACAATGGAAAACACTAGTAAGTAGGTTAAGAAGTAACACATCTTAATCAGCTCACACTTCCTCCCTGCAGCTCCGGAAACACCACACTGAAGTGAAAGCAGCTACCACGCGAGTTCTTTTTCCTCAGAAGACTGGGGTCTGACTGGACATGGCCCAGCGCCATCTGTGGATCTGCTTCCTTTGCCTGCAAACCTGTGAGTTCTGAACTTTGCTAGGATTCAAGTCCTATTATGTCATAACTTTTTAGAAAATACACACGGGAGGGCAGGGACGTGTCCCTTGGATCAAGTTTCAGCAGAACTTCCTGGGCTTTCTGTTCATATTGTACTCAACCTACTGAACTGGAGTGAGAACTTAAGACCCAAGCAATGTGCTTCATCGCATTAAGCCTGTCATCTTTCACTTGCTGTCCTCTTTCCTAGCTATGCCCCGACTCCTGGTCTCTCCTCTTCCTCTTGCCCTTTGGGTGGCTGCACTGTTTATTTGGTTAAGTTTTTGGTTTCCAGCATCATTTCAGTTTGATTTTCCTTTTGTATTTCCATCTGTTTATTCTCTCGTCTTAACTGGTGTTATCTGCCTATGTCTGGGACATAGTAGGCACTTAATAAATATTTATTAGCTAGTTAATTAATTAAGTAATGCTCTCACTGGAGTCACATTATGTAAAACACTAGCAAGTAGGCTATGAACCAACAGTTCATTTTCATTTCTTTGACCCCATTTGTTGAAAATAGAAGTTTTTCATACCATATGTCCTGGTTACAGTTTCCCCTCCCTAAACTCCTCCCAGTGCCTCTCCACCTCCCCTTCCGTCTAGATCCACTCCCTTTCTGTCCCTCATTAGAAAAGAACCGGCTTCTAAATAACAACAACAACAACAACAAAAAAAAAACGTCAAAATAAAATATAATATGATGAAACAAAACCATCACACTGAGGCCGGACAATACAGTCCAACTAAAAAGCCCAAGAGCAGGCACAAGACACACTCATTCACATGATCAGGAGTCCCAAAAAACACTAAGCTAAAACCAAGTGCAGAACCTCGTGGGTCCTGTGCTTGCTGTTTCAACCTGAGTTCATATAAGCCCTGATTATTTGACTCAGAGGGCCTGGTTCCCTCCACCACTTCTGGCTCTTATACTCTTTCTGCCTCCTATTCTGTGGGGTCCCCTGAGCTTTGATGGACTCTCTCCATATAATGTCTGGCTGTGGGTCTCTATCTGTTCCTGTCTGCTACAGCAGAAAGCCTCTCTGATGATGACTGGAAATGTCACTGATCTATGAGTATAGCAGAATATCAGCAGAAGTCATTTTTTTGATACTTTTTGTTTGTTTGTTTTAAGACCAGTAGTGTTTGGTTTTACCCCGGGTCTCTGGGCTGTCTAGTCTCTGGATAACCAAAGCAGTATCAGGTATGGGTTCCATCTCATAAATCAGGGCTTAATTAAGTCAAATGAGACATTGGTTGGTTACAGCCACAAGTTCTGGGCTACTGTCGTCTTAGCAGATCTTGCATGCAGGACAGACTCTACCTCAAAGGTTTTGTGGTTGGGTTGGTGTTTAGTTTCTCTTTTGGAAAGCTTCCCACACCAGAGACACTGGAACACAGGGGTAAATGGTCCATGTAGGCACCAACCCAACTTCTCCGTGTTAAATGAGCTGTGTGGGTGTTGTCCTCAGCAATGGGGTCCCACTGTCAGTTTGTTGAGAGCGACCCATAGTCTTAGCAACAGCTTAGGTCATTTGGGGATTTCCACGAGACTCTCTTGGCCAACAACTCAATGAAGTGCAACCCAACCTTGGTAGTGGAAACTTCCTTTGGTGACAAGAGATGGACAGATGGGGCTCTATCTCCCCAATCATTAAAGGACCTCATTAGAATTGTTTTCACATTTTTAGGAGAATTTCCACTGCACTGGGTTTCCATGTCATCCATAAATGCCCCTCAATCCCANGTGATTCTCCCTACATTCTCTCCTTCAACCCTATCTCCCCATCTGTTCCTCCCCTCATGTTCCCGTTCCCTCCTGTCCTCAGTCCATCCATGATATTTATTCTATTACCCCTTCCAGGGATATCCATGGGTCTCCCTTTTCCTTCCTCTATTCCTAACCCCTATGGGCCTATGGAATGTAGGTTGGTAAACCTGTATTTAATGGCTAACATCCACATATAAGTGAATATGTATCATACTTACCTTTCTGGGTTTGGGTTACCTCACCTAGGATGATTTTTTTTCCATCCATTTGCCTGAAAATTTCATTATGTCAATTTTTTAAAGAGCTAAGTAATATTTCATTGTGTGAATGCACCATAGAGTCTTTACTCATTCTTCTGTGAAGAGATGTCTAGATTGTTCCTAGTTTGGGGCTATAATGAACAGAGCAATCAATGAACATGGTTAAGAACGTGTGCCTGCAGTCATATGACACATCTTTTGGGTATGTGCCCAAGAGTGGCATAGGTGGGTCTTGGGGTAGACTGAGTCTCAACTTTCTGGGGAATGGCTATGTCAATATACATAGTGACTTACAAATTTGCACTCCCACCAGCAACGAATGAGTGTTTCCCTTAATCCACATCTTTGCCAAAATGAGTTGTTACTTGTGTTATTGATCTTAGCCAATCTGACAGGATATGAAATAAAATCTCAAAATAATTTTGGTTTGCATTTCCCTGATGGCTAAGGATGCTGAACATGTCTCTAAGTATTTCTCAGCCACTTGCATTTTCTCTATTGAGAATTCTCTGTTTAGATCTGTACCTCTATTTTTAAATTGGGTTATTTAGATTCTTGATATCTAGCTTCTTGAGTTCTTTACGTATTTTAGATATTAGTCCTCTATCAAATGTAGAGTTGGTAAAATCATCTTTTCCCATTCTGTAGGTTGCCATTTTGTCCAAATGACAGTGTGCTCTGCCTTACAGAAGCTTTTCAGTTTCAAGAAGTTCCATTTATTGTCGTTCTTTCTGCCTGCACCTCAGTGTTCTGATCAAGAATTCTTCTCCTGTGTCAATGAGTACAAGAGTGTGCCCCAACTTTCTCTCTTATCAGTTTTTATGTTAAAGTCTTTGATCCACTTGCATTTGAGTTTTATTTATTAACAAAAGTATGGATGTCTTTGTATTCTTTTACACGTAGACTTCTATTTGTTGAAGACGCTGTTTTCCAATGTGTGTTTCTGGCTTCTTTATTGTTAAAAAGAAGTATCCATAGGCCTGCGGATTTATGTCTGGGTTTCCTTTCAACTCCACTGACCAATTTGTCTGTTTTTATGTCATTACCATGCTAATTGTTTTTACTATAGCTTTGTAATATTTCGTGAAATCAGCAATGGTGAGACCTCCAGCAATTTTTTTTTGTTGTTCAAAATTCTATAGCTATTCTGGGGTTTTATTTCCATATGAAATTGAGAATTGTCCTTTCAAGATCTTTGAAGAATTGTTTTGAATTTTTAATGAGGACTGAATTGACTTTGTTGAATGCTTTAGATAGGATTCTCTCTCTCTCTTTCTTTCTCTCTCTCTCTCTCTCTCTCTCTCTCTCTCTCTCTCTCTCTCTCTCTCTCTCCAATGTTAATCCTACTGATCTATGAGCATAGAAGATCTTTCCATCTTCTGATATTTGCTTCTATTTCTTTCTTGAAAGACAAAGTTTTTATTTTACAAGTCTTTCACTTGCTTAGTTAGAGTTAACACAAGATATTTTATATAATTTGAGCCTACTGTGAAAGGTGTTGTTTCCCAGATTTTTTTTTCCTTAGCTCATTTGTAGTTTGCATATAGGTTGGCTATGATTTTTATGAGTTAATTATGTATCTGGCTACAACAGTGAAAGTATTTATCAGTTGTAGAATTTTTCAGGTCAAATTTTTAGGGTCACTTATGAATGCTACCATGTCATCTGTAGATAATGATACTTTGACTTCTTTCTTATCAATTTTTAGCCCCTTCATCTCCTTCAGTAACTTGTTGCTTAGGTATAGAGAGAGTGGACAAGCTTGCCTAGTTCCTGATTTTAGTGGAATTGGTTTGAGTTTCTCTCCACTTAATTTGATGGTGGCTATGGGCTTGTTGGAAAACTGCCTTTTTTAATGTTCATGTCTGTCTCTTGTATCTTTAATCTCTCCAGGACTTTTTTCATGAAGCCTTTTATGAATGGCTTTCCCTGCATCTAATGAGATGATCATATGGTTTTGTTTCATTCACTTTTTTATATGGTACACTACATGTATTGATTTATATATAGAGAGAGAGAACCATTTCTTCATTTCTTGGATGCAGCGGAAGGGTAGATCCTGTTTTCACATTCATTCTATTAGCCCGTGTGTTTTTATGGGGAGAAGTGAGATCAGTGATATTGAGATATGTCAGCAATCAATGATTGTTGATTCCTGTTATTTTGTTTTTGTTATTGGCATTCTTGGTGGTGGTGGAACGTGTGTGTGTGTGTGTGTGTGTGTGTGTGTGTCCAAATATAGTAAGTTTTTGAAAAAATATTAGCCTAGTGTAGTGGTATACACCTTCAGTCCTTTTACTTGGGAGGCAGAGACAGAGGAACTCCAGACCATTCTGGTCTACAGAGGGAGTTCCAGGCCAGCCCTCCATACGTAGTGAGAGCATGTCTCAAAACCATGTATATTAGCTACTTCTATTGCTGTGTTTTACACTTGTGTTTCGTGTTTATTGGGAAGGGTCCTGGCTCTGTTGTACAGAGATCCTAGGCAGGACTTTGTTGTTTGTGTAATAGTCCAAGTGAGATAAACAGGCAGAAACATGGTGGCAGTTTGAGTTTGAGTACAGGGTGTTAGGGTTCTAAAAGGAAACCAGGGATGAGATACTCATTTTGTCAGGGATCCTCAAAATGATAAACGGGGACTTTTCCCAAAGAAGTCAGAAGTACTCATAGCCCTAAGTGTACCCATGTTTCCCCTCTTAAGGATCATTACAGATACTTCCCAAGGGTACAATGTGCTCTAGATTCTCCTGCTGCCATCCCTGGTGGAGTGGCCCCTTCTATGCAGTGCTGAACATGGAGTTCCATACTGCTTTTCTACCCCTCCCAAGCATCAGAGCAGCGGAACAGTGGGTTGAGGAGAACTGTATGTAGAACTCTCTCTATTTCCCTGAACTCACTGATACCAGGGAAGTTGGAGACAATGAACTCATGACTTCTTTGTGCTGGAAAAGCTTTTTCAAAACCAAGACTTACAGTCTTATGATCTGATTCAACTATCTCGTGGTTTTGTGAACTCTGACTGCCTTCAGTGTGCCCTAGGGCCAGTTAGTTTCCAGGGTTACAAGACAGAGAAGTCTACCACATTGCTTCTTGCTTGTTCTTTCTACAAGTCTTTCCTGTATTCTTCTGATTATTTTCTTTTATTCCTCCCATTCCTGCATCTATCTAGTCAACCTTTGTCCGTTGATCTTTTCTCCTGTCTCCCACCAATAACAGCAAGAATTAACCACATATGAAGCAATCACTATTTGTCTGACATAATTCTAAGTCCTCCACATCAATTATTACTTTGTTTCATCCCATGATGCTCTATAAGATGAATAGAATTAAAAAACACATTTTCAGATGAAAACATTGATACATAGACATTCAGATGTCAAGTGAGTTTTGTTTTATTCATACTTAAAGTATATGCTAATATAAAAAAAAAACACTAATAAAGCTACACCACACCTCTGTAGAGTGTTGTAGAGTGTTGTAGGTTTCTAAAACACAAAACAAAACAAAACAAGTATGACCCAGGAGTTTCTATAATGGATGGAGAGTGACATAGGATTTCTGCTGCCCAGCCCCTTCCTTCCTTCCTTGTTGCTCTCAAAACTCTCTTGGCCTCTTTTGACTAATTATAACTCTTCTTTCAGTGTTGCATACTAAAGCTATCTCTGTTAATCCTTCCAGATCTCAGATACAGAGGGAGCTTCTAACCACACTGTTAATTATGGGATGGAGAAAAAAAAAAAAAAAAAAAGTCGTTCAGCTACTGCCCCATCTCCCCCAAAATGAACAAGAACAAGAAATACTTATTTAAAGACTCATGAAGAAACAAAGGGTAGCAGTGGGTGTTAAGCAACAGTTCAACCCTCCCTACTTCCTCTCTCTCTCTCTCTCTCTCTGTTACATCCTCCTCCCACCCCCACCCTGCCTCACTCTGATATACAAACACTTCTTTATTTCCTTCAAGTGGTCTATAGTATTATTTTAGCTCCTTCAACAATGTTTGTTTGTTTGGGGCATGTGTGTGCACCTGCATTAGGAGGTCAGAGGTCAACAGTCAATGTCTTCCTTAATTGTTCTCCACCTTATTTTTTTAAGACAGGTTCTCTCATTGAACCTGGAGTTCTCTGACTCAGCTAGGTTGGCTGGCCAATGAGATTTCAGGAATCTGCCTGTCTCTTCCCCACCCCAAGCCTCCCATGATGCTGGAAATATAGATGTGGACTAGAGATCTGAATTCAGGTCATGATGCTTACAAAGCAATTACGTGACACACTGAGTCATCCTCCAGCCTTGTCCTCAATTTGTACTTAAGAAACAATTTATGCCAGCCCACAGGTATTGGATTATTTAGTCATGAGGTCAGTCTTATCACCAGAGTTACTGCAAAGTTGAGGAACCCATTGCCTTAGCTCTTGTCATTCAGTCATGCATGGCTTGTCCTTGTGATTGTATGTAGTTTGAACTCATGTGAGTATTGCTTATATGAGGACCTTTCTTAAAGCTCAGAATAAAAATTATCTGAGACCCTGAACGAAGTTAGCTGTTGTATGAGGCTTTAGTCTGCCTCATTTTGAGGCTCTTGTTCTCCTAGGCCCCACTGCCTCTAGAGCAGTGACAGTCAGGATAACTCTTTTTGATGGGACAATGTTGGTGACTAGTCCTACATAAGGTAAAGGAGTGTGGAGAATCTGGTGAGCAAAGAGAAGAGAGCACACAGGTGCTCTGAGGTGAAGTGCCCATGGCCTATATGGCATTCAGAGGAAGAGAAAGAATGAGAAGACAATGACTGAGGTTTAATCTGGTGGGACACGGATGATGGTGACCTCTGTGACAGGAGACTGTGTAGCTTGATAAGCCCCAGGGAGATGGTATATGTTCTTCATAGACTATAAGAAGAGCCACAAGAAATATTCCTCTATCCAGTTAGAGACTTCCTAACCCATCAGGTTCTCGAATCCAGGTGATTTCCTGACATCTTCCTATGTGTGTATCCTTTTAAATTCTCTTTTCTAACCATCTCTGTTGTCTGCTCCCAATAGCAGCTTTTGGCAAGTACTTATTCATGGAATGTGTATTTGTAAAGTCCACCTATAGACACACAATATATTGTCTGATAAAACACAGGTCACCATCTGATACATGGAATGATCTGTTGCTCCACAAGTACTCCAGCTTAACGAAAAAAGGATGAAGGCTGCCTCTTACAGAGCGTCTGTCCACTCCTCCATCCATATTAATGACATCCTGTGATCTCTGCTCCAAATTCCCTCTTCCTCAGAACTTACAAAAGATCACTGCAAACAGACTTTACCATGAGTTGTAGTTTGAATATGGCATATCTGTTCCAACCCATAAATTTCATATGATAAAATCTTAGTTTTGACCTAATGGCCTTTGGGAAGTGATCCATTACAATGGTTCTAACTTCACCAGTGGGTTAATCTTTTGATATATACAAAATTGGATGACCTTATTAGGAAGTGATATAAAGAGTGATTAGAGATGCACGTCTACTCCACATAAAACCAGAGACACTGAAATTGATAGAGGAGAAAGTGGGGAAAAGCCTCGAAGATATGGGCACAGGGAAAAATTTCTCAACAGAACACCAATGGCTTATGCTATAAAATCAAGAATTGACAAATGGGACCTCATAAAATTGCAAAGCTTCTGTAAGGCAAAAGACACTGTCAACAAGATAAAAAGGCCACCAA
>NC_034594.1:144433572-144448335 GCF_900095145.1 Mus pahari
GGGGGATATAGGGAACTTTCGGGGTAGCATTTGAAATGTAAATTTTAAAAATTTTTTTTAAAAAAGGAAAAAAAAGAGAGATGCACGTCTAATCAGGAGACAAAGATTACTGGAAGATATGCTGTAGAAAGGAACACCTTGTTTCCAGACTTTTCTGTTCTTTCTCTGGTTACTAGGTACCATGTGGAGAAAAGCTGGCCTCTGTCACATTCTCCATGCCATGGTGTTCCTTCTTTCCCAAGGCTTACATCAGCGGAGCCAAGTGACTCTGAACTTAATCAGTCCTCTTCTGACTTGTGCTACAGCTTCTGCCACAGCAATAGACTCTGAACACACATCATTCCAACCTGCATTGGTGGTAGCCTTTTCCAGTCTTTGTTTCTCCTTTAGAAGCATGGCCTGGTCTGGTCCACTATATGGAAGTTGGGAAATAATGCTAGGCAGCTGATGTTGTAGCTGTGAGACACTTCTTTACCTGGATCCTAAGGTTTCTGCAACTATTTGGTCTGCTTCATCAATGTCTTGTTAGCTTATAAGACCCTGTCTCAATTTTTTTTTTTCATCAAATAATTGAAACCACCATCCAGATATCCATAACTGCTATTTCATTGTACATTATTTGTTATCCACGTTTAGAAATGAGGAGTTAAGGGTCAGTGGATTTCAATAATTTTTTTCAAGACTAAGCTGGTAGGTTCAAATACACATGAATATAACATGTATACACATCATTGGCATACATTCTACCAAGTTTGACCCTGGACATATTCTTAGAGGCTGGTTTCACCTTCTACATGACTGAAGATGTGAAGACCATCAGGAGTAGTTATCTTTCACTTTATGTTTTTCTATGCTATGTGTTTACTATGTTTTAAGCACCTTCTGTGTGCCCAGATAACAGTTCTATGGAAGAGATGTTTTCACAGCCCATATTGTAGGAAACTTAAATAAGGCTCATCAAATGAACACAGACCCACCTGGCTCAAATCCATGTCCATTCCACCTCCCCCAATCTGGCTTCTGATTGGATTGTCTCATATGCTCTCCAGTCTCAAAAATCATCAATACTATCCCCAAATACATAAACTTAAGAGCTATTTTAAGCCTTTGTCTCACTTGAACACTCCGAATCATTATATCACTGACAATCCCTTCTTGAGACCATAGTAAGTTCCCTGTTGGTAATACTATCTACATTTAGTATACTTACTTGCTTTATATGTTATTTTGATAATTCTTCTATTACCATGGACACTGCTCATAGGCTCAGCTCTGGACCTAAGCCTTACAGTTCCTGACTTGAATCTTGACAACAAACCTCAGTACTTGGCTTTCTCATTATTGATTCCTAACATTTCTCAGAGGTCCGGCCACCGTAGCAAAATAAAATGTAAAGAAAAAGAGATGGAGAGGGCAATTTTTCCCCTTCTAAAAGACATCAGAGACATATATGTTACGTTTACTTATATTCTGTTGACCTGAACTTCATGGCATGATCACACTTTACAAGCAGAGAGGGACTGTGTAGTCTATTCTGGTGGTCATCTGACCTTTTAACCATCAAGAGTTCTGTCCCTATGATGAAGGTGAAAACAAATATTGGAAAATAGCTAGCAAATTCTGTTCCACTCTCTGCCACCTGGAAATACCCCTAGACCATAATTTCTCCTTGGAAGGAGGATGCTTCCTTCCAACTGCTTACTTAGGTGGACCAAGGTCATTGCCACAGACTGGACCTCATTTTGGGTCCCTGATCTGTGGGGAACGGGTCTCTTGGTTGCAGGTGAGTGACAGACAGTCCACACGAGAGAGGGTGTAAAACTGAATGTATTGATCAAAATGAGCATCACATCTTTAATACAGAACAAACAAGAAAAGCGGGGCAGGACACATCCACAGTTACAATGACACAAGACAAAGGATGAAAGACCAGGAGGTGGGACCAGGCAGCTTGAGGAGGAAGCCAGGTGCAAGGCTAGTCAATAGTTAAACCCCACTGTCTGGGGCCCCCCAATAATTCCTCCATTATGCTGTCCCTTTGGGCCTAGCAGAAAAACCTGTTTTGGGGGGTTCTGCTCTGGCAGATCTCATGAATAATGCAATACTACATCCCCCTATTTCCTAGGCCTTGGTAAATACTTGCATATGAACTTAACTTCCACAGGTATACTACTCTAAGCTTTGCCCTGGGCTTGGCTCTATTCTTTGTGATGCCAGTCTTTACTAGAAGTGAATTAGAATGTTAATGAACAGGTAACCTTCTTGCTGAATTCTGAGCTCCTGGCTTTAAGGAATTATCAGGACTTTGGAACACTGGCTTTAAGGAAACTTCACCTATGGTAAAAGTTTAATCTTTAAAGGCATTAATAATATTGAAAGAGAGCATATATCATACTAGCATGCGGATAAGGTTCGTGTATACAGATTATTGAAAATGCCAGGAC
Organism: Mus pahari; assembly: GCF_900095145.1. NCBI lineage: Eukaryota > Metazoa > Chordata > Mammalia > Rodentia > Muridae > Mus > Mus pahari. Next base: position 144,436,017 of record NC_034594.1, read on the forward strand.
TCTAGGAGGCTGAATCTCCTTGAGATTCTTTTCCTCAGGACTCATTCCAGGTTTTCAGGCCTGCTGTGAATCACCACTAGAGTGGGCGTGGCATGTCATCTCAGATTCAACAGTTCTAACACTAACCTTGTCTTTTCCCTTTGACATCTTTCTTGCACATCTGTTTTGCACTATTAATTTTCCACTGATACAGAGCAAAAGCTAAAATCAAATAGCAACACAAATGAAGGTTATTAGGTGCCTATTTCCTCATTGCCCCTCCTTGCACTATCTCTCAAACTCAGCCCTTCCTTTTCATTCCTATCATATCCTGTTTGGTTCATACCCTGATGACTACATTAGCCTTATTTAGTTCTCTCTTGTTTCTTTATGGTATATCTGTTTTCTCTATTACCAAAGCTTCTTTTTCTTTCTATACAGCATTGTTATATTAAAATGACCCCCAACACATTACTTTAATCTTCATCCCTCTACATATAGGATAACTCAAATCTAAGGCTCCCCCAAATGTTTCCTGTCTCCCCCCCTCTCTCTCTCACGCACACACACACACACACACACACACACCTCCATCATAATGAAAATCTAGACTCAACTGACATCAAAGATTGTGAAATTTGAATTCAGAACCCAAGGACCTGATTTCTCATTTCTCATTTCAGATTGCAAAGGAAAATTTTATACATGTGTCTTATTTCCCCATCTTGGTATTAATTCCCCTGAGTTTCAAATGTAGGGCCTCATACATGACATGCAAATCTTAGCCCCCTTTCAAGATACCTTTGTGCCATAAGCGCTCTCCAAAATTGGATTTTGCTGAAGTTGCCTCCAGTGATAATCTAACATTTGAGTCTCTATAGCATGTAGAAAAATAAATATTGGAGTTGGTTGACAGAGAGATTCTTTCAAAACCAAAGTGCTTTTAAAAGCAGATTGAAACCCACTAGTTAGGGGCCATAAAGGCATCTATCTGAGCTTTGTTTGAATTATCCCATAAATAGGCTCTAAGTTGGGTCCAACATGACCTCAGCATCACTGGTTGGTCATAGGGAAGAGCCATGCAATATTTAGAATACACCTACCAATTGGTCATGATCAATACCAGGAATAATTCACATTAATTACACTTTGCAGTTTAACAAAGCACCTCTGCTCATGTTGCATCATTTGCTGCTCTAGGAGTTGATGGGGCCACTGTTAAGGTGGCATAGACTGAGAAAGGTTTTGTTACTTTATTGAATTTGCCCAGTGTGTAACTACATGCCCAGTCTCACAGCTATCTCTCTAGGAGCACTTTCATGCCTTTAAACACCGCAGAGAAATCCAGTTCACACCTAGATCAAGTTCTGCTTTTTCTTAGAGACGTCAGGGTTCTTACAACAATATCATCAGTGTGAAGAGCTGCGTGCAACACTTCCCTTGCAGCGTCCTCGCCTACTCATAACCACCCTCCTTGATTGCTTTTTGATAGTCCAGCACTTCCTGAATGACTTTGCTGCAGGCAGAATTGTGACACTGGCACCATACACAACCACTTGTGGTTTCACAACTGCTCTCATACTGAGAAGCTCTCAGACTTAGCAAATGGCCTCCACATTTGAGAAGTTAGTGACACAATAGAGCCAGAGTTGGATGTCTTACATCTGATGCATCTCCTACCTAAGTTAAACCCAAAGAGTAGAATGACCATTAAGCCATAGGACCTGAATTCAAAAAAAAACTTTACGACATGGAGGAGATCTGAGACAGGGGTTAGCTATGAAATTTGAAGGACCCCAATTCAAAACAGAAATTTGGGGTCTGCTGTTCAAAATCCATTAAGTATTTGTAAAGCACACAACACCAGAAAACCAAGTTCAGGGTCCTTTGAGCTTAGCCTCTGTGCATGCTATCCCTGAGATGCAAGCTAAGATACTGCAAGCTCCCTTTGTGAACTCTATCAACCTAGCAGGATAATTTATAGGGTGACAATTGGTACTGGGGATGTTTGCAAAGCATGGCTGCAGCAGCAACATTAGCAGAGCTTTATGCTCTCTGTGTTTTCTTCTTGTTGCCCTTTCCACTTGCCACTCATTATGCCACCTTTTGCATTTCAGGGGCTCCTCAGGGCTGTCCTGGTATCCTAGTATCCCTGTAGTCCTAACATAGCATTTTATGTATAGTCCTAACATAGATAACTTTGTATTAAGTTAGCAGTTAACAAGTGCTAACTATTGGTAGTCCCTAATTTCCCCCATCACACCTGTAGTACCCTAAAACATGTTGACTTGGCTTGCCCATTCCAACTAAATCACCAGTATGTTCCTCCTGAGAGCAAAGCTTCCACTGACTTGAAAGCAAAGAGGTTCATCTTAGCAGTACTGGGATCCTGCAGCAGCTACTGAGCTGAAGGGCAAAGGGGACATAAATGCGGGCAACACTGGGTTAATAAATCCATTCATTTTAGGGACTTGCATTCTCAATGGACCCTCTATACAGACTTTAGGCTTAACCTGAACCCATGCATGTAGAAAACGTGGGTTGACCTTTGGGGCTTACACATAGCTAGTTCACATCATAATAGGCCAGCTGGTTGTTTGTGATTAACAGCTTTTCTGACTGGTCAATTTCCAAGTCATATCCACTATTGAATACTTCATGTATCATCCATGACAATTTCAAACACTAATGATCATTAAAGAGTCTCAGTGAGGGATTTGCTATATTAAAACATGTTTATCTAGATGCCTAAACTCCGGAGGCTTGAAGGCATTCAAGGAATAAAGACCATTGACCTTCACTAGGTCCAAGATATCAAGTGTGTCCCTTTTCCTGTCCTTCTGGCCAGGAGTGGAAGAACTTGGGATAAATTTTTGGATTTATGGGTTGATGAAGTATTGGGACACTACTTTTTTGGGTTTGTTGTTGTTTTTCCTGTGGTCTTCAAAGAAATATGTTACATTTTTGCTTTTATCTTTGGAAGGTAAAGTCAAAAATTCTTCCAGGCTCTGGTGAAATTATCCCCTAAATTGATGAGTTTGGGATCTTTTTTTGATCACGTCTATCTTTACATCCTACATAGAGTATTTGGCACACAATGGATGTTTAACCATTTATTGAGTGAGTTAAGTACTGGAATTCACTCTGTACTATATAGACTCTCTTGAAGCAACTTACAAAATAGGCTAAGTTCACTAATTTATGAACGAACACATGTATTTATTCAGTTTGGTTTCATAGAACATGGCAGGTTTTCAACTAAATTTTGGTGGTCATAGCACATTATATATACCTAGAGTAAGCCAGATGGTGGTGGTACACACCTTTGATCCCAGCACTTGGGAGGCAAAGGCAGAAGGATCTCTGTGAGTTCAAGACTAGCCTGGTCTTCAGAGCAAGTTCCAGGATAGCCAGGACTACACAAAGAAACCCTGTCTCAAACTAACCCCCCACTCCCATCCCCCCCCCCCCCAAAAAAAATACCTAGAATGAACTTTAAAAAAAAAATCCCAAGACAGAGGATGAGCAGTGTCTGAGGAAGTTCCTCAGTGATACTCAAAAGGAGAAGGAACAGAAAACAGTTCAACAGTGTGATGGTTACTCTTTTCTATTTATGTCCTCAGGGTCTGGAGCAGCAGGAAAAGATGCAGACTCGATGGTAGTGAATGGGATTCTTGGGGAGTCAGTTACTTTCCCCTTAAATATTCAAGATCCACAGAAAATTACTAACATTGCCTGGGTGTCTCAATCATCTGTTGCTTTTATAAAACCAGGAGTCAATGGAACTGAACTTACTGTAACCCAGGTCATTTATAAAGGACGACTAGAAGTCATAGATCAGAACTATGACCTGGTCATTAGGGACCTGAGGATGGAAGATGCAGGAACTTACAAAGCAGATATCAATGAAGAGAATCCTGAGAAAACCATCACCAAGATCTACCACCTTCATATCTACCGTAAGTTATGGTAGCATGGGGCCTTGGATTTCCTTTTTTTTTTTCCCTTTGGAGATTTGTGATCTAAACCACACCCATGTTTCTGATAACAGAGTTTCCTAACTCTTTTTATCCTTATAATTACATAAGCACATCTGTACTTATAAAGGTCTAACTTTACTTCTGGCCTTGACAGACTTTAGCTGTATTCTGTTTTACAGCAGAATTTGTCCTTTGATCTTTGTTTTCTTTTCCTATAAAATGTCAACAATCATACTAATCAATCTGTAAGCATTATCATGACACTCTAGTAAGATACCATATACAAAGTGGTCTTTATAAGGCTTCTGGTTTTAAGATAATTACAGGCCGGGCGGTGGTGGTGCAAGCCTTTAATCCCAGCACTCAGGAGGCAGAGGCAGGCAGATTTCTGAGTTCAAGGCCAGCCTGGTCTACAAAGTGAGTTACAGGACAGCCAGGGCTACAGAGAGAAACCTTGACTCGAAAAAACAAAAAAAAAAAAAACAGAATGCATAGGAAAATGCAAAGAACTATGGAAGGATGTGTTCTGTGCCCTTCTCTTTCAGTGATTTATCTCAAGGCCTTGGAGTCACTGCTCCAGAACACCGGGCAGCTTATCTTGAAGCCTGGGTCCTCCTTACAACCCAAGGCTACAGCTTGGGGCAGCTGCGGAATGCTGGAAACTCCTTTAACAGTCCTTGATGTTTGTTTAGGGCCAGAATCTTACTGATTCCCACGAAACAGCCTCAAGGGGAAAGGGGTGACTGGCTCTTAACAAAGAACTATATGGATCTCAGCTGCAGGCTGTAAAAATGCCTGGGTTTTCTCAACCTGGTCTCCAACAATAGAGGACTGGATCAACGAGACCTGAGACATAGGTAATCGTTGTAGAAATTCAAGAAGCCTAGTAGCCACCTTAGCTCTGCACCTAAAGGCAAAAGAGGAAGAAAAAAATGTTTGTTGGAGCTGTGGAGGCCAGGGACATGTTGCCAGGCAATGCCAGAATAAAGTGCAGGAAAAGAAAGAGAAAAGATGTCCTTCAGTTTGCCCTAAATGCAAAAAGGGTTTCCCATTGGTCCAAGGATTGCCAATCAAAACCCACCAGGGACAGCAACCTTTAAAAGTTCCAGCAGGGCAACCCCCAGCCCTACCAGTACAGGGGAAACAAATTCCTAAAATATTATGGACCATTACTATTGCTCATAATCGAGCCAGACTGGGTTCGGCCCCAAGGAGCAGAACAGCTCAGCAAGACCCTGGACTGTCTCTGAGGTAAAGCTAGTGCTGTTGGCAGAGGGTCCCAAGGAGCCATGTATTTTACTGATGCTTTCCTTCACTGACCTGACACATCTTTAGAAGTGTCTTCCCCACATGGGATCCCCACATGGACCAGAGTGCTCCTCCAGTGCCCTGACAAAACACTATGTTAGATTCACTTGGCTTAGTCCTCGACCGCTGTTACCCCTTTTGTGGATAGAATATTTCTACAGCCCTTTGCGTGCTGAAAACCTAACACTTCTGAATCATTACCCAGACCAAACGGTGATGCCCTTCACTCAGGATCTGCTGTCAGGGCACTTAACTCTTGCTCTATAGCTCAGATGTCCCTTGCTAGCTATTATGGAAAGTTAGATAATCATTTCCCTAAAAAATAAAGTTTCCCACCTTGCCTATAATGAGTGTGTCCAATAGTTGCTTTATTTCTGAGAGGCCCACCCCACAGGCTGCCTGTGGCTTCACAGATGCCTCTAAGAACAGTTTTGGTTACATCATCTATAGCCCTAATAACCCTCCTCCAAAAATATTTAAACAATACTTCAACAGTTCAGTTCAATTAGGTGACCTGCTGGGCATTTTGACCAAAAAGTGGATTGGCTGGATTCTACCTTTTTGTTTTCCCCCTTAGAACAAGCTTGATCCCTCCACTCATGCTTCCATAATTCTGCCCACTTGTCACATAGACTTTCCCCTAATCATACCTTAGCCTCATGCTAACATTTAGTGTGTGCCTGCTCAGCCTGTGGCCTGCTTATTCCTTTGGGACCACTCATTATGGCCAATGGATGTCACTCACATCCCTAAGTTTGGGTGCTTAAAATGTGTTCATGTCTGCCTAGATACCTTCTCTTATGTTTTTTGCTATAGAACAACTCAAAGAAAACCCCAAGATGGTGACTGCCACTATGAGAAAGGCTATGCTAGTCATGGGTGTCCCTTATACCCTAAAAACTGATAATAGGCCAGCATACGATAGTTGCAATGACTGAGATGGCTCTCACTAGACTGGAATTCCCCATAACACTCAAAGCCAAGCTATCATTGAGCAGGCCCACACCTCTCTCAAAAAAAGTTAGAGAGGGAAATATGGGGGAATCGATCCCAGGATAAATTAATAGAATAATTATTTACTATGAATTTTTAAAAATTTGACAAGTAGGATCTCTCTCCAGCATGTAAACACTGGGGGGTGGGGGCTATGCTGCCAAGAATAACTCCTTTGCCCTTGGTCTATTGGAGACCCAATAAACAACACCTGAAAGAGTCCAGCCCCTCTGCTAACCATGGGGCAAGGGTTTGTTTGTGTTTTTTCAGAAAGAACAGATAAGTACATTTGGGTTTCTGACAGATCCATTAAGCCCTGCACCACTGATGGTCCAGATGGAGCCGATAGAGCCATGGAGGAGAGCCTTGGAGAACCTCTCATTGATTGAGTCAGACAAGGAAGAGGAGAGATGACTACCAGTCCCTACAGTGTCAACACCGGCAGGGAAGATACCCAGCCAACACCTCAGTGACCTGGGCCAGCCACAAGACTCTTGTAAACTAGAGGCAGAGACTGTCTTCAGAAGGACCAGAGGCAGGACTATCTACTCTTTTTCTACTGATGTGTGCTATCATAACAGCTGATTCTGAGGCACATGCCCAGCCACTCTTGTGGACTACCATAAGGAATCTGTCCATATTCTTTCTGTTAGTTGGGATTCCCAGTTGCCTAACATGGACAGTAACAATCCAGCAATATGAGAGAATCAATTCCCCATCAACTCTACCCTAGCACTTCCATTTAATGGGTCATTCAACATGGTCCCAGGGATGGTAGGTTTTTGTCTAACAGAAACTATATGCCTAGAGGATTTCATAATATTGACTCAGGTAGTTACTATGGACTTCTCCGGTTGGGTCAAGGCTCATTAGGTCAGGTGGTGGCCAATATGCTTTGCTTCTACTGTCCTCTAGTGGAGAACTTCAACAGACACTTAGCAAAGGGTCTATGTCAGGATTAAATGGAACATTCGCTGTCCCTCGAAATATCAAGGCTCAACAGCTGCGTGCCAAGTTGCTCCTCTTGGAAGTCTTTAAGCCTTCAAATAAAACCAGAAGGGAGACCTGTGAGGGACGTAGAAATCAACCTTGTAAAAGAAAAAGTGGGATGGAGAGCGAGGCACCACAGGCTCCTTTGAGTTCTCAGAGAATCTGATGTATGCAACATTAGATCTAAGATGGCTCCCAGAACACCAATGATACAGTGCCACAGACTGGACCTCACTTTGGGTCCCTGATCTGTGGGGAACGGGTCTCTTGGTTGCAGGTGAGCGAGGATTCGGCAGATGAGTGACAGACAGTCCACACAAGAGAGGGTGTAAAACTGAATGTATTGATTAAAATGAGCTTCACATTTTTAATACAGAACAAACAAGAAAAGTGGGGCAGGATACATCCGCAGTTACAATGGCACAAATCAAAGGATTGAATACATGAAAAGACCAGGAGGTGGGACCAGGAAGCTTAAGGAAGAAGCCAGGTGCAAGGCTAGTCAATAGTTAAACCCCACTGTCGGGGGAGGGGGGCAGTAAATCCTCCATTATGCTGTTCCTTTGGGCCTAGCTGAAAAACCTGTTTTGGGGGGTTCTGCTCTGGCAGATCTCATGAATAATGCAATAGCACATCCCCCCTATTTCCTAGGCCTTGGTAAAAACTTGCATATGAATGTAACTTCCACAGGTATACTACTCTAAGCTTTGCCCTGGGCTTGGCTCTGTTCTTTGTGATGCTTAATCGGTTTCACCAGTCTTTACTAGAAGTGAATTAGAATGTTAATGAATAGGTAACCTTCTTGCTGAATTCCGAGCTCCTGGCTTTAAGGAATTATCAGGACTTTGGAACACTGGCTTTAAGGAAACTTCACCTATGGTAAAAGTTTAATCTTTAAAGGCATTAATAATATTGAAAGAGAGTATATATCATACTAGCATGCGGATAGGGTTCGTGTATATAGATTATTGGAAATGCCAGGACTCCAGGAGGCTGAGTCTCCTTGAGACTACTTTCCTCAGGACTCGTTCAGGTTTTCAGGCCTGTTGTGAGCCAACACTGAAGTAGGCGTTGTAATACAGCAAAAAAGAAGAGTGGCTCTCTCCATCTCCGATCTTCATGGAAGTCCTAAAAGGTGATGATACTAACCCACTCCTTCTGAATTACCTTATCAGGTAGGGTTTTCATTGGGGCAGGGTTTTCATTGGGGCATGGTGATGATGGGGCGAGATATGATTGACTGAAGATTCAGGGGCTTGGGATTGGTTCAACACTGTGTATAAGCTTATGCACTGGGCAGTAAATTCACATCTGCACTATGATGCTGATCTCTGGAGTCTGACTCCTGGGATTTGTCACATGACTCCATCAACTCTTGTTCATGGGGTCCTGTTCCCACATTGTAGGATGAACATAGAAAAAATTGATCATCCTACCAAAAGCATTCTAGATCTTCACAGATCTTGAAAGGATCTCAACTTGGTGTGGAAAAACAAAAACCCCAGGATAACTAAAACAGTCCTGAACAATAAAAGAACTGCTGGAGGCCTCACCATTCCTGATGTCACGTCATACCACAGAGTAAAACAGCGTGGCCTGGGCATGAAAAACAAACAGATTGATCAGTGGAATCAAAGTGAAGACCCACACATAAATCCACAGAAGTATGGAGAAAGAAGCTAGAAATACACACTGGAAAAAAGACAGCATTTTCAACAAAAGTAGTGGTCAAACTGATGTCTGCATATAGAGGCATACAGATAGATCCATACTTATCACCCTGCACAAAACTCCAAGTAGAACAAAGACCTTAACCTAAAATCAGATACACTGAACTGAAGAAAGGGGGGGATAGACTTGCATTCATTGGCACAGTGGAATACTTCTTGTGCAGAACACCAAAAGTGTAGGCACTAAGACCAACAATTAATAAATGGGACCTCATGAAACTGAAAAGTTTCTGTAAGGCAAAGGACACTATCATTCAGATAAAGCGGCAGCCTACAGAATGGGAAAAGTTCTTGGGAGTTTTTTGGTGTTTTGTTTTGTTTTGCTGTTTTGTTTTGTTTTGTTTTACCAACTCTACATCTGATAGAAGACTAATATCGAAAGTATGTAAAGGACTCAAAAAATCAGATATCAAAAACCCAAATAATCCAACACAGAAACATGGCACAGATCTAAACGGTGAATTTTCAATAGAAAAATAAAAAACCAAGTGGCTGAAAAACACTTAAAGAAATGTTCACCATCCTTAGCCATCAGGGAAAAGAAAACCAAAATTATTCTGAGAATCCATATTATACCTGTCAGAATGGCTAAAATCAACAACACAAGTGACATGACAGGTCACACTGGCAAGGATGTGGAATAAGGGAACACTACTCCACTGTTGATGGGAGTGCAAACTTGTACAGCCACTATGATAATATGGTGGTTCCTCACAAAGTTGGGACTCTATCTACCTTAAGATCCACCTATACCACTCTTGGGCATATACCCAAAGGATGCTTTATATAGCAGAAGGACACTTGCTCAGCCTGGTTCATTGCTATTCTATTCATAATGGCCAGAAACTGGAAACAACTTAGATGTCCTCCATTCGTATAGAATGAATGAAGAAACTGTGGTACATTTATAGAATGAAGTATTACTCACCTGTTTAAAATATTACATCATGAAATTTCAAGTAAATGGATGAAACTAGAACAAATTATCCTAAGTGATATTTATCTAAAAAAGATAAATATGGTATATATTTTCTTATATGTGAATATTAGTAAATTTAAAAAAACAATAACCAAGCAACAATCAGAAGAGTTGGAGAAGTTAGGTATAGAGAAAAGGACTAGAGAGGACACATAGAAATAGGAAGAGGAAATAGTATAAATTTTGTGGGTGGACTGGGAGTTGAGGAGACTGGAATGTGGCAGAGGAGGGGAGATGTGGTTGAAAGAATTTGTGGAGAATCAGCTAGAGCTGCAGAGCATTTGAGGAGTGGTGTAGAAAACTACCACAATGGAAACTTCTTAATCTATGTGAAGTCTCCAAATACTGAACAAGATGGAGTACACTCTTCAAGGCTGCAACCTGAATTTTTGCCTTCGGCCTGCCTTATAATGAGACCTTTAGTTTGATCTTCCACAACTTGAGCTCGTTGGCTGCTGAAGAGAAGATTCTCTTGCAGGGCGCACTATCAACCTTTAGACTGTTCATGTGCATCTGGAGCTGGTCAGCTTTATGACTAAGTTCATTGTTGTCCTTCACTGTATTCTGAGATGCTAGAAGTTGGTTAATTTTATCACAGAGCTCATTCCTTTTCCTCTGTCATTTTATCCAGAGATGCTAAGAGAACCCAATCAGTACCATCAGTTTCCTCATTTTTCCACAAACTTGTCAAAATTTTATATAGAGAGTCACCATGTTCATTGCCAATCACTATTGGAGAATTAAAATAATCAAATGTATTTGTCTCCTTACAGTCATGAATAGTTAATGCCTTTATATGCCCCATAGAGGGGAAGGCCAGGGCCAAGAAGTGGGAATGGTTGGGTAGGGAGCAGGGTGGGGGGAGTGTATAGGGGACATTCAGGATAGCATTTGAAATGTAAATGAAGAAAATATCTAATAAAATAATTAACAGGAAAAAATAAATAGTTAATGCCATGGGTGTTTCATACACACTCAGTTCCCAGAAGAGGCTTCAATAACTGGAGAGGCTTAAGTACTTGTAGGTGTTGGCAAATTTGAAAATTCCAGATACTTAAAAGGCTGATTCTTATACTTCAGTTGCTCAAGATCCACTTCTGGTACCAAAATCTATACTAGTCTGGGTTCTCTGGACTCTAGAGTCTAGAATAACAAAGCTTATAGAATGAATCTCTCTGTGTAACAAGAGGATTTATTAGAATGACTGACAGACTGTTGTCCAGTTAAACAAACAATGGCTGGCTATGAAACTAAAAATTCCTCAATCCACAAGGCTGGCTGTGTCAGCTGGTCCTCAGTAGACACTAGGATCCCAAATATCTAATTAGATCTTGGCTCTAATGCCAGTGAAGGAATGGATTTGCCAGCAAGGTGAGAGAAGGCAGATATGAAGCAAAAGCTTGCTTCTTCCATGTCCTTATACAGGCCTCCAACAGAATGAATGGACCACCTGAAGATCAGGATTAGAAGTGGATCTTCCAACTTCAAACTAAGCAAAAGTCCCTCATTTAGGCATTCATTCTCATGCCTAAATGAAACAACTTCCTTACTGAGGCAACGTTAATTTTTACAGAAGCTGGATCACTACAAGATTTTGCTCTATATTCACAGTGTAGTGGCTACAAACGTGATACACTCTTCAGTTTCATCTCTTTCAAAAACCTTCCCTCCATTGCTTGCACAAGTGTAGAGCCTCAATGACCAAAAGAATAAATCAAGCTCAAAGTTACAACATCTGCAAATGTATGCAATGTAAACTTCCTCTCTCTATTCCTTTCAACTCCTCCCCCTTCCCTCCCCTCCCCTCTAGATCTACTCCCTTTTTGTCTCAGGATATACTGTGTGATAAGATAATCTATTTTCAATAAAAGGGAAAAATGAAAAAAAATAGATATGGGTATAAGAGCGTGTGTGTGTGTGTGTGTGTGTGTATAACAACAATTAATGGAAAAAAAGGCCATACGTTTGAAAAAGGAAGCCTGTGTGCAAAGGTTTGGAGGGAGGAAAGGGAGAAATGATGTAATTATATTGTAATCTCAGCAAAGAAAACAGTCCTTGATTATGTAATGTGAATGACAGAAAAATAAACAAATATATGAAAACCACTTTTTTAAAAAAGACAACCTTCTGCTATGGCTAATTTTAAGATCCATAAGGTTGGTCAAGTCTAAGTGGATCAAGGACCTCCACATAAAACCAGAGACACTGAAACTTATAGAGGAGATAGTGGGGAAAAACCTCAAAGATATGGGCACAGGGGGAAAATTCCTGAATAGAACTGTAAAGGCTTGTGCTGTAAGATCAAGAATTGACAAATGGGACCTCATAAAATTGCAAAGCTTCTATAAGGCAAAGGACAC
>NC_034594.1:144450869-144459794 GCF_900095145.1 Mus pahari
TCTGGAGAGAAAAGCAATGTCCTTCAAATCGTCCACTCCCCCATGGACCAAAAACTGACTTACACATGTACAGCCCAGAACCCTATCAGCAACAGTTCTGACTCTGTCACTGTCCAGCAGCCATGTACAGGTAACCAGCTCCTTCCCTCCCTTCTGGAAATCCTCAGAAATCACTCTGAGAAACTCCAAGGCTTAACATCTGGCTAATCTTCACATGTTCCTGCCTCCTTTAAGGTGAGACTAGCCCTGGGTGTATGTTCACGCAGGCAGCCTCATGGGGGGAAGACCAAAGCCTTCTCTATGAAGGGGTAAGCATTCCCTGGTATTTTCGAGGAGCCTCTGTTTGACTCTTTGATTCAGATAGTAAATTGAAGAGCTTTGGTACTCTCCAAATGGCATCCTATTTTGACAGTGTCCTGAGTGTGGACAAATGTTCACAGAATCATGGGCCTGTCTCCTGATAGCCAATACTAAGTATAGTTTCTGTTTGTAGACACACCAAGCTTCCATCCTCACCATGCTGTGTTGCCAGGGGGACTGGCCATGCTCTCCCTGCTTATTCTCATTCCGGTGTTGGCACTTCTGTTCCATTTGTACAAGAGAAGGCGAGACAGGATTGTCCTGGAAGGTAAAGTATGAGAATATGTCTTCTTTCTTCTAAGAAGTGAGGTTATTTATTTACCCAGAGTAGAGTAGAGAATATCATTTTGGGAACTGTGGTGGCAAGCCAATGGTACCAGGGTAAAATTATTTACCAGTCTAGAATAAATGCAAAAAAATAATTAATAAAGAAAAAATATTGCAATATAAAGAGATGCAGCAGGTACTCTCAGAGAGAGAATATCACATGAAAAATAAGATTCTTTTCTAACAATTAAAGGAAATTATTTGGTCTTATCTTCCGTGACATTTGTATATGGTCTATATCTGGGCATTTCACTATCATGTTAAGTAGTAAATTCAACAGTGTAAGCCATCTTCCTTGATACTAGACATTTGAACTAATAATGTCATAAGTCACTGGAGTCAAGCCCCAAGTGGTCAGGATCTAATTGTTTAAGGGTAAGAATTTCTGTATTTGAGGGAGGCAACTTTTTTGTCTCTACATTTTTATTTTTAAATATTTACTTTATTTTTTATTTTAAAAATATGCACATGTGCACACCTACGTGCCTGAAATGACCAGAAAAGGGTTTCAGATCCCCGGAAGCCTGAGTTTCAGGCAGTTGTGAGTCACCCAATGTTGTGGGGCTGAGAACCACACTCATGTCCTCATCAGGAGGGTCTTGAAGAGCTGAACTGTCTCTCCAGCTCTGGTTTCCCCCTCACCACATAAATCAACAAGCTCAAATCAATCTCTCTCTCTCTTTCTCTCTCTCTCTCTCTCTCTCTCTCTCTCTCTCTCTCTCTCTCTCTCCCTCCCTCCCTCCCTCCCTCCCTCCCTCTCTCCCTAGAGCTTCTTCAGAGCTGATGCAGCAGAGGGCAGGGGGGGGAGGGGGAGCTAATGTAGTATTTTGTAGAAGGAAATGGCAAAAAGTTAAAGGACAAATTCATGACTCATTGGCTGAGAAGTTCTCACGGTGGAGTCAGGTGCCAACCTTAATGGTAATGGTTGATACTCTTGAGACAGTAGCTTATGGAGTTTAATGGCTGCTAATCTGAAAAATACTGATTATACCAGGAGACTAAATAAACGAGAGCCAGAGAGAATGAGAGTTAGGTTAGTGAGCTCTTCCAGGGGAGGTATTAGCGGGGAAATTCAGTTCCATGTGCTCTACCAAAGGAATCATCTCTCAGAGGCTGGCTCGCTCTGTTTATCTAACCTAATTATGTATGTATGTATGTATGTAATGTATGTATGTATGTAATGTATGTATGTGTGTATGTACATATGTATGAATCTATCTACTACCTGTTTTATATATATGTATATGTATCAATCTGTATGTATGTATATATATTCTATCTATCCGTGTGTCTATCTATCTATCAATCCTGGTTATTAAGAACCTGGAGAACTGTGTCTCATGAAGTGAGGAATCTCATTCTCTAGGACCTCTGCTCTGCTTTTTAATAATTTTGAATAGTATCTACAGAGGCTTGATGTACGTGTGTATTCAAATGGTGCAAAAGTCTCCCTCCTAGCTACTTTGTGAAGGGGAAGGATGTTCTCTAAAGGAGAAAGGATGGCTTTTTGTTGATCCCTGAGTTCCTACATGAAGTTCTTAAGTACTCTCATGTGTGAGTGAGAGAGCAGACCTGGGTAAGGAAAGGCTGTGGTTGGAGAGAGCTCCATGTGTAGGGAGGGAGACGAGGGGGGATTAAAACTTAAAGCAGAGCTGGGCCTGGTGGCGCACCCTTTAATCCCAGCACTTGGGAGGCAGAGGCTGGCGGATTTCTGAGTTCGAGCTCAGCCTGCTCTACAGAGTGAGTTCCAAGACAGTCAGGACTATACAAAGAAACCCCGTCTCAAAAACAAAACAAAACAAAACAAAAAAACCCCACAAACAAAAACTTAAAGCAAGGGAAGGGACAGAGTTGCTAGGGGTGGGGAGCAAGGGCTTGAGTGCAGCAAAGGAAGGGTGATCAAAGATGTTGTCTAAGGTTGAGTGTTGGAACACAGTCCAAGAATGGAGTTGTGCGAGGAGAATTCCAGTGTTTGTGAGAAAATTCCAAGAAAACAAGACAATCAACTTCAAACATGGAATTGTCCTTGGAATGTGCTTTTGTCCTCCTCCCAGGTGTATCAGATGGGACTGAGTTTACTTCATCTTATTCATTACAACTGGATATTGTTGTTTGTTTATGTCTCTATGGGGGGAAAATCATGTTTTGCTACATGTAGCTTGTTCTTATCACTGTACACTTCACTCAAGAGAATCTACTTAATTCCCAGAGTATAAATTGTCTGATGCTCTGAATAAAGTTGGCTATTGCATAAGTCTGCCTCATTTTTAGGTTCCATTCTTGCAGGTCCCACCACCTCTAAAATGGTAAATGGTTGAGATTAGAGGAGATGGGCTAGTTTGAGATAAACTAGAAATACACATACAACATCCCTGTTGAAGCATGAGGCACTGTGATGAGGCTATAAAGGCATATATATATAAAAGATCAATGTCCTTACCTAAATTATGACAAGAGAGACCTAGTTTTAAGACCCACTTTTATAGCTCAATGTGCCATGAGACGATTAATGTTCTTGATCTGGGAATAGATATAGGGGTTAAGTTTTACCACAAAGTAAAACTAGGGGATTTTCTTTTGATAATTTGGAATTCAATTTTGAACCACTTCTTCAGAATACATCCCAGGACTAGGTCAAGGGAATAATGGACATGAGACCCATTAAGTAGGTCCGACAAGAGGTGAGGGTTTTACCTAGAATCACCACTTGGGGAAGTAACAGAACTCTGGTGTCCAAGGCAAGACCTGAACACACTGCACTGGCTCAATGGAGATATGCTTGTAAGAAAAGGTGTTACTTGAGAATAGAGACTCTCAGGCTGGAGAGATGGCGGCTCAACCTTACCCTAGCTAGGCTTACAACCAAAAGTATAAGAGCACAGAGACTCTCCAGAGGCATGGAGGCTAAATCCAGTTTCACTCAGGAGTCAAACCTATCCATCTGGTGAAGCCAAACCAACATTGAAAGTCAATTTTACAATTTCGAACTTTCTGTGGATTGGTCACAAGGGAAAGGAAGGGACTCATCATCCAGTCTTGGATCAGAAAGTATTGCCCAGAGCCAGAAAAATCATAGGCAAAGCCACCATTGACCACTCACTCTGCTCTCAGCTGCTCCAGAGAGCAGCAGCAATGATTGGATGGATGGGGAACAGGCATGAGAGAGGCGAGGAAAGAGGATGACCTCACAATATTTGCAGATTCACCCTGGACAAGCTGCTGCCGCCAACTGCACTATACTTTGAGATTGAGGCAGCCCTTCATTCTTACAAACTATAGGGTGGCCTCTTCTCTTTCCACTCTCCTGACATCCTACAAACTATACCCTTGGTGTATTCACTACTTTTCTCATTGTTGTGACACAATACATGTAGAGATGAAGTTCCATTTTGACTGTGTTTTGTCCAGTTATTTTAGCACTGTAAGATTTCATTTCTCTCAGCTATAAGATATCCATAATATTAAGGCTTACTGCATGTACTTATTAAGTAGATTATACAGATGCAGTAGCCAGCCTGGTGCACAGTAGTAGGTAAATGTTAACTCCTTTGTGTAATTGGCAGGCCTGAGTATGGTATTGAGGGTTGCATTCTATGGGAATGGGTTTGTGACATGCATCATAACTCAGGAGGACTCACAAATGGAAAATATCATAGTCTTTCAGGTGTAATCTCCAAGTTCATTCAAGGAAACATCTGTCTTCCTCTCATGAGCAAACAAGTAGGAGAGAGAGAGAGACAGAGACAGAGACAGAGACAGAGACAGACTGAAAGATGGAGACACACTAGTCTTTGTAGCCACAAGTAAATTGAGAGTACTTTGGGTCCCTAAGTGGGTGCCCAAATCTGGACAAAGATTTAGAAATGACTAGCTTTGAATTGCTGAAGTCTACAATAATCTTGGTTTAGATCCATTATTTGTAGATGGCTTTGTGTTCTATAATAAGAAGGCACAAAATTCTGGCTATCGCTTTTCAACTTGACCCTAAATCATTGTGCTAACAATATAGAAAAAGCATGTTTTAAGATTAATACCTCATGCCAGGTGTGGTGGCACACACCTTTAATCCCAGCACTCGAGAGGCAGAGGCAGGTGGATTTCTGAGTTTGAGGCCAGCCTGGTCTACAAAGTGAGTTCCAGGACAGTCAGGGCTATACAGAGAAACCCTGTCTCGAAAAACCAAAAAAAATAAAAAAATAAAAAATAAATTTTTTTAAAAGATTAATACCTCATTTAGTTCAAAAAAATTTAAAGCAAAGATCTATATATCCTTTCTTTTTTTTTTTTTTCTGGAACCTCCTATGGAACCTGGCATAAAGTAGGCACTTAATAAATACTTAACTCTTTCATGAATGTTTGTGGTTATAATTAGGTATGTACCAGGATAATAAAGCACCAAGTATAACTAGAATCAATCAAATTAAACAACTAAAACCCTGACATAGAAAGTCTACCCATGCAAGGTCATCAGTGCCAGAGCTTGCTTTGAATTTCACACAGGGCCTAGGAAGATTCCCTTTAGGCTAAACTGGGCCTCAGGAATAAAAAAGAATTCCCAATGTGCTTCAGGTGAGATTTGAATAAGGTGTGCCCTATCCCACCTATAATCCTTTGGATGGAAGGAGCGTCTGAGTATGCAAGCATCCTTTTCCAAAGGGTAGGGACCATTTAACCTGTAGATTTTATTTCTTTATCACAGAAAGATAAAATATGAGTAGGCAGTCTCTAAAAATCCATCTACCTTTCACAGATTTTCTGCCTTTCATGTTCTATGTTTATTTGTAGCAGATGATGTCTCAAAGAAAACAGTATATGCTGTAGTTTCAAGAAATGCTCAACCCACAGAGTCCAGAATCTATGATGAAATCCCTCAGTCCAAGGTAAGCTGATGCTATCTATTCATACATACACCTTACCACTAGGACAACTAGAATAGGAATCTTGGGCAACAATTGCCCTCTGTTGGCCATTGTATAGAAAGAAGGTACAAGCCAGGTGGTGGTGGTGGCGCACACCTTTAATCCCAGCACTTGAGAGGCAGAGGTGGCAAATTTCTGAGTTTGAGGCCAGTCTGGTCTACAAAGTGAGTTCCAGGACAGCCAGGGCTACACAGAGAAACCCTGTCTCAAAAAACCAAGAAAGAAAGAAAGAAAGAAAGAAAGAAAGAAAGAAAGAAAGAAAGAAAGAAAGAAAGAAAGAAAGAAAGAAAGAAAGAAGGCACAGCCAAGAATTTGGATAGACCAACAAAGAAACAGCATGCTAAGGAATTGCTCCCCATGAAAACAAAACATATTATACTGTCTCCTTATAACAGTGCCCATGGTGTAAGAACCTGAGCTTCACATGCAGGCTTAGCTGTGGGTTAGAAATCTTTTGTGTCTAAGAAGAACTCCCTTGAGAGATCGAATAATGAAAGAGCCCTTATTGTGAGGCGAGAAATGCTATTGGGTCACCAACAGGGCAAAATCATTGCTAACATCGTCCCAAGGACACAGAATAAAAGATGGACACCCCTGAACTACACCAGGTGGTCTAGCAGCAGCTTGTTGTCTCAGACTCTTAACCACTCTGTCCCACACCTTCTGCCTTTCATCTGCTTTCCTCTGGCTCAAATCCACCAAAGATCATCTTCTGTGTCTACACAAGCCTGCTTCCTTGGAGTGCAAGGACTAAAAGGAGACACTCAGGTTTTTCCAGTTACTCTGACACTGTACTGGAACTGATGGGGATGCTGTTAGAGATTCACATAACCCAGAGAAAACTAAACTCCTGACTGAGCAAGACTAGTCTAAACTACATAGAACCATCCTCTTAGCTCACAGAGACCTTTTGCTACAAAGCTATGTCCAACTACCACCCATTTGTCTTTATCATTACCTTAGCCTAATCCAAAGTTGAATGGAACAAGAGCTGATGCCTGAAAAGAAGGCTACACAGTAAAGTTGTATCAGGAATGTGTGATGGAGAGTCTGGAATTAGAAAGAGTGACTCTCAGGGTTTCTCTTCTGCACTCTGGCTGAGGAGAAAGAATCTCTTTTCCAGATGGTGTCCTGTAAGGAAGAGCCGGTGACCACCATTTATTCCTCAGTGCAACTTTCTGAGAAGGTAAATCCTTTTAATCTCTCCTTTCCCTTGTGTTCTACCCACCTACTGTATCCTATTCATCAGTATTTAATTGAAAGCCCAAGTCTCCTTGAGCCAATGGGAAAGTTGTTCACAGCATCCTAAATACTAGATTATGTGAGACACTAGTAGTGACTAGTCCCCAGCAGTCATTTGACTCAATGTGGAGATGAGAAAGAGTTAAGGCGAAGTAGAAACAAATACTGCATCCCAGATGTTACTTGAAGTCTAACAATCAAAACCAATGTCAAGTACCCTTATTCCTTTCTATGTATCTTCCGAGCTAAGAAGTACCCTGGGGCTCCCAAATGAGGTTGCTGGAGCAGAGGTAAAGAACTCATCAAAAGAAATGGTCTTTCTAATTCACATGTCCCCAAGCACAGGAGAAATCTAAGACATCACCATGTGCCATTTTCCTGACTCTCCTTGTACAGCATTCCCCAATTGCTAACCTTTCAGCTAACATGTCTTCATATTTCCTTCTCTTACACAGACAAGGGAAACCAACATGAAGGACAGAAGTCTACCTAAGACTTTGGGTAATGAAATTGTTGTCTAGGTGATCATGCAGCACTCTCCCTCTGGAAACTGAGTTACAAGCAGAGCAGGAGACCTTCTGTTACTGGACATTCCTTGTATTCATGTGGGGTTATGCACACACCCTAACTCATCGAATCCTTTCGAAACCCTTTTCACTTCATGGGGCATACAAAAAATGATTTTTGACACAAAGGATGAAATCATGAAGGCTGTTCATGTCTATAGAAGACTGAAGATAGATGGAAGATTCTCATGTCAATATGTAACATCACTGTCCAACAGTTGTGGAAAGAAACCAGTCAATATTGTGAATACCTGTAACATACCATGACATACCAGCTAGATGTTCTGTGCAGATTCAGCTTGTGTAAGGAACCCTGATGCAAGACCTCCACCAGCGCTATAGTACCTTAAGTTACTTAGGAGTGGCATCTTTAGGGTATATGTTACCCTTGACTTGAATGCATGGCATGGCCAGCCAAGTGTAGGCTACATGGCAACCCCTATTCATTCCTCAGCTCAAGAACCATCAAGCAGGACACAGCTGCCACTCTTAGCCCAAATACAGATGGCCATGCTACTTGGAAAGCTGTGGGTTGTGGCCCTAAGCCAGGTAGAACTGGCTCTCTTACTGTGGCACTAAAATATGTTCTTTCTATACAGACTAGAGTGCTAGAGATCTTGAGCAGCCTCACAGGATTTCCTTTCTGGCCAAGCTTTCTTTCCCTATGTTTTACTTCAGTCAGCGTCAGCAGGAAGACACAGCATGCCCAAGAGCGTCACTCTCCAAAAAAGAATTAGCCAGCTCCATTTCTGACACTTTGAGGGAAGTGAGTGGAACTGAGCCATCAAAACAAGAGATCTTGAAGAATGCAGAGTCTTTTGCATTCCTAAGAGGGAACTAGGGAGCTGACAGTGCAGATGGTAAAACCAGATTCATTCCAGTTCCTGTGTTTCAGCTCAGAGAAGCATGGGGTTCAAGCTAAGGTTGAGGTCCTTCACCCCAACATCCCCACAAAGTCAATATCAGCCAGCTAGCCATGAAGAAGAATCCTCTAGCTGGAAAAGGCCAGCATGTGATCATTCAAGGGCATGTTTGTCTTTTGTGTTCACAGTCCTCACCAGTGAAATCCTAAATGCCCACGAACTGTCCAGCCATGAACCAGGCTGTACAGCAGGAATGAGCAATATTTGGGTATAATGAAATTGTGTGTCCCAGGAAGGTCTTGCTGTCCTCTGAAGAGGTTAAAAAGACTTTTTTTTCAATAAGGATACTATATATCCTTGCTCTGACTTTGTCACAGGTGCCATTTTTTCTATTTTTAACCATTATAAGTGAAATGCAACTCATGTCCACGACTGTATTCATTCTGTTTTCATAATCTATTGATACCTGTCAGGTCCCAAAGAAACCAGGGGCAAAGGACTAACTGGGGTATCTACTAGCATATCAAAGAGCACAGGCTCACTCAGCACCTGCTGCTCCTGTCTGCTCTCCTCACCCCAGCCCCCTCTCCTAACCCTCTCTGACCATATCTTCAAGGCTTTTCCCCACTTTCTCCTCTATCAATTTCA
>NC_034594.1:144460269-144471561 GCF_900095145.1 Mus pahari
TCTCTCTCTCTCTCTCTCTCTCTCTCTCTCTCCCTCTCTCTCTCCCTTGCCTGTGCAATCTAAAAGTCCCACCTCTGTCTCCCTGCCCAGTCATTGTGTATGGCAATTCTTTATTGCCCGTCGATGCAGGGACCCAACATCTGAATGCAAGGCTTTTGGGAACCAAAAGGACGAAGCATTAGGACCAATTCCCAACACATGTTGGTCCTTCTTTCACTTTAACTCATTTCATTTTGACTTACAGAAGAAACAATTATTTATTAATTTTCAATTGTATTTGTCGCCACCCTACATAATACATTGTAGCCTATGTGAGAGTAATAAGTGCTGTTGAATGAATTCAAAGTGACCAGCCAGCTTAAAAGAAGGCACACATTGAAGTAAAGATACATAGAAACCAATAGACATAGGGAAACCACATTACAGTGCACATTAATCATAAAGATGTAAAGATTAGCTATAGGCTTAGTGTAATGGCATTTGGAGGGGAAAGGCTTTCCAACAGATCAACTAAGTGGCCAGCTATAGCCAGGCGTGGTGATATATGCCTATAATTGCAGCATCAAAGAGGCAAAGGCAAGAAGGAAGAAGGTTCAAGGCCAGCTTCTGCTACACAACCAGTTCAAAGCCAGCCTGGGTTACATGAGACTCCTATCTTTTGTTGTTGGTGGTGGTGGTTTTTTGAGACAGGGTTTCTTTGTGTAGCCCTGGCTGTCCTGGAACTCATTCTGTGGACCAGGCTGGCCTCGAACTCAGAAATCCATCTGCCTCTGCCTCCCATTGCTGGGATTAAAGGCATGCGCCACCACTGCCCGCTTTTTGTTTGTTTTGGGTTTTGGTTGGTTGGTTGGTTGGTTCGTTCGTTGGTTGGTTTGGGTTTTTTGGGTTTTTGGGGTTTTTTTTGTTTTTTTGTTTGTTTGGTTGGTTTTTTGGGGGGAATTCTTAAGTTGGTCTTTAGGCTCAGGAGCAGCCTACATTCTTTTCTAGGAACCTTATGATTTATGAAGATATATGCTATTCACCCTTTTTAGCAATCAGTTCTCAGATTCTTTTGGGAAAAAAATTAGAGTTATACTATTTTGGACAAGTTATTCCGCTGGTGAATGATTCAATTCAAGCCAAACTGAAGTATATAAAGGCAGGTTTCTTGGGAAGCTCCACTCGAGCAGGTTCACTGATCCCAAAGAACAAGGCCAGGAAAATTGCCATGGGGAGAGGAAGCGAATGAAAGTATGCATACATGGGGCAGGGTGGGGGAGAGATGGGAGACGATGCAGAAGGGGAGAGAGCAAGAGAGAGAGAGACCAAAATGTCTGGATTATAAAGAAGAGCTTCTCAGGTGGGTGAACCCCAGGCCCTGAAAGTTCAGGGCAGAGAGCGAAGTGTGCTAGCCACGCCCTAAAACTGAGGATGCTGGGAGAACTTGAAGGCCAGGTCCACTTTGGTATGTAAAATATGAACCTCAGCCATTTGTCTGAATCCCAACAACTTTCCCATTTTAGTCTTTCTAAATTATCTAAATTGTGGCCAATAGGTCCATAAAAATTAAAGTATACTTTCTTTCTTCTTTAAAGGAAATAAACACAGTTGGCTCTCTCTCTTTTTTAAAGATGTATTTACTTGATTTTTATGTATATGAGTGCACTCTAGCTGTACAGATGGTTGTGAGCCACCATGTGGTTGCTGGGAACTGAACTCAGGACCTGAGGAAGAGCAGTCAATGCTCTTACCTGCTGAACCATCTCTCCAATACCAAAGTATACTTTCAGTAGAACAGTATCTCTTACTAGCCTACAAAGACATTTAACACAGAGCCCTCTAGTGGAAAGTGCTGGTGATGTAGGATGATTCCTCTACAAATACAAGGTTTCATCAGAGACTCAACTAAGAGAATGAAAAGTTGCAATTTATGCTCCCCGAAGGATGGAAAAATTGAACTTACTTTAACCTAGAAGAAATCCCACAAACTAAACAGCCCACAAGAGAAGACTTGACTGAACTTCCTAGGAAAATGGCTATAGACATGAAGATTCTGCCCATGTGGTCTGGGCTAGGTCAACAGAAAGCAGTCTTATCTAAAACTCAGTGAGGAGAAATGATTAAGCTAGAGTTCCTTCCAAATGTTATACCTATTCTTCTGTTTGACTTTTTCCTGAATTTCTCTTGACTTGTATAATTTTCTCAGGAATGGTGATAGTCTCTACCAGGTATAAATGAAGCTTTGAAAACAAAAACAAACAGAAGAAACTATGAGTGATTAGAAATGTGGACTCTGCCTGAAGGAACAACCATCCAGAGACTGCCCCACTTGGGGATCCACCCCATAAACAACCACCAAACCCAGTCACTAGGCAGATGCCAACAAGAGCCTGCTGACAGAAACCTGATATAGCTGTCTCCTGTGAGGCTCTGCCAGTGCCTGGCAAATACAAAAGTGAATGCTCACAGTATTCCATTGGACAGAGCACAATGTCCAATGTGCTTCACACAGTGAAGGAGCTACAAAAATGCCCAGGGAGCTGGAGGGGACTGAAGCCCCAGAGGAAGAACACCAATATGAACTAACCAGTACTCCCAGAGCTCCTTGGACCTATACCACCAATCAAAGAAAACACATGGTAGAACTTGTAGCTCTAGCTATATATGGAGCAGAGGATGGCCTAGTCCATCATCAATGGGAGGAGAGGCCCTCTGTCCTGTGAAGGTTCTATGCCCCAGTATAGGGGAATACCAGGACCAGGAATGGGAGTAGGTAGGTTGGGGAGCAGGAGGGAAGGGGAAGGGGATAGGGGATTTTCGGAGGGAAAACTAGGAAAAGGGATAACATTTGAAATGTAAATAAAGAAAATATCTAATAAAAGAAGAAGAAGAAGAAATGTGGGCTATGACACTGGAGTACATAAATATAAAGCCTAGTTTCTAGTGCCTTAGAGGGAGTAACTTGAACCTCCTGTGCCTTGTGTTGCTCATCTGTAAAATGGAAAGAGTTAATAGTACCTACCTCACAGGGTTGCTGTGACCATTAAGTGAGGTGTGACTACAAGAATATGCCAGAAAACAGTAAAGTCCTAGATCCTTTTAACTCAGTCCTTGTAACTAAGGCTGTTTTGTTACAGGCCCCATCTTTTCCTTCTGTCATCTGCACATACAGTCTTTTTATCAGCTACTATACCTGTCTCCACAAAGAGACAGGACAGGGGCTATATCTAAATAATAATTAAAATAAAATGGAGAGATCTTGCAAGGCAAGAATTTTGTAACAATTTACAGAGAGCTCATTTTTCTTGAATGTATATTTTTGTCAATATAATAGTCCTGAAAAGTAGAAATTTATTCTTCTAGTTTGCATTAAGATTAAGAGGATAAAAATGTTGGCAAAATCAGGAAGCAAGGAGACAGGAGTTGAATGTGAGATTGTGTGCAGTTGCACTCTGACACACACAGCCTCCACTTACCTGCTGCAGATCCCCAACACCTGACACTTGGCCTCAGACACAGCACCCATCTGACAATTTTACATAACAGTTACATCACCAAACATCTATTAAATGAATACTGGCATAGACCTATTATTTCAAAGCATAACTTCTCTGTTGGCAATGGCCATCAAACTAAAGAAAATTGAATAGCTCTGGTTGCAGCTAAAAAGTTACTTTCAGATCACACAAGGGCTCATCGTCATGTATGTGTCTGGTAAGCTTTTCCAAAATGCAGGGAACAGTGTGTATTCTCACCATTAACATCATAAGAATAACAGGAACAGAAAAGGTACGGATTTGGAGATTTGTACTACAGTTCTTTTTTTTTTTTTAATTTTTTTTCTTTATTTACATTTCAAATGCTATCCCGAAAGTTTCCTATACCCCTCCCCCCACCTCTGCTCCCCTACCCACCCACTCCCACTACTTGGCCCAGGCCTTGCCTTGTGCTGGGTCATATAAAGTTTGCAAGACCAAGGGGCCTCTCTTCCCAATGATGGCCGATTAGGCCATCTTCTGCTACATATGCAGCTAGAGACACAAACTCAGGGGGTACTGGTTAGTTCATATTGTTGTTCCACCTACAGGGATGCAGCCCCCTTCAGTTCCTTGGGTACTTTCTCTAGCTCCACCATTGGGGACCCTGTGTTCCATCCCAATAGCTGGCTGTGAGCATCCACTTCTGTGTTTGCCAGGCACTGGCATAGCCTCACAAGAGTCCGCAATATCAGGGTCCCTTCAGCAGAATCTTGCTGACATGAGCATTAGTATCTAGGTTTGGTGGCTGATGATGGGATGGACTCCCGAATGGGGTAGTCTCTGGATAGTCCATCCTTTCATCTTAGCTCTAAATTTTGACTCTGTACCTATACCCTTTCATGAGTATTTTGTTCCTTATTCTAAGGAGGAATGAAGTATCCACCCAGTGGTCATCCTTCTTGGTTTTCTTCTGTTTTGCATAATGTATCTTGGGTATTCTAAGTTTCTGGGCTAATACCCGCTTATCAGTGAGTGCATATCTAGTGACTTCCTTTGTGATTGGGTTACCTCACTAAGGATGATATCCTCCAGATACATCCATTTGCCCAAGAATTTCATAAATTCATTGTTTTTAATAGCTGAGTAGTACTCCATTGTGTAAATGTACCAGTTTCTGTATCCATTCCTCTATTGAGGGACATCTGGGTTCTTTCCAGCTTCTGGCTATTATAAATAAGACTGCTATGAACATAGTGGAGCATGTGTCCTTATTACCAGTTGGAAGATCTTCTGGGTATATGCCCAGAAGAGGTATTGTTGGGTCCTCCGGTAGTACTATGTCCATTTTTCTGAGGAACCGCCAGACTGATTTCCAGAGTGGTTGTACAAGCTTGCAATCCCACCAGCAATGGAGGAGTGTTCCTATTTCTCCACATCCTCGCCAGCATCTGCTGTCACCTGAATTTTTAATCTTAGTCATTCTGATTGGTGTGAGATGGAATCTCAGGGTTGTTTTGATTTGCATTTCCCTGATGACTAAGGATGTTGAACATTTTTTCAGGTGTTTCTCAACCATTCGATATTCTTCAGTTGAGAATTCTTTATTTAGCTCTGTACCCCATTTTTTAATGGGGTTTTTTGAGTTTCTGGAGTCCAGTTTCTTGAGCTCTTTGTATATATTGGATATTAGTCCTCTATCAGATTTAGGATTGGTAAATCCTTTCCCAATCTGTTGGTGGCCTTTTTGTCTTGTTGACAGTGTCTTTTGCCTTACAGAAGCTTTGCAATTTTATGAGGTCCCATTTGTGGATTCTTGACCATACAGCACAGGCCATAGCTGTTCTGTTAAGGAATTTTTCCCCTGTGCCCATATCTTCGAGGTTTTTCCCCACTTTCTCCTCTATCAATTTCAGTGTCTCTGGTTTTATGTGGAGATCTTTGATCCACTTAGACTTGAGCTTTGTACAAGGAGATAAGAATGGATCAATTCTCATTCTTCTACATGATAGCCGCCAGTTGTGCCAGCACCATTTGTTGAAAATGCTATCTTTTTTCCACTGGATGGTTTTAGCTCCCTTGTCAAAAATCAAGTGACCATAGGTGTGTGGATTCATTTCTGGATCTTCAATTCTATTCCATTGATCTACTTGTCTGTCGCTGTACCAGTACCATGCAGTTTTTATCACAATTGCTCTGTTGTACTACAGTTCTTAATGCTTGCTAATGTAAGACACCGTTGCAATTTTTCAAAATATATTAAAGTGTTAAGATGTTTTGACCAATAATAGTTAGTAGAAGTCTTGACCTCTAACCCAAGAAAGCAAAATAAAGAGCAGAATACCATCTAGAGACTTCAGACCTTGAGATGTCTACTTCAAGAATACATGAAGCAATTCATAATGGTAGTGAACTTTCACTGGCTGACGGTCCCATCTATTCTGAACAGCCTTAGATGACTCTCTGGGTATAGCTGGGTCAACTCTCTGACCTAAACATGGCCATGTCTTTGAAAATGAGAAACTGAGATACCTTTTTCTCATAAGTCATTGTTTAGACTATTTCTTAAGCATATGCCAGTCGCTACCCTTCCATTTTTATTTCTCTCCATGTGTGACTTTATGGTAGATGTCAAGTCACCTCTAACTTACTATGCCCCAAATTGGACTGAGTCCTTCACTACTACCCCACCTTTCTCTCCTGCTTCCCCTGTGCTTGGTAATGGTGCACTAAGCATAAAAACTAACCTTGATTCAGTGCGTGTCATGTGCCACTTCCTGTGCTTTTTTTCACATAACCCACTTAATGCTCTTGAGAAACAACACCACCCATCTGTTTTCTGAAGGAGAAAGATCACCCTGTGTCAAGGGTTTAGAAGCTGAGAGTCACTTTCTAAATGCCCACTTAACAGAATATGCAAAATCTCCACCCTTCCTTCTTCCTACCACCAGTTTCCCTTCTTGTCTAATCAGTTACTGGATTTTGTCAATCCCAATTCCTCCATGTGGCTCCTCTCAAACACACCCTCTCAATCTACCTAATTCTCAAGCATAGCTCCTCTACATGCCTGCTGGCCTTATCATTTGCTACCAGAACTGTCATACATTAAAAGCTATAACTTAATTTCCTCTTTTCTTCCTGGAATTTTCTCCCTGAAAGAGTAGAGTCCTATTGCTGCCTGGTTCCAGGCATGTGCCTCCCCCAAGCCTTAGAGAAGGCTGGCTTGGACCTGGTTTGCCACAGTTGCTACTTACCTCGGGTGGAGTCTTTCAACCTAGGTAAAGTCCATTGTCCTGCCACATCTGTGGTTTCCTCCAAGACACCACTACCTGCTGAGAGACTGAGCCTGTTTTCCTGATGCCATCCTGACAAAGGAGTGATCCTGACAATGCAAGGAGATCCTGACATGGTGGGGGATGAGTTCCCCTCCTTTAGCAGCTCAGACTCATAAGTAAACATCAGACCTTCATCAGAAACTTGTCTTGGTCTCATTATTTCTCTCGTCACCTTTCCCATCCAAACCCCATCTTTCCTTTTAGGAACCCAGTAACTTGTGGCCACTGGTGGCTACAGGTGGTGCCCAACAAGTGACCTGAAATCAGAAAGAAGAACTGGGGGTACACTGTCTTGGTGGGGCTCCACAGAAAACAGAAGAAGATGTATCCCTGCACGGTAAGCAACATACAGCATTAATGTTAGCACTACGAATTTCATCTTTTGAAGGCTGTTAATTGCAAGGTTACAAAAAGGATACAGGCTAGACTGAGTCAGCGTTGGCCCAACACTGATATCAGCTAGGGATTAACAGTGGAAAATGGGACTGGAAAATTCTAAACAGGCATTTGTCCGCAGTCAAGAGCTGCATCAGGCAGGAGGAGTAGGGCTTAAAATAATAAAATAAAATAGTAAAAAGCAAAAAGCAACAACAAAAAAGGGGGAGGTGCTAGATATACAAATGACATGAGAGACAGATAGACAGACAGACAGACAGACAGAGAAAGAGAGAGAGAGTGAGAGAGAGAGAGAGAGAGAGAGAGAGAGAGAGAGAGAGAGAGAGAGAGAGAGAGAAATGGATTTCCGAGCTCTTCCAGGGACAAAAGGCAATCGGGAGACATTCTGCTTTCTCTCTGGCCAGTACAGGAGACATCCTTAGTCCTGGTTATATCAAGTTCTCTACTCTCTCCATATTGTCTGTGTTTGGTGCACCAATCTGTCCATGTATCAATGACTGACTGAATGACTGTTGTTCTATGTTTCATGTTGAAAAGAAAAAAATGGTTAAAACTTTATCTACTGGCTCTCCATCTCTTGATTCAGTATCAGTTTGCACAGCAGAGGCTGATTTGCCAGGAGTCAAGCACAGCAGAAGAGGCCCTGCTGAGAAGCTGCTTTTAAAAGGGATCTGTGACTTCTTGGTTCTAAGGCAAATAAGATGATAGGGTTTTTTTCCTAGAAAAATCTCTGCAATTATGATTATTGTGTTCATCAAATGACAAAGTGTTTTTCTCCTTGAAATTATAGCTAGAAAAAATAAAAATTCCTTGGTCTAAATTTATAAGATTCGTGTAGCCACTTCATTTGGTTTCTGACTGGTCTTAAAGGTATAAATATGCTCTGCATGTCTTGGTCATAGATTATTGGCTTATAAGTTATTGGGTATGATTTAAAAGGTGTAACATTGGTAACAAGAAAATTAGCTTAAAACTGCTAACTCAAGGTTGGAGTCATTTTAAACAACACGTGGAATGAACCAGCCCAGGACAACAGGCCTCTAAAGATACTTCTAAATTTGGATAATATTTTGTGTAATTCTTATCCTAGAAACTAGATGAGTAAGGGATAAGAGTTAAAACATGTCTCTTTAATGAAGCATTAAAAGTTGCACTGTCATGCATTCATATATACGAATTGGCAGCCAAGCTTCCTAATGTGAAAATGATGATTTTGGTATTGGTTTTAAATAGAATAGATTGTTTAAAATTGGGTTTTGCTTTCCAAAAGTTATGGATATATTCTAATATTGCAAAAGAAACTTAAAAATTATGGTTAAAATTGGCAGTGTTCCATTGACTGTGAAAAGGTCAGCTTAGGAACTTTGGGAAGGTCATGAAACACTTGCCCCTCTGGAAGGGAGAGGCTAATTAACATTTCTCAGACCACAGGACAGGAACCAACCTGCAGGTGGGAACACATTCCACAGGACTGACTATTATTGCCCACCTTCAGACAAGGGAAGTCCTTGTCACCTCATTCCCTAAAGACCAATCAGTTTAAAGTGTGCACTGTTCTGCCAATTGTTGTGCATAGTTGCTGTTGCTCTATTCTGCCCCTGGAAACCATATAAAAACTTACCGAACGGGTGCTGGGAGTCACCACCTCTCCTTCAGGTCTGGGATGACCCCAGTGCACTGGAACAATAAATTCCTCTTGCTTTTTGCATCTATCCCAGCTCCACGTGGTTCACTCAGGGGGTCCCCAGTAAGCTAAGGCTCCCTGGAGTTTTACAAGTGCAGTTTGCAGTTTCATCACAAGCTTAGGATTTTAACTCAACCATATATTGTAATTAGGATGATTGCAAGAGTAATCATCTTATGAGAGTGCTAATGCAGCTCACTGCAACCATCCGGCCATACAAAGCAAAGACAGACTTATCTGGATATATTCGTCTTTGTGTAGAAATTGGAACCTTATATAATCAGTTTGGCTATGACTGCTGCCTTGCAGGAGTCTACAGTACAAGCAATGCTTTCACAGCACTAAGGTTATAAGGGATGCTTTAAGTATAAATCATCTTAAGAAAGACTGTCCAAAAATTAGAGGCATAGACAGACAGTCAAATTCTTCCCCTGGAATCTGTCCCCACTGTGGGAGGGATAATCTTTGGGCCAGGACTCAGGCAGTATGCTCAGATTAAGAAATATTTGCATTTGAGTTAATGCAAAGCTCAGAGCAGCCTCAGTAAGGCTTGTGTGGCTTTTCTTTTGTTTTGCAAGCCCTGCATAGGGAAGTTTTGGGGACCTTGCCTCTCCTTGCCTCCAGAAAATTATTTTTTAAGCCAAAACAACAATATTACAGATCTATCCAAGTGTTGTTCAAAATAAAGTTTAAACTTAAGATTTATGAAAGATCTTAAATCTTAGAACTTATAGAGGCATTACAATCTGGCCTGCCTACTCCGTATAGAATTATTATAGATTTGGGAAGTTGTTTTTTTCCTTTGCATCCTGATAACTGTAAAGGGTTTGCTTCTAGTGAGCTTGTGATCATTGGAAATTTTCACCTCTAGGCATGGCTAATAGCCTTACATTATGTAAGAAAAAAATTTTTGTCTCTGCTTCAATACAAAAAGCTAGGACTTTGAATCTTTCAGTGTATATTGTTTCTTATATAGAAAGTATTCTATTAGCTAATGCCTCTGAAGGGAAATTTACTACAAATCTTTGCACTTACAGAACAGGCTTTAAAGTTTTGGGGAGTAGCTGTTGCTCCAGAAAAGATTCAGAGGCACTACTCTTTCAATCTTTAGGGCATCAGTTATATCCTAGAAAAATTGTGGTACAGAAAATTTAAGAAAGAAAAGATGATTTGTTTACTTCAAATTGTTTTTAAAAGTTTCCAGGAGATGTTTATTGGCTAAGGCCTCAACTTAAGTTCACCACAGGAGGACTTAAGCCTTTGTTGGATGTTATCAAGGGAAATGCAAATTAACTGGTGAAAAACAAAAAGCTTTGCAGAAAGTAGAAGAATCTTCTGTAATCAATTGTTATCAATCGTAATCAATGGTAAGCAAACATCAGCTGCTTATTTTGGTTATTGTTACTCAATGTGCCCACAGCAATTCTTTGGAAAAGATAACATTAATGTGGAATCCTCTTTATTCATCTCCAAGTAAAATTTTAACATCCTATTATGACTCTGTTGTGATGTTAATAAAGAATTGTAAGATAAAATCATGAAAATATTTTAGGAAAAAAAAAGTCTTAAAAAAAAATCTGACAAGACATCAGTTCTTTGTTTTGAACAGCAATTAAGTTGATAATTGCAGAATATTGATACTTAGCCTATTGCATAGCAAACTTTTTAGGTAAAGTTGATAATCATTACCCAAAAGACAAGATGTTAAAAATTGCTTCTATGCATGCTTTTGTATTTTCTGTAAATTTATGCATGCATCCCATAAAGAATACATCTACTGTATTTATAAACAGCTCTTCTATGGGAGAGAAGTATAAGTGACTGGATCACATGTTTATTTTATTCTTTTGAGTTTCCTCCTGCTTCAGCACAGATAATTAAATTGCATGCTGTAGCCAGTTTTGAAATGTTGAAAAATCAAGCTTTAATTTGTATACTGATAGAATACACACACACACACACATATATATGTGGGCTTACAATTGCTTGAAATTGTTCCCTTTTTAGATACTGCTAATTCTCAAATTTGCAACTGTTTATGCATATACAACTCAAGTTAAGAGAAAGTACTGTTCCTTTAAAGGACTGTCTTTAGACATTTAAGAACTCATCCTAGATTGCCTGGACAAGACCTCTTATGGTTATGCCACCGCGGATTTATATCCCAGGCAGATTATAGGCCTTACACCAGAAAAATTGGCAATACAATCTCACTCTGTACATCATCCAAATAGTAATGGTGTCCCGAGCTGATATCTCACCAGCAAGAACACACTCAGACAACCGGATTCTTCTGTGGCAAAGCTTTATTGCTTCATNNNGAGGAAGACCCCGAGCCCCAGAAATGGTGCAGCTTATATATGTCTAGTGTGGCATGTCTGCACCTGATTGGCTGCTTGCTCATAATTTCAAAAGTACACCC
>NC_034594.1:144471572-144499066 GCF_900095145.1 Mus pahari
TTCTCAGTGTCCTCAGTTTCTACCTGTTCCACATAATGGTGTTAATTCTTGAGGACTTATACTTAATCAAGTATTGCAAAAAATGGATACTTATACTTCTGATTTTAGAAAAATAAGCACATGTAACTATTGATATCTTTTCAGGCTTTCTAGTTGCAGCTCCTCTAACAAGAGAAGCAACTAAAAATATAATTAGTCATTGCCTATGTTACTTTTTTTTTATGCTTGGTGTCCCAAATCAGATTAAAATAGCTATTGGAACTGGCTATTATAGTCAAGCATTTGAGATGTTTTGTCAACATTTTAATGTTACCCATGCTACTGGGATTTTTTTATAATTCTCAAAGACAATGTATTGTGGAACTTTAAAACAATATTTTCTTTAAAAAAAAAAAAAACAAAAACAAAAAAAGAGGGGAATTAAATCTCCATACACATTATTTAAATCACACTTTTTAATTTTTAAAATTTTAAAATTTGGATGCCAAAGAACTCTTTGCTGAGTTCTATATATAGCATTCTACAATTAGGCACACTCATGTCTAGGTGGGATGAAAGGATCCACTTATTGGCATGTGGCATGATCTTGATCAGGTATTTAATATGGGGAAGAAGGCATGTTTGTGTTTTTTTCCACAGAATGCTGCAGGAGCATGCTAGCTGCCAGAATGATTTGTGTGACATGCTGACCTGTGAGCTTGCCGAGTGCCCTGACAATGGTGACAGGAAAGCTGTATTAGGGATGCGTTCTTGACCCACCTTGGTTGCCTGTGTCCCAGATTAGACAAGCTAAGCTGCCTTGCTTCAAGCTTTTAAACCTTGTGGGACAAAGAACATAGAGACTGTGAAAACCGATTTAGAAAAATTAATCAAGAGGAGGATTTATAATGACTCTTCTCTTTTCTTTATTGTGACCAGTTATTCCGACTCTATCATGGACGGGTCTAGAAATGAATCCAGTATTGGAGATTCCTATTATGAAGATAGCTAAAAATCTTTATTAGCCAGCAGAGTTAACTTGGAGCATAGCCTCCACTATTTACATGAGAAGTAACAGTTTTTCTGTTGATTCTCAAAGCCATCTCCCTCACTCAGGAAGGCCAGACTTGGGTCTGATTGCTGCTAATTTGCAACTGAATTGAATGCCTGAGACATCCTCATAGACAACTTTAATCCTGTTCCTTTCAACTTTTGACTTTGTATTTCAAGCAGGTCGGTTACCTCCATACAGGTTCGCCCACGGCAAAGCTCAGATATGGCAGTAATTCATCCCTATGAAGAGATGCATTGAGCTCATATTGTGGCTTTGGTCTGAATGGGAAAAAGGTGTAGAATGAGGGCTGGAAACCAAAGATGGGCCACTGATGACTCTATGACTCTTATCAATCTAAGACAGAGGCATGTGCCAAAAGGCTGTGTTTGTTTGTAACAAACACTAAAATGTCATGTTTGTGCAAATAAACACAAACAAGCTGCACATGTTCTCTGGGATGGGTCAGGAGTATAGACATTCAGACCCAAGCCAGGTGCAGCCGCAAGCCACCATAATTCCCAGGCAGGACCATGGAGCATAAATGAATTTTATGCCCCAGTCCAGCTAATTTTACTTACTTTGTAAGTATTTAAGACATTGGGATACAGGCTTCACTTTATCAGGTAAACATAGTAAATATTGTTTTATGATGCATCTTTGTAGGGAGTGGTTCTGATTGGGAATCTGCTGGTGAATGCTGAAGGTCCTGTTCCCCAATTGGTTCTTGATCAATCAATAAAGATGCTAGCAGCCAATGGATGGGCAGAAGAGGTGGTATTTCCAGGTTTCTACAGGCAAGTTAGGAGATTCGACATGCTTCAGGGGAAGAGAGAGTCAGCAGCCATGTGAGATCTCAGGTGGAGTGACCATTGGCTGCTTCCCCTGTGCCTGGGATGGCAGACTGGAGGTTAGAAATGCAAGTAAGCTGAGTGCAGATTTAGGATACTGAGCAAGGAGAAGGTAACCAGGCAACTAAGTTGAGGGAAGATTTAGAGGTGTTGAGTTGGGAGTGAAGGTAAGGGCACATTAGCTTCAGGAGGCTTAGAAGTACCTGGTCACTGAGCTAAAAAGCATATTAAAAATAAGTTAATGTGTGTGTGTGTGTGTGTGTGTGTGTGTGTGTGTGTGTGTGTGTTTCATCCGCGGGTCAAAGGGAAACAGGGCAGTGACTGATAGAGCAATTCACCCGGAGAAATTCAGGAAGTTCTTGTCATATAGATCTTTCCCTTGTTCAGTTAGAGTCAGACCGAGATTCTTTATATTGTTTATGGCTATTGTGAAGGGTATCATTTCCCTAATTTCTTTCATAACTTGTTTATCCTTCGAGTATAGGAAGGCTACTGATTTGTTTGAGTTATTTTATATTTAGCCACTTTGTTGAAGTTGTTTATCAGCTGTAGGAGTTCTCTGGTGGAGTTTTTGGGGTCAGTTAAGTATACTATCATATCATATGGAAATAGTGGTATTTTGACATCACAGGCAGGTAGATCAATGGAATATAATTGAAAACCCAGAAATGAACCCACACAGCTACGGTCTCTTGATCTTTGACAAAGGAGCTAAAACCATTCAGTGGAAAAAAAGACAGCATTTTCAACAAATGTTGCTGGTTCAACTGGCAGTCAACATGTAGAAGAATGCAAATTGATCCATGCTTATCTCCCTGTACAAAGCTCAAGTCCAAGTGAATCAAGGATCTCCATATTAAACCAGATACACTGAATCTAATAGAAGAGAAAGTGGGGAAAAGTCTCGAACACATGGGCACAGTGGAAAAGTTCCTGAACAGAACACCATTGGCTTATGCTCTAAGATCAAGAATTGACCAATGGAGCTGAGTGGTAGTGGCACATGCCTTTAATCCCAGCACTTGGGAGGCAGAGGTAGGAGGATTTCTGAGTTCCAGGCCAACCTGGTTTATAGAGTGAGTTTCAGGACAGCCAGGGCTATACAGAGAAACCCTGTCTTGAAAAACCAAAAAAAAAAAAAAAGAATTGACAAATGGGACCTCATAAAATTGCAAAGCTTCTATAAGGCAAAGGATACTGTCACTAGGACAAAATGCCAACCAACAGACTGGGGAAAGATCTTTACCAATCCTACATCCAATAGAGGGCTAATATCCAACATATACAAAGAACTCAATAAGTTAGACTCCAGAGAACCAAATAACCCTATTAAAAAATGGTGAACATGTGGTGGTGCATGCCTTTAATCCCAGCACTTGAAAGGCAGAGGCAGGCGGATTTCTGAGTTCGAGGCCAGCCTGGTCTACAGAGTGAGTTCCAGGACAGTCAGGACTACACAGAGAAACCCTGTCTCAAAAAAACAAACAACAAACAACAAAAAAAAGCTAGTTAAACATGAGTCCATGAGCAAGCTAGCAAGCAGTATCCTTCTTCCATGTCTCCTGCCTCAAGATCCTGCTTGAGCTCCTTCCCTGACTTCCCTCAGTAGTGGATTATAATCTGAAAAGTAAAATCAACTCTTTGCNAAAAAAAAAAAAAAAAAAAAAAAAATGGTGAACAGAGCTAAACAGGGAATTCTCAACTAAGGAAACTTGAAGGGTGTGGGACTGTAAAAAGCAGCCTGTTTTCTGGTTGAGCTAGGTTTAAACTCCGGAGACCCAGCAGGTGTTCCTGCAAGGTATGGAAAGTGTGTGCCGTGCCCCCCAACACGAGGCTCCTGACATGAGGCCTCAGCACCATAACTCTGTGACCATCAGTCATGTAGGACAACACCCCAAGCCCCTGGTATTCTGTCTGGACTCCACCCTCACAGTTACCTGGCAACAACCAGGTAAGCCTGGCCCATTATAAAAGGGGCTGCTTGCCCCCTCCTCCTTCTTTTACTCTCTTAGTCTTGCCTGCGTGCCTCTCTCTCTCTCTCTCTCTCTCTCTCTCTCTCTCTCTCTCTCTCTCTCTCTGCATTCCCTTCCCCCTCTCCCCATTTGGCCAAGACCAGCCTCTATTTCTCTATGCTCTCCCTCTCTCTGCCTTTCTCTGCCTCTACTACCCTCTTAGCTCCCCCTCCCAGACACTCCTTCCTGCAAAATGTATTTAACCTCGGGCCTGCCCTGAGAAAGGGTGTAAGGTTTCACTCATCACAACTCTCCGCCATGACAATAAACATCTTAAAACCATGGACTGCCTCTTCTCATCAGGATCCACCATGCTGGCGCAATGGAGCAGGTCATCCTCTAAAGAGCCTGATCTCCCCCTGGAAGCCTCGCTGCACTCCCAGCTACGGTTTTCACCAAGCAAGCTGCCCACTGGGCAAGCTAAGGACTCTCTCGTCCCCATCAGAACCAGCCGGAGCTCTCCTCCTGCCCTTTTCCCTTCCGCCCTGGGCCAGAGTCAGCTCCTGGCAGATCCACTGGGACTCAAGACTGCACTACCCTACCCCTGGAATGGGGTCCTATGACTTCTCACAGCCTGAGAGCCACCAGTGGTATGGGGTGCACACATTAAAACTTCCCACATCCCGCCTCCATGAGCTCCCCTAGCCCTGTAGTGGACAGGACAGCAGACACCATTTAACCCACAGATGGGCTGAGAAGCACCTAAAGAAATGTTCAACATCCTAATCATCAGGGAAATGCAACTCAAAACAACCCTGAGATTCCACCTCACACCAGTCAGAATGGCTAAGATCAAAAACTCAGGTGACAGCAAATGCTGGCGAGGATGTGGAGAAAGAGGAACACTCTTCCATTGTTTTGGGGATTGCAAGCTGGTACAACCACTCTAGAAATCAGTCTGGAGGTTCCTCAGAAAATTGGACATAGTATTACATGAGGACCCAGATATACCACTCCTAGGCATATGCACAAAAGATTCTCCAACATATAACAAGGACACATGTTCCGTTATGTTTATAGCAGCCTTATTTATAATAGCCAGAAGCTGGAAAGAACCCAGATATCCTTCAACAGAGTAATGGATAAGAAAATGTGGTACATTTACACAATGCTGTACTACTCAGCTATTAAAAACGATGAATTCATGAAATTCTTGGGTAAATGGATGGGTCTAAAAAATATCATCCTAAGTGTGGTAATCCAATCACCACAAAAGAACACACATGGTATGCACTCACTGATAAGTGGATATTAGCCCAAAAGCTCAGAATACCCAAGATACAACTCACAGACCACATGAAGCTCAATAAGAAGGAAGACCAAAGTGTGAGTGCTTCAGTCCTTCTTAGAAAGGGGAACAAAATACTCACGGGAGGAAATATGGAGACAAAGTACAGAGCAGAGACTGAAGGAAAGGCCACCCAGACTGTCCCACCTGGGGATTCATCCCATATACAGTCACCAAACTCCAACACTATTGTGGGTGCTAAGAAATGCTTGCTGAAAGAAGCCTGGCATGGCTGTCTCCTGAGAGGCCCTGCCAGAGCCTTACAAATGCAAAGTGAGATCCTCACAGCCAACTATTGCACTGAGTGTGGGGTTCCCCAATGGAGGAGTCAGAGAAAGGACTGAAGGAGCTGAAGGGGTTTGCAGCCCCATAGGAAGAACAACAATATCAACCAACCAGACCCTCCCAGAGCTCCCAGGGACTAAGCCACCAACCAAGGAGTACACATGGAGGGACCCATGACTCCAGCTGTGTATGTAGCAGAGGATGGCCTTGTCAGACATCAATGGGAGGAAAGGTCCTTGGTCCTATGAAGGCTCGATAGATGCCCCAGTGTAAAAGAATCAAGGTCGAGAAGGCAGGAGTGGGTGGTTTGGTGGAGGAACACCCTCATAGAAGCAGGTACAGGGGGAGAGGATGGGGATTTCCTGGAGAGGGAGAAATGTAAATTTAAATAAATAAATAAATAAATAAGAAAGAAAGAAAGGAAAAGAAAAGAAAAGAGGAAACTACACACTACAAATCTTTTCATTTGTCTGTCTTTCCCCCACCCCCACCCCCAAGGAAAAAAATGAACTAGCTGAAAGAGCAAAAGACAGTCACCGTAGTACAAACCCTGTGCCGCCTGAGTCCCCAAAACACTTAGAATCTGAGACTAGGGAACTGGGCAATTACCATCCATAATACCACTTGAAAGAAAGAAACTAAGGTACCAGGATTTTAGACCAAAATAATGAGGCTGTAATATGCACAATATCTTCAGGACCTGAGTATGCATTGTGAAGCTTTGAACAGGAAGTGGCTCTGTCCCTGTCTCTCTCTTTTTGCTTTTGTATTTATTACATTTTATTTATTGTATAAGGGAGGCACACAAATGCCACAGTGCATATAGAAATCATGGGGGTCAGTTCTCGCCCTTCACCCTATGGGCTCCCAGGGATCACACTTAAGTCCTCAGGCTGACAGCAAACGCCTTTCCCCGCTGAGCCCTCTTGTCAGCACTTAACGGTTGTATCGATTTGCCTTGGCTGATTTTGCTCTACATACTGTAGAGACAATTCTGGAATTTTGATTTCTGTTTTTAAAAACACAAAAATGTTATACGAATATGTCTTCATTTTAATCTCAAGTGTGGGGATATCGGGCTTCTTTGCAGTATCTAACTATGATTTGCTTCATGCTCTAGCTAAAGTGTGATTTTGCCAGTTGCAGAATTTTTCAGAAGGTATATTAAGTACTAGGGCCCCAAGTGGCAGGTTTGGTGATTATTGGTCATTCAGGGGGAAGGTTGTGGTTTGCTAGTAGTCATCCTCAAAGAAGAAACAAGTTAGATTCAGGGTAGGACAGAAAGAACCCACAAAGTAGCAACGACCAGCTAGAAGCAAAGAAGAAACAAGACAAAGAAATTAGATTCACAAATCTCTCTTCTCTTCTCTTCTCTTCTCTTTCCTTTTTTCTCTCCTATCTGGTGAGAGGGGTGAAACCAGGGAGATATAGGATGGGATAAAGAAAAACCCACAAAGGAGCAAAGGCCAGCTACAGCATACATTCACTAAAATAGATCTACTCTGAGTATACACTGTCCAAAGGTAGTGTGACTTCCTGGGGAGACATGTAAAAACATTCATTTCTACCAGATAATGAGCTGATAAATAAATCAAAAAAACCACACACAAACAATAACAACAAAAACCCCTCATCC
Organism: Mus pahari; assembly: GCF_900095145.1. Lineage (NCBI taxonomy): Eukaryota > Metazoa > Chordata > Mammalia > Rodentia > Muridae > Mus > Mus pahari. The sequence continues at coordinate 144,478,675 of NC_034594.1, forward strand.
GAGTTTATCTTGGTGAGGCAATGAATTCTTGGAATTACTTTCAGGTGCACAGGTGTAACTTTAATTTTTTTTCAAAGCCTATTTTTAATGATGATTCTTAAATATTTTAACCTCCCTTCTAGCCCACCACCCACCAGATCTAGTGGAAAAGAAAGGATACGGGGGAAGTGGACCTGTTTAGAAATGGTTCTTTGGAGCAACTCATGTATGTTGTCTGGAAATCAGCAGTTCAGTTCACAGATTAGCAACAGCAGCTCAATCCACTTGCAGACACTTCATGAATACACCAGTCAGTAGTCCAGTTCTGTAGATTCAGGACAGCAAACACAAACCAGCAGTGGTGGCACTGCCTAGCAGAGACAGCCAGGCCTCGGCCACATTGGCATGAGTCAGCAGGAGGGACCAGGAGGGAAGCCAGGAAAAGTTCTCAGTTGTACCTCTCTCAGCAAAGCAAAGATCAGAGAAGACTCAAGACCTACAAGTATTGCACAGCAAGCTCTATAAACAAACCAAACTCAGCCTCTGTCACTGTCTATTGAGTTCTATTTATCCTCTCTCCAAACATCACGGGTCCTCCACAGGTCTTGTCTTGCCACGTGTCTTGCCTCAGCTGTCAGCACTCTGCCATTCAGCCCAGGTCTGGGTGGCAAGAAGCCACATCGCCACTAGGACTGTTATAGTGTGTTTCTCTCTGTGGAGTCCCAACAATTGGAACTCAACTACACAATGTAAGGCGGACCAATACATGCATGTCATTAGCAAAGAATCCTTCATCACGTGTCCTTTCACATGCTTCCTATAGCAGAATATCCTTTCACCTGTGTCTGCTTCAGTGAAACCTTCCTTCACGTGTCTGCTTTAGCAAACCATCCTTTCACGTGTATCTGCCTCAGGAAAACACTCCTTCATGAGTTTGCCCCAACAAAACACCATCCAGCACAATTATTTTCCAAAGAACCATTATGTTTCCATTTCACACAAGTGACAGATTGCTTACAGTAATGTAGGTGACTCAGAGGCAGATGGCTGTGTCACTGGAAAGCCTACTCAGACATGGCTGATAACTCATGAAAGCTGAATCATTGAAGTGCCCTGAACAAGTTGCAGGAAGCTCCGCTGAAAACTCTCCTCTCCTACCTCACGTGTTTGCTGCTTCTATCAACATGGTGATGAGTTTCCTGGGTCTTACAAGGTATCATGGGCTTCCCAACCCTGGTAAGTTAAGTGATCTTGATGAGTTTCCTTAACCTCATGAGCCTCCCTCCTTCCTCCAGGAATGTTTCAATTTATTGGAAACAGCTGTGCAACAACTCTGCCTCCTCCAGCTGTTACATTCTTTCTATCCTCTCTTCTACAGTGTTTCTTGAGGGGGTGTTAATGATTTCTGAATATTCTCTTCTACTTATGGCTCAGTACTGTGGCACTGTTCCACAGCAAAAGTCACTTACTCTCAGTATTTTGACCTGTTTTCAACTTCTTCAGTAATAATTATCTACAGAAAAAAAAAAAAAAAACAGAAATTCTGCAGTAATGTGTGGGTATACACATATTTAGAAGGAAAACCAAAAACAGTAGCCTCCCTCAATCCTATAATTTCCAAGAAACAGATTTTACCCTGGTTTACAGTACCAAGTATGAGTTCTATCCTGGGGGGGCGGGGGGGGGGGCTGGGCTTGAATCCAAGCAGAAAGCAGTTGGTTGTGCCTACAACAGCCATGCCACTATTGAGCTGATGGCACATTTTGACAGGCATATTAATAGTATACCACACAAGGTCCACAGCCAAGCAGCATTGTTGGTCCCAATTCTCCTCCACAACCCTACAGAATTCCGTCAAGAACTGCAAAAGCTAGCCCACAAGAAATGTGCTTTCAGCTTAATCCGAATTTGATTTCTTAGCCTCTTGCAACCAAAGCATACTGTGTTTTCAGTTGGAGAAACTTGGCATTTAGTTCTGACATGTAGCAATGGCAATAGCTTAGATTGTATGGGGTCTTCATGGGCCTCCCTGGCCAGGAATTGCTTGAGAGGCAATCTACTCCTGACAGTGTATTTGTTTAACTCAACAGCTTTGTGTTCCTCGAGGTGCCTTTTCCCACCCGCTCAGGACGCGTTCCTTCAAGCTTTTCAACTTCTATTTTTACTGTTCTTCCAGACGCTTTTTCCAAATCTGTATGTGACACGCAAAGTTTACCATTACATAATACAACCTTTTACAGAGAGAGGCAGGGCCTCTGAAGGTCCATTGCTGTCTCCTCTAAGCAAAGGCTAATTGGTCTTGGAATTCAATCTAAAGGGATATCTTTAACGTTAGTGATACAGCATGAAAAATACCCCATCACTTGCGGCAACTGTTTTTTATTCAAGGTGCAATTTAGCTACAAGGATGGGGATACCACCTTTTTGGGATCTTTACAATCAATGATCATTATATGTCATTCAGTATCCTCATCCACATCTCCCCAACTCTGATAGCTCCATGGGGCTGGTCTGTGATGCCCTGCCCTGGACAAGGGAAAGCAGGCCAAAGCTGCCTTGAGCCAGCTCCCTCTACCAGACAGGTTTCAGACATTTTCCTGGGCCACCACCTCCATAATCACACCTGATTTCTAAAAGAACTCTGTCCTGAACAATCTCTAGTCCCAGTACCCTTTCCTGCAGGAGAAAAATGGACACAGGATACTGGAGAATAACTGCCCAGACCTAGCACAAACTTTTCCGCTTTTACTGACCTGTCAATTGTTCCTCCTTTCATCCCTTCTGTGAACTGTCACTCAGGCTTTAAGCACAGAATTTGTCTTTCTTCTCTCTCTTTCTTAACATTTATTTATTTATTTATTTATTTATATCTTTCTTTCTTTGGGGGTGGGTGGATGCTGTGACAGTGTGTCTATGTGTAAGCCAGCAGTCATTTCTGCCTTTCTACCATGTGGGTACCAGGAATGGGACTCAGGTCCTCAGGCTTGCATCGTTACCCACTGGACCATCTCACCAGCACAGGTTTCCCTTATTCTATTCTCTTCCTAAATTCCTTAGCACCATATAGACACAATTTGTAGTCAGGTCCCTCATGGTGTATCAAATTTTGTGAAGATCATGAAGCGACATCAGACTCACCCAAACCACTTGCCCTGTACCATCCCAGAATGCCTGCCGAGTCAATGTTTTCATCTCTCCTGTGAACAGAGTCCCGTCTGGCCTGCTAACCTGGGCATCAAACACCTTGTCTTGCACACACAGTTCTCTTGACCATGTCTGCCATTCCTTTATTGTCTTCTAGTTCCTGGAGTCCCTTCTAGTCATAGAGATGGTGATAGTAAGGCATCGCTAATTGTTCATAGAAGCCATCGATTGCAGCCAGTGGTACTACAGCATCTCATAGAAGCCAGTTCATTGGGAACAGTCTCCCTTACATTGCCTCAAGCTATGCAGCCTGTGTCTGAGAAAGAGAGAGAAAAATCAGTGATATCGCTCAATCTCTCCCCTTCCATAATGTCAAGCTGAGTCTATCTGCCTCCACTTAGGTCCCATGGCCTCCCAAGCCAGGATTTGAGAAGTTCTTCTGTTGCTTATTTAAAAGTCTCTCCCGCTTGAAGCAGTGTAGGGGCAAAATATCCCCTGACTAGCATAGTTTCCTGTACTAAGAAATTACTAAGGCTTTTCTCTCCGTACCGAATCACTTTTTTTTTTTCCTTCTTATGTATTAAATGTCAGGCCTGAGGGCTGTCTTCTAACCTTTCCACCCTGTCTCCTCATTCCTCCCTGTCTGATTCTCCTCAGGGCCAAGACTTTTGAGTTCCAAGAAGGGCTCCCTAGCAGAGGACTCTTTCACCAACTAAAAGAAAAGGGGAGGAGGAGGAGGAGGAGGAGGAGGAGGAGGAGGAGGAAGGGAAGCCACCATCCTCCCTTTCCCTCCGTTTTCTGCCAAATCAGAAGGTAATATGGAGGATAGCATCTGTGTGTCTATTCTATTCTAATTCCTCCCTCCTGATGGCAATTCCTTCTGGGCAGAAATCTCAGCCTCAGTTACATCTCTTATGACATCTGGCAGAGACCATTTCCATGACCTGCTTATAATCACATGCCATATTGCCACTTTCAGAAATTACAACATATTCTCTAATCCATCAGCCTCCTTGGGGCTTTCCTGTTCTTGAATCACAGGCCACATTCATAAAGAGGATATGCAACCATATACCATAAAGGAAGGCAGTCACCCTGGGTTTCCCCTCAAAGATGTCCGTCGGCTACAGTTGCATGTCTTACTCATATCAGACACACAACTGGCACTACAGCAAGGAGGCACAAGGTCCCATATCACCAGAGAAGAGTAATCATAGATGGACTGCCGAATGGATGCTCCACTGTATCCTGTGTCTCACACATAGCAGGGGGTCATGCAACCCCTCCTCTCAGACTCAGCTTTTTTTGTTTGTTTGTTTGTTTGTTTGTTTCTCCCAGTTCAGGCACCAATTGTGACTCCCCCCCCCCCCCCCGGGAGAGATTTGAGCAAGTATCTCTAATCACCTCAGATAGGACTGAGAACAAAACAAAGAAACAGCCCTCACAAGTCCGGATTAGTTCTTTAGGGTGACTGACAGGTGCACGGATGAGGGGTTATCTGTAGGCGTGAGGGTGGTTCAAAGGCATTTGCATATCTGACAGCCCACTCTCCGAGCACCATCAATGACCTAATAGTTTTCTACTTGGACCTTCTCAAAGTTGCCACCACATCTGCATCAACACAACCTCCAGCATCTGAATCTTCTGAGGTCAGAACCACAGAGAATGGGGGAGGGGGGACAACTGAGCAACATTATAAACCAGCAAGAGCTGACAGGCATTACAGAAGATGACACAGACAAGGTGAACATTTTCTCAAGTGCATAGATAGGACACGATTTAAGTCTCTCTAAAAATGTCTAAGTTAAAATTATTCAAAGTATTTCCTTTTTTTTCAATTTATTCTTCTCTCATATATTACATCCCTGACAGCAGTTTCCCTCCTTCCTCCCTCCCAGTCTTTCCCCTTCCCCCCTTAACTCCCCCACAAGCCCCCCTCCAGTCCCCTCCAGCCAGTTCTCTTCCTTTTCGCTCCAGAAAAGAGCAAGTCTCTCAGGGATATCAACCAAACAAGACATAAAACTAGATACCTCCCCTCATAAGGACTAGGCAACCCAGCGGGAGGAGAGTCCCAAAATCAGGCGAGAGTCAGACGCAGCCCCCTCTCCCATTGGAAGTCCTACTAGAAGATCAAGCTACACAATGATAGTATATATATATGCAGAGGGCCTAGGTCAGAATCGTGCAGGGCCCCCGGTTGCCACCTCAGTCTCTGTGAGCGCCCCTTGAGCCCAGGCTAATCGATTCTGTAAGTTTTCTTGAGGTGTCCTTGACCCCTCTGGCTCCAACAATCTTTCCTTCACCTCTTCTGTAAGATTCCCCGAGTTCCACGGTATGTTTGACTTTGGGTCTCTGCATCTGTTTCCATCAGTTGCTGGGTGAAGCCTCGCTGACGACAACTGGGTGAGGCTCCTGTCTACAAGTATAGTAGATTTGTTTTGTTACGGTTTGTTTGTTTTTTTGTTTGTTTGTTTGTTTGTTTTGTTGTGTCTCTGGGCTATCCAGCCTCTGCTTCATGGCTCTCCACGCAATATCAGGGGTGGGCTCCCCCTCCCGGCATAGGTCTTAAGATGGACCAGTCATTGATTGGCCACTCCCACGATTTCTGTGCCACCTTTTACCCCAGCACATCTTGCTGGCAAGACAAATCATAAGTAGAAGTTTTTGTGGCTGGGTTGGTGTCCCAGTCCCTTCACCGGAAGTCTTGCCTGGTTACAGGAGATGGCCCGTTCAAGCTCCATGTTCCCTACTGCTACGTGTCTTAGCTTACACAAGATATTCTTGTAAGCCAAGAGTGAAGTTAATCACAACAACCAAAGGTTTGCTAACATAGAGGAAGAGCTTTCATTACTAGGGGAACAGAAAGTCTCAGCGACAAGCTTATGAGAGAATGGCTGTCTCAAGGGCTCCAGCACCCGACTCCGCCTGTCAGAGGATGGTCTGGCTGTTTCCACTTGTCTTCTGCCTCGGCTCAGGTAAAAAACGTCTATGGAAACTGATGTAGTCCCTGAGTGAGTTCCTTCTTTGGGATGTCTGGCTCATCTTGGTCAGGTTGACTGCCCAGTTTTCTATTCAGAGACTTAGAAAGTTCACCGTGGTCCTAGCAAACTGCTTCCCGCAGACTGCCACGGGACTGATTTAGAGCAAACACTTCAGCTGGGGCCAAGGGGAAGGGAAGTGTTTTCTGGGGTATGGAAAACGAGTCTTTGTAAGTCAGGACTGTTTGTGACCAGCATGTTGTGATACAAAAATAAATTTAAGGGGGGAGAGGGGATCTACAATTTAACTCTGTGATGCCGTGTGATTTCAGGGGGGGGGGGCTCATTATCTTTCCTGAGCTTCACTCTTCGCTCAGATACTGAAAACCCACCAATGCTTTCACACTGCAATTAGGAGAGGATTAACTGAGCCTGCTTCTTCTCCCTGCTATCTGTTACTTGGAGAACAGGAGAGCTCACACTGTGTTTGAGAACTCAGAGGGTGTCTATCTGGACTGAAGCACGGTGTTCTAGAAGAGTAGATCAAGCCAAGGCTACTAACACAGACCTAGCCCCAAGAGAATTCATTGAAGGAAAAAAAAAAAAAGCCAATAGCTAGCCTAGCATTCATTTTATTCCAGAAAATGGACTAGGTATTAAACATGCATTACATTTAGATGTCCATAACGTGTTTGTGAATATATTCTATTAATAGCTACAAGTAACTTAGATTAAGGTAATTTAAATAACTTTCAAAAATTCTATTAGTCATCAGGAGGCTAAAAAAAAAACAATAAAAATAAAAACAAATCACTTGAATAAAACTTTCAGTAACAAACACCTGCACGCACGCACACACATAAACCAAGACATACTGCAGATATAGAACTATCTAGACAAATTAACAATAGAAATAAAAAGAAAGCAAGGTTTATTAAGTCATTTGATAAACCATTCATTAAATGACTACTGAATGCCTGGCACTGTGGGCGTTTCAGGAACCACATCAGGAACTAAGTCAGCACAATTTCTATTCTTGTGGAATTAACATCTTGGCAGGGAAGATAAACTATAAACAGGTAAAATGTGCACTGGCTTAGGACAAATAATCTTGAAAAAATAAAGCAAAGAGAGAGGAGGGAGACCATTAATGTCACATCGCAGGCCGGACAGTCAGAGATAGGGATAGAGTTAGGGTGGAGGAGCAGACACAGGAAGAAGGTTGGTTCCTTTTCGGATCTATTTGTTTTATGTTATCAATGCAATGGCCAAGAGATTTCCTGGAAGCACGTGGGAACTGAGGCACAAGGCTAAGGTTGGGAACAGAGACTACATCAAACCAGGAGGATTAGAAATGTGGACAGAATTTTGGGAAATGCATAGAAGATGCAGAAAAAGATGAGAATTCTTTTACTCCCATCCATCCACGTTGCCATTTCTCAGCCTGATTCCAGCCAGCGACTTGAGTTTTTAAACCTCACTCTGTTACCTCTATAAAACTGGATAATTTCTGGGTGTCTCTCCTCCGCATCTCTGAGGATTCTTCTTATAACAAGACTGACATATTGGGCTCAGTCCCCATGTGCGGATGTGGATTAGAAGAGGAAAACAGAGCCCAAGTAACAGTTTACTGCCACACAGCTGTGGGGGGGAGGGCTTTGAAGAAAAGAACACAGTTGACTGCATCTGCCAGAGATAGATGCAGGTGGCTAAAAACCCCTCAGTGGAGTGGAACCGTGGTTACCAGGGTGGAAAGTGGAGAGTCTGGTTCCAGGGCAGGGGACACCAAAAATAGGAGAACCTCTCTGGACTGGGTGGTGAGAAAGAACCTTCTGGGATAGGTGAAATGATCTGAGAAAATAAATAGGGAAGGGTTCTAATAAAGAAGTGTGGGAGGGAGATGGAAAAGGGGGAGGGAAGAATTTGGAGGGATCGGGGAAAGGCAGGACCACTGAGGCAAATCTGTAGGACAAAGAGATGTTCTCTGAGAAGAAGGAGAAGATGTCTCACTCACTACAAGTTTTCAGGTAGGTGAGACACATCCTGATTCCATAGGAGAGTCTCAGCTCAAAAATAAGCCATGTTGAAAAAACATTTGTGTGCATGTCCGAAGCTTATTTGTTTGTGTTTACAAACGTGTGGGGGCGAGAGGTGGGCATCCATTGTGTGTCTTTCATGACTTTTTCTCTGCCTTTAATTTTTAAGACGGGACCTCTCAATGAACTTGAAGCTTGTTCATTTGGCTGGGTTGACTGACCAGTCAGCCCCAGGGAACCTCCTCCCCAGTGCTGAGATTGGAGCAATAGATCAGTTCACTTAGCTTTTGACTTGGCTGCTGGGATCTGAACTCAGAGGGCCCTGCTTGTGTGGCAAGCACCTTGCCAACTAAGCATCACCCCAGCCTGCTTCATTCCCTTTAACTCATTCCCTTGGAGGCAAAACTAACCCACCCACCGTGGGACATGGTGGTTGGACTCTTCAGTGCACAGCAGGTACTCTTCAATTGCCTGCACAAGACTAGACCTAACACCATCATGCCATGTAGGATGACCAATGAATCCTCCGTGTCAAGACCAGTCAGGCCCACCCCTCCCTCGGGACTTTGAAGTAATCAATGGTTGGTTGGGGAGGATGAGACACTTTTCCTAGGTAGTGTGGCCACTTGTAAGGTGTTCTTGCCTCTGTACATAGCCCTTTACCTATGCTCCTCTAAGTAACCCTAAGAAACTCATTGGCTTATCAGAAAAAGAAAGAAAGAAAGAAAGAAAGAAAGAAAGAAAGAAAGAAAGAAAGAAAGAAAGAAAGAAAAAGGAAGGAAGGAAGGAAGGAAGGAAGGAAGGAAGGAAGGAAGGAAGGAAGGAAGGAAGACTGGATTAACTCAGAAGAAAGAGATCAAAAGGCGTGGGAAGGGGTCAAGAGAAAATAACAAGGGTAAATTACATCAAAATATATGTGTGTCTGAAAATATATGAAGCCCAGTACTACATATAATTAATATATCCTAACCAAGAAAATATTTTTCTGAAACTAGCTTGACATCCAGGTATGATGGTGCATGTTTGTAATTTCAGTTTAGGATGCTGAGGCAAACTGGGCTACATAGCAAACCAAAATGGGAAAACCCCACCTAGCGAAACAATGGCTATAAATGAAATCAAGCACCCTGGTGACTCTCAGCCATTCCTCCATGTCTCCTTTCTTCATAGGAATTTGTCAAACGTTAGTGTGTACGTAGCTTGAGGATTTTATTAGACTACAACTCTGAGAGAGGAAGCCCTGACTCGGCATTTCTAACAAAGCCCGGAATGATATTGCTCTTACCTGTCTGTGGACCACACCTGAGTAGCAAGATTCTGAAATGTAGTCACATTGAAACTGGTGCCAGAGAAAAATAGGAGCTAATTCTCTGAATGAGTTTGAAGGACACAGATACAGATGCTCTGAGGCCCAGGGGAGAACCGGGGCTGTATGTACAGATAAAGGAAAAGCCTGTGGGCTGCCTCTGAAGTCTCCCTCCCGAGCTCTCCTCTTCCTTCTTTAGTTTATTTTGCAGCTAAGGATCCAAACTAAAGCCTCAAGCACGCTATGCCATCGTTCTGTCACTGAAGGACCTCTTCAGCCATGGTCCTGAAATCTTTTGAGTCAAAAGTGTGAGCTGTTCTATGGCTAACAGATTGTGGTCGACTGACTTCCCTTTCCCCTGAGAACTGTTCCCTTCTTTGTAACAAACAACTGCTTGTTCAGTCAAGTCATTTCACCTCATAAAAGACTGAGCGCTGCTTTACATCTTGTTGTTATGCTCAAAGACAGGTGACTTTCCATCGCTCAAACTCTGTCCTGTCCCCACTGTGACCTCTAGCCTTCCAAGCCTCATGCCTCTCAGTTTGGGTCCCTGACTCCAGATCTTGATCAGTAGCTTCCTTTATGCACACTAAGACCTTTGTTTCTTTGTTTGTTTTTAAGACAAAATTCACATAATATGTATTCTGCCACTATCACATCTATTGCTCTAAAATACCCATCACTCAAACAGAAACTCTTAGCCTGGGGGTATAACTCAGAGGTAGAGCTTGTGCTTCAAGGCCTGGGGATCAAGCTCAACTGAAAGAAGGGGAGAAAGCTATATTCAGCTCCCACCTTCTTCCTGTCCCCACCTCCTAGCCAACTCCAATCTGCTTTCTGTGTCCATGGATCAACTGAATGAAAGCAAACAGTAGCTGACCTGTTGTGTCTCATCTAACAGAATGTTAAGGTTCTGCTGCTCAGACACCATAACCTAACATCCTTTGATATACATCATTTTATATTTTGATGTCATAGAATGTACCTATGTTTTTCTTTCATTGCTATTGTTTTTGTAGCATATCTAAGGACTTGTTCTCAAATTCAAGGTCATTAGTATTAGCCACTATGGTTGTTTGTTTTCCTAGAGCATTGTCCATGCTAAGCAAGTGCACTGCCACTGAGCTAGCTGGTATTGCAAGCATTACTGGTGAGTCCTGTGGCTACTGAAAAAATAAGCCCAGTGTCTTTATGCAGAGAAGGTGAACTTCAACATCCTGGATAGAGACTTTCTGAGAGGAGAACTAGAGATGTGTCTGATCACTCACCATGAAATAATCTGAGGCTCACTTTGTGCCAGGCACTGTTCAAGGATGTTCAAGGATGTTCCTTTCCTATGTGCTGCTGATACTTCTAGTAAAGAGGGCAAAACAAAACAAAACAAACAAACAAACAAAAAAAAACAGAACAAAACAACAATAAACCCTCGCAAATTTATAAAGTATAGTGATGGCCACAGAGAAAAATAAGTCCAACTGAGAGTGGGTCACAGGAATGGGTGAGAGGGTTGGTAGTGAGGAAAGAGTAGTCTCAGAAGACATTGCTGAAAGAAACATTTGCATTGAAGGCATTGTGCAGGCAAAGGAGTTGGCCACATGACTGCCTGAAAGAAGTACATTCCAGGGACGTACAAGTACAGAGACAGCTCAAGAAATCCCTGAGTTGGAGCAAATTGAATAGGAAGGTAGTCACAGGGATTGTGCTGGAAAAGGAAGCTGACCAAATCATCGTTGTCCTTTATAGGTCAACATAATGATTTCTTTAGGTTTGATTTTGCTGTTATTCCTATGATTACTTTTTTAAATGCAAAGAGAAACTATAAAATCTGAGTTATTAGCTCAATGAATTCTGTGTATCCACACAGAAAGATGAAGACAAAGAACACTCTCCTCGGAACCCTAAATTCCCCTAGAGCATCTCTCACTCACTGCCCCTCCTTCCTTCCCAAAGGTAACCTCCTCCTGATTTCTGACAGCACAGATTTGTCTTGCTTGATTTTAATTTTAAGTAAATGGAAAACTACTTGGGCACCTTTTGGACTCAAGATTTTGCTTGTTATATTTTACTCACATAACTTTGGGAGGAAAGAGAGGTCAAAATGGCAAATAGCCACATGTCAAAAGACTGATGGGGAAAGGGGATGTTCAACAGCAACATTGACGTGCCTGGTAACCACTTGGCAATTCAGGAAAGAGCAGAAGTACAGGCTCGTGGAAGAGCTGAGTGAGTGTCAGGAGGCCTGAGACACCAGCTCTGGGCCACCCCATAACCACACACACAGCTGCAGCTCTTCCTTGGAAAATAAGAGACTCCAAGAAAGTTGAAGTCACAATCATGGCAATTTGCTCACTGACAGTCAAACATCTCCACAGATCATACCATGTGTGAGACACTGCAGAGTACTAAGTGGTAAGTGCTGGATATTCAAGAATAACCACGGGGTGGTCAGTTAAACAAGTAAACAGAGCCCTAGATAGCAGAGTAACATGTGCTAAGAGCTTAGCATTGACATTAAAGGAGCATCCTCTTTAAGAGTTGTAACAATGATGGTACCCCCAGTAAACTTCCTAAGGAATTCTTATGCCTGTTATCAGGATTTATTGGGATTAGGCTAAAGTTGTTAGTACACTTATAAAAGGCTGCTAGGATAACACTAAACCTAAGTGGTCTCTTGTCAAAAAACAAACAAACAAACAAACAAAAAAACGTTGTAACAATGGGGCTGGAGAGATGGCTCAACAGCTAAGAGCATGGTCTGCTCTCTCACAGGACTTAGGTTTGATTCCAGCTCCAACACAGCAACTCACATCTGTCTTACTATGACTCCAGTTCCAGGGGATCCAGCTCCCTCTTCTCGCCTATGGAGGAACCAAGCAAGCATATGGTACACAGACATACATGCAAGCAAAACACCTATACACACTTTTTTTTTTTAAAAGCCTGAGTTTGAGTCCTGGCTCTGCTAGTTTTAAAATGTACAACCAAGGAAAGTTGGTCAACCTCTCTGTTTCTCAGTCTCTTTAATTCATAAACCGATATTGTTTTGATCTGTCTCCCAGACTGTTATCCCCATCAAATGCAATAATGCATGCAAAGAACTGCATATGCAGTAAATCCCTGTTACTGGCTCTCTGCATTGCATAAGCATGGTACATAGACAGACATTAAGTTCATTGTAAATGACTAGCTGTGACAGTACTACCATCAGCAAAGCCTTGCAATTGTTGGAGTTTGTGCCAAAGGGGTCAATATAGTTCATTATCCCTCACAGATTGTTGCCAAAAGATTTCTTTTTTTTTTTAAAAAGATTTATTTATTTATTATATGTAAATACACTGTAGCTGTCTTCAGACACTCCAGAAGAGGGAGTCAGATCTTGTTACGGATGGTTATGAGCCACCATGTGGTTGCTGGGATTTGAACTCCGGACCTTCAGAAGAGCAGTTGGGTGCTCTTACCCACTGAGCCATCTCACCGGCCCTGCCAAAAGATTTCAAAGACTGAGGTCACAAAAGTATGACCATCCGGGGTAGAAGGAAACCGTAAGTTAGGAACACCTAACTAGATCAACTGCCCATTAGCCAAGGCTGCCAGATACTGTGCTTGAGGTAGAGCCACTGGGGGTGTAATTGTCTACTTCAGCATTTCCGAACACACCCCCCTGCTTCTTCTTTCTTCATCACATCTCTGGCCTTCTCCCAAAGAGCTTAAACAGACTGGAAGAATTAAGAGAAAGGAACTAGGAACAGAGGGGGATTGTAAGAGACAGCTCTTTAGCCCTCTCCTTCTGTGTTTACAGGGAGTGAAGTTTCACAAAGCAGCTCAGACCTCCGACTAGTGAATGGCGTTCTAGGAGAGTCTGCAGTTTTTCCTCTAACGCTTCCTGCGGGAAAGACCGCCAGTGTCATCATCTGGAATTATGAAGGAGAAGCATCACACGGCACTGCCCTCTTTATCAACCTAAATACGCCTAAAAGTCCAGACATCATTTACATTGATAGAAGGAAGACACTGAACATCACCCAGTCCTACTCCTTGCAAATCAGCAACCTTACCATGGCAGACACAGGCTCATACACTGCGCAGATAACCACAAAGGACTCTGAAATGATCGTCCTCAGATATACTCTGAGGGTCTTTGGTGAGTCCAATTATGTCATTTAATCATGTACAAACTTAAAAAGCTGCGTGTACCTACAAGAGTACACTGTAGCCTAGTGCTAAAGATGATGGCATTTGGCATCATAATTAAGTTCAGAAGTAAAGCATTTCCATAACATTGCACAGCTAAATAGCAACAGAGATGAGTTAGAAACTAAGTCATGTGGTTCTCTCTACACCAATCACCTCACTTTCCCTTTCAACCAGAAATGTACAGTTAATTGCTTAATACAATGTACAGCAAAATGCTTAATATAACACTATTAACATGCACAATTAGGTATCTGTCACACACTCTGCTCTTGCGAGGTGGGTGTACAGAACCCTATGCTCAGAGCATATCCTTAGTCATAGTCTAAGGAGGTGGTAGCACCGCCCATGTAACTGACCTACCTCACTTTACACAGAGATCCAGCTGACTTATCAGAGGTGTTGCCTTAGAAAGTGCTCTGCACAGGTGAGCCAATTAACAGAAAAAAAAACTAATAGAAAACTTAATAGAAAACCTTTTCTATCAAGGTTACTTAATTTCTAACAGTATTTTCTCCAGATGTTTTATACTGATCCTTAATCAAAAGACTGTCTTTCTAACTGGAGGGGTGATACACATCTATAATAAGCCTAATATTTGGGAAGTTGAGGCAGGGGTATCAAGAGTTTGAGGCCAGCTTTGGCTACATTGACAGACTGTCTCAAATACATTGGTCTGCCTCCCTAATGTTAAAGAATAAAAGTGTTTTCAACTTAAAAGTATAGAAACAATAATGAGATACTGTCTTAATCTAAACCATGAAAAATGTAGCTACTAGAGATGCTCAGCATTGTCATGGAGGATTTTACAGTAGACCCAAGCATTAGATTGGCTACCCAAGGGCAGAGGGATGACCCAGTAGGTAAAGGTGCGTGGTACCAAGTCTGATGAGCTGAATTGGATTTCCAGGGTCTAGGTGGAAGGAGAGAACTGACTTCCACAAGTTGTCCTCTGACTTCCATATGCATACCATGGCACTTATGCACACACACACACACACACACACACACACACACACACAGAGAGAGAGAGAGAGAGAGAGAGATAGAGAGAGAGAGAGAGAGGTAAATAGTTAAATGAACTAAATGTTAGCTGGTCATGATGGTGCACACCTTTAATCCCAGCACTCTGGAGGCAGAGGCAGGTGGATCTCTGTAGTTCAAGACCAGATATAACCTACATAGTGAGTCCTGGGAGAGCTGGGGTTTTGCATAGAGACCCTGTCTCAAAAAAGACAAAACAAAACAAAAAAAACCCAACAAATAAATAAATACACTTATAGTATGGCACGAGTGCTAAGGTAGAGGCATGGAGCATCAGGGTGACAAGGGACGGGGCAGGAGACACAGTGCTACAGATCAAAACGGGGCCCTGAGCACACGCGCTCTATCACTGAATGTACACCAGGCCCAAGGAATCGTTTTCAGAGGAAGCGGTCGGCACAGGCCTCTATTGAAAACATAACGTGCGAGGCAAGCTCTATTGGTGTTCAGAGAATAAAACCACGCAGATACCTAGGGGAAGAGCCACTCAAAACAGGTAGCAAAGCTCATCTGCATTTAAATAGCATCCTGCAAGAAGGCTGAACATCAATTCTCCAAATTCATATAAAAATCTGGGCACGGTGACAAGTGTCTGTGATCCTAGCCATGAGGACAAAGAGACAGAAACCCCCCCTGGAGCTTGTTGACCAGTAAGTTCAGTGAGAGGCCCTGTCCCAAAGAGTAAGGAGTAATAGAGGAAGACACCCAGCACTGACCTCTGACCTCACATGCATGTGAGCATGTACCTATACCCTCATGCACACGTACTATCATGTATACACATAAGCCCATCAGACAGAAAGACAGGATGATGAGGGATGTTTTTCCACAGGTTGATGGGCAAAGCCATGTGCCCTTAACTGAGGTCTTTTCTCTTTATGTAGAACGACTGGGTAACTTAGAAACTGCCAACAATACTCTCCTGCTAGAGAATGGGACCTGCCAGATACACCTGGCCTGCGCTGTGAACAATCAAAATCAGACTGTCTCAGTTGAGTGGCAAGCCACAGGGAACATCTCTTTAGGGGAACCAAATGTCACTATCTTTTGGGACTCAAGGAATTCTGGTGACCAGACTTACATCTGCAGAGCCAAGAATGCTGTCAGCAATTTGTCAGTCTCTGTTTCTACCCAGAGTCTCTGCAAAGGTAATGTGGGAACTAAAAAGGGGAGCCCTGGGGGAGAGAGGGAGCAAAGACCCACATCCCTCCAGAGTTCTACCTATGCTCTGGACAGGCAGATGTGGGAGGGCTGCCATATGCTTTCCACTCAGCCCCAAGGTGGGCATCCAAGCTTCTGACCCACTCGACAGGGGGGGGGGGGCAAGGGGCAGCCCAACCTGGGAGACCCAGGGCTACTCCCTAAAGCCCCGGGGTTATGGGAGAGAGGGATGAGGGAAGAGAGGTTCCCACTCCGGCAAGAGTGAGCACAGTGGATCTTGATAAGCAGAGACAGTCTATGGTTTTAGAGCTTTATTAGAGAAAGGCAGGGAGAAAGAGAGAAGGGAGAGAGAGAGGAAAATCTAGAGAGAAAGAGAGTAAGAGGGAGAGAGAGGAGAGAGGAGTGAGAGAAGTGAGAGGTAAGAGAACAAAGGAATGAGAGAGAAGAGAGAAGACAAAGAGAGAGGCGTGAGAGGGTGAGAGTGAGGAGTAAGAGAGTGAGGTGAGACCAAGTAGCCTCTCTTATGGTCTTTACTGTTGCTAGGTAACTGGGGAGGAGTTTAGTCTGAAGGTCAGAAGCTTGGGACATTGCCTACATGACTTCTAGCCATGCTTCTCTTGTGGGGGCTGTGGGGGGCAGTAACTTAGGCAGGAGCCAGAGTTCCAGGAGCATGAGGGAACGCCTACTGTGTCATGTAGGTGAATTATCACCCTTCCAGGGTTCAGACCTCAGCTTGGCTGGAAACCACCTTGTCTGTGCATAGCCCAAAGCCGCACAAGGTAGCACCTGCCTTGGGTCTTCCTGGGACCCTCAAGCAGCTGGGTAGTATTATAGCGTGGATTCACGCCCTACACGACTGCCTGAACAGTGGCAGCTGGAGCAGCCAGACTGCTGCGGAGAGGAACGGGCAGGCTCTAGAACTCTCTGCCTCTGTTAATCTTCTTTCCCTCCCCAAGTCCTCTTGCAAGAGCAAGACCTCAGGAGTCAAAATGGCTTTCTCCTACCTCAGTCAGGCTGTACCTGTCCTGCCTCTCAGAAAGCCTGACAGATCCCCAGACCGGGAGTAGAAATTGGCCATACTCAGCCTCTATAGACAGCCCAGAAGAGACTGAAGAAATCCTCTGAGACAAACTGAAAGAAGCCCTCATTTTATGTGCCCTAAGAAGTTCTACTTCTTTTTGTTTTTTGTTTTTTGTTTTTAATTCTTCTTTTCAGGGGTTCTAACTAATCCACCCTGGAATACAGTATGGTTTAGAACTACAGTTTCAATAATCACGGGTGCCGTCATTCTCATCTTTGTGTGCTGGCGCATATATGTCTGGAAGAGAAGGGGTAAGTTTTCCTTCTGCTTTCTTCTATCAGCTGTAAGACTGCAGCTGTTTAGAGTCTGGGGCCTCTGGTTGCCAAGGGTCAAGGAAGGATGGACACAACTTCTGGCTGAATTAGTCCACTGGGATGACGCCCAGTGTGTGACCAGGTTTCTGTTAATACGTCAAGGGAGGTGTCCTACTGAGAAAAGCAGGACCCAGCCTCGGGATCCACTTGCTCACTTGCCCTTCATTTGGGTCCCGTTGCCTGCATCCTTTGGAAAGATGCCTGGTGGAGAAGGATGGAGGACATATTCTCTCACCGAACTCATGCATGCCACCTTCCTGCTTTCATTTCCCAGGTTCTCTTCCTTTGACTAGCCAACATCCAGGTGAGCATGCAGCCTCTTAACTACAAAACGTAAAGCAGACAGGAAGAGGTAAATGAAAGAGAAGAGGGGCTGGCCAGAGGAATAAAGAGTGAGCATTACTATTCACTCGGACCCTGTGGTGTCCGAAAGGCTAGCTTGTAACCACGAGACCTATAGCATTCCTCCCAAGCATGTGGGAGGCGTCACACTTCTCTATAGCAAGGTCAAGATCGCTAACTTCTTTTCTGATGGAGAACACAAGCCCCGACGAAAAGGGTCCATGAACCACACATGTGCACTGTCACTTGGAGCATAAAACACTCAAAACTAGGCTCTGTGACTATACCACTGAAACTCAACCAAAGTTGAGGCAGTGGATAGATGTGTGAGGAAGAGATGTAGCTGCAGGCTCATTTTCTGAGTCTTGTCCCATTGTCCCAAGATACCATTGTTGAAGAGAGGGCATGAGGTCAAGGGTCAGAAGACCTGCATTCTAGCTTCTATCCCTCTATTTCCTGAGCGACTCTGTACAAATCCACTAAGCACCCTTGAGCCCGAAATTCCTCATCTCTAAAATTGTCACATCTGTCAGACGGGGCTGTGAAAACTGTCTCCAGAGATCTCACAGACTGTGGTATTTAGTCCTTCAAGTGTGTTGACACGAGGGAGTCACTGAGCCTCTGAATCATAAGAATACCACCCACACCCTCACCCAAGAAGTGAGGTTAGAGATAGACCATACGATAGTTCTTGATTAGCACCAAACTCTGAAGATTGGAAGGTGGAGGGAGAGTCCTTAAAGGGGGGGGGGGAGGGTTAAGCTTGAAACGACTGCTTTGGAGGGGATGTTCTAGAGGCCAGCGAGACCCAAGATCCTGTGTCACCCTACCACTGACAGCTGTACCTTTTGTGTGTGTGTGTTAACCATGTAGATTCCTCCCAGGGCACAGATGCCCCAGGCTCTCCAGGGAACACCGTGTATGCACAAGTTACTCGTCCAATGCAGGTATGTCCTCTCAGCTCTGTTCTCTACCGCTGCTGCTGTTACCGTGAGCCCCCCAAGCATGTCACCATAACCATCAGCCTTCTCTGCTGGAAACGGCAAGCACAGAGCTGACCACCCAGTGCCTGCGCCGCCGATGGCCTCTAAGATAACGCTCGCTCGCTCGCTTCCCAGTGTTCTCTGACTGCTTAACCCACCAGTCAGTCTTTGTGCTTCAGGGTAGCTGTAACCTGCTTGAAAATACAAATTAGAGCGTCTCTTTTTCCCTTGCCACACTTGATTAGATCAGGGGAGATGATAAGCTGGCGGGGGGGGGGGGGGGGGGGAGGTGTCATCCAGGAAGTGGGGTTCATGAGTAGTGTCTCAAGAGAGAAGGGGGCCAAGTGTCACAAGCCTTAAAGGGAACAAACGGAGCTACAGAAGAACTCCCACATAGTAGGATGGCCTTAGTCATGTGCCAGGGTCTCCACTACCCGTGAATGAGACAATTGTAGGGGCACTTTTCTAAAATAAGTAGATAGACTGGGGAGCCAGTTCTCAAGTCTTCTAAAAGAAAAGAAAAGAAAAAAAAAAAAGCCTAAAGAACTTGGCACTCTTTTTTTTTTTCCTTTTTTTTTTTTTTTTTATTGAGTACTTTATTTACATTTCAAATGTTATCCCCTTTCCTGGTTTCCCCTCCAAAAAAACACCCTCCCCCGCCTGCTTACCAACCTACCCACTTCCACTTCCTGGTCCTGGCATTCCCCCACACTGGGGCATAGAGCCTTCACAGGAAAAAGGGCCTCTTCCCCCCCCCCTCCCCCCGGCAGTCTTGAAATAATGGAAGTGAAGCAACAGCCCAGCTAGAAGTCTTGGATTCCCCCAAGCAAACACCTCTCTCCCAGCCCACACAGGCTTTGTGGGGTAAACCCCTAAAGGAGAGGACTGTGAGGGGCAGTCACACTTTTTGCCCAACTCCTGGGGGGAGCATGCTCACCAACAACCCAAACCAGGGATCACCAGCCCAGACGGCAGCTTCTGGAGTCTAAATAATTCTCTAAATATTCCTTCATTAGCTTTAAGTATCAAAATATATGTACAGATTCATCTAGGACCTGGGGATTTTTGTTGTCACTACTATTTTGTGTATCAGAGAATCAATCATTTTGTTTGGTTTTTCTTTCCTTTTGTTCATTAATTTACTTATTTGCATTCATTTAATTTCTTTTACTTCCCAATCACAGCTTCCCCTCCCTCCTCTCCCCCCAGTCCCACCCCCTCACACCACCCATTCTCCTCCCTTTCTGTCAGAAAAAGGGGTCATCCCGTGGATATCAGCCCACCATGGCATATCAGGTTGCAGTAGGATTAGGCACATCTTTTCCTATTGTGGCTAGACAAGGCAGCCCAGTTAGGGGAAAGGGATCCAAAGGCAGGCAACAGGGTCAGAGATAGCCCCTGCTCCTGCTGTTTGGGATCTACACGTCTGTTAGATATGTGTATGGGGCCCAGGTCCTAAAAGCATGCTCTCTGGTTGGTGGTTCAGGAGCTGGTGGTTCTTAAAACTGGTAGTTCCTATACTTCTGGTTCCCTACTACCACATGGTGACTAGACCATCAGAATTACAGGGATAAATGGGAGCAGGCACAGTAGGTGGCTCCAGTTATACCTAAGTAAAGACTAAGACAAAAGATCTGAAGCAATGGCCATCTAGCATGTAAGCTCTTAAAGACAGAAGGCAAGCATAGAGTCAGATACAAGACAAGAATGTTGGTTTTTTTTGTTGTTTGTTTTTGGTTTTTGGTTTTTCGAGACAGGGTTTCTCTGTGTAGCCCTGGCTGTCCTGGAACTCACTCTGTAGACCAGGCTGGCCTCAAACTCAGAAATTCACCT
>NC_034594.1:144499361-144501269 GCF_900095145.1 Mus pahari
CCTCTCTCTCTCTCTCTCTCTCTCTCTCTCTCTCTCTCTCTCTCTTTCTTTTTTCTCTTCTTTTTTTGTCATACTACCTTTCCCCAAAATATTTGCATGCACAGACCTCTTTGTCTCTGTGTGAGCCAACTGCATATTATTCTTTTGTTTGTTTACAGGAGATGAAAATCCCAAAACCTATAAAAAATGACTCCATGACAATTTACTCCATAGTTAATCATTCCAGAGAGGTAAATCCAAGACTGCTTTATCTTCTTTAATTGTGTATGCCTGCATATATGTGTGTAATGTATGTGTGTGGTTTGTGCTCATGTGTGTGTGAATGGGAATAATCCCATCCAGTGGGATCTACCATTCTGTCTTATTCCCACAAAACCGTGTCTCTCATTGAACCTGAAGCTAAGCCTGTGTCCAGAAAGCCCAAAAAACCCTCCTGCTTTGGGCCCCTGGAGTGCTGGCATTACAATGCTGTGAAAGCTTTTTACATGTGGGCTGGGGATTTGAACTCAAATCCCCATGCTTGCTCAGCAGGCACTCTTATCCACTAAGCCATCTTGCCAGCCACTATCTTCTTTTATTTCTGTTCCTCTCCCAAACTTATTATCTTAAAAGTAAAATAAAAGGTCCATTTTAGAAATATAAATACTACTAGAAAAAAGAAAGTCTTAGAACATTAACAAAGTATAAAAAGTTATCTTGGGGCTGGTGAGATGACTCAGTGGGTAAATGGCAGCTTTCAACAAGCCTGAGTTCAATCCCCAGGACCCACAGTGTAGGAGAGAACAAAGTCCCACAAGTTGTTCCCTGTGGCAAAAGCATGCAAACACACACACATACTCACACACACACATACTCACACATACACACACATACACACACACACACACACACACACACTCACACATACACACACACACTCACACATACACACACACACTCACACATACACACATACACATACTCACACATACACACACACATACACACACACACTAAATAGATACATAAATAACTAAATAAATAGAGAACATTTTAACTTACCTTGTATTGAGATCACCTGTTATAAAATTACCTACTTATTTTCTAATGTAGCCCTGCCTCATGCCATCAATAGCCCTACCATTCTAACCATTATGGCTTTCATGTCCTCTCTGCAGCCATGGAGGGAAGGGTATGGCTCTGACTATTAATCTACCTCATTTCTCTCCTCATAAAATAAGCCCATTTCTCCTAGGCCGAATACTCTTAAAGACATCAAGTTGGTGAAAGACTTTAAAGAAATCCAAGCAGAACACATCTACTGATCCCTTGGAAGAGAACAGAAAAGAAGCATGGTTTCCAACTGGCAATGGGATCCGGATCCCCAGGGTTATCAGTTCAGATTGGATCCTTCCTACAAACGTCAGACTCTTCAGGGGTAGCAAGATCTATAGTACATAACCCCAAAACTACATTCCAGTCAGATCCAGGACAAATCCTGCTTTGGGTAAAACATCCACGTGCTGCTTTCTCTCTAACAACTAAACAGTCAGAGTTTTGACGGACAGATTAAGATTCGGAAAGTAATCACTTCTCCTTCTAGAAGGCAGCAGGGTGTGATTGGCTGTAGAGAGAGCACAGTGTTTTGGTTAAATGTGTAGTGTCTGGCATTGGATGGACCACACTCATGCCCTGACAGATCATTTACTTAGACAGGCCTCCTGGGATATTTCCTATGTTCTTGGACCTTTAATCTCATAGCCAATAAGAGGGGAAGAGCAATGCATTGCTTCCATTGCTCACATCAGGAATCTAAGCCATCCATGACTACAGTTTATCCCCAAACATTTCAGTTCAGACTCTACCTCTAAAATATATTAAACAGACCTCTCTCTCTCTCTCTCTCTCTCTCTCTCTCTCTCTCTCTCT
>NC_034594.1:144501414-144504584 GCF_900095145.1 Mus pahari
GTAGACCATCATCCCTATCGCCATTCCTCCCATCTGGAATCTGAGGTACTACAATCATCTCTTCTAATTTTGCTCTTGTCTCCGCATAACCCATGGTCTAAAACACAACCAGCACACTGTCCTTAGTATAGTCCCACTCTTTCTATTGACTGCCCATACCCTTGCGGACTCCTCATCACACCCAGTGTGAAAGCCAGAGTCCCTGGCTCTGGATGGTCTGGCACATCCCCAGACTCTGCCAGTTTCACTCTCCCCATTCTCTGTTTGACTTCTGTGACCTTTTAGCTCCTCTATCAGAGAAGAAAGTTCTCCATGGTACAGTCACTTACATCTGCCCCAAGGCCCTTCTTCTGCCTGTTGGGTTCCTCCTGTACTTTAGACCTCAGCTTAAACACATCAGCTTCTATAAAAGACCTTCCCAGGGCAGTCTACCTAAAGTGGGCTTCCTTATTAGTCTCTTAAACTTCCAAGTTGTTTATTGCATGATATTGAATATTTATTTTTAATATGTTTCCCTCATTACAGATAAGTCTGTGAGATCAGAGACAATAACTATTTTATTGCTGTAGTAATCATTAATATGTAGAACATTGTAAGTGTTCAAACAATACCTTTAATAAATAAATGTATACATGATGAATTGGTGTGGGAATTAAATGAAACAATATGATTGGATCTGCAACTGTAGGTCTACTTCTGTGTATTTTATCAACTACAAACTGAAATGTTTGACAAAGAATTGTATCTATACTAAGTATATTCATACTTTTTTCTTATTAGTCCCTTGAGATACACATAGGTTCTATAGTACCCACACTCATTTTATACGAGAAATTGGCATCGAGGGATAACCTAGAACCATCTTCCAGGAAAACCAAGGGATGACTATAAACCTGCACCCCTTAGCCTAGTGCCTAACACATTAAGAGAGCCGAAGACACACATGCATAACTACTAGTTTTGCCTGGTGCCATGTGTCAGGGCACTCCTAGAAGCCTAACACTTGGGAGATGGAATCAGGAAGAGTCAATGTTGTCCTCAGTTATACAGAAAGTTCAAGGCCAACCTAGGCTACATAAAACCTTGTCTCAAAAAAAAAAAATCTTATTGACCACGTTATTATCATTATTAAAATTTATTCTCCTAAATCACAGAATCTTCATAAATGCCTTTAACAGCTAAGAGTCCTAAGTTCAAGGCTAGCCTGGACTACATAGGAAGTTCTGTGATAGTCTTATCTACACAAGAAGACTGTCACAAAAAGTAAGATAAAGGGCTGGAGAGATGGCTCAGTGGTTAAGAGCACTGACTGCTCTTCCAGAAGTCCTGAGTTCAATTCCCAACGATCACAAGGTGGCTCACAACCGTCTGTAATGGGATCTGATGCCCTCTTCAGGTGTGTCTGTAGAGAGCAACAGTGTACTCACATACATAAAGTAAATAAATCTTTTTTTTAAAAAAAAAGTAAGATAAAATAAATGAGAAGAGAGAAAGTCTACTACTTGACCACATTCATGCCATTTCTTGCCTTTTCTCAAGTTTCAAATCCAATCAGTTTACCCCATGTGAAACGCATGCTCTCTTGTCCTAAGAAACATTTTTGGAGGGAGAAGGATTGCTGCTATTCCTTTTAGGATGTTTTATTCTTCTCAAAAAATAATGCGTGTGCTTATTTAGAATAATTCACACACTCCAAAACAAAACGCCTCTACAATAGCCAAGATAACTACCATTAATAATCCTATATGAAAATAGCACTAATTTTTACCAATAAAAAAATCTTTTCATAACCTTTTCTTGGCTTTAATTTGTTTTTGTTTTTATTTTCATTTATTTCACTTGTTTTGTTTTTGCTTAACAATATCCCTTAAATAACTTTCTGAAGTCTGGATGTATAGTGCTACTGATCACCTTTGCTCCTTTTGGGTTTCAATTTTATCCATATGAATAGTTGAAAATCAAGCAACGCTTTGAAATGCGTATATATCAGAGGTAGTCCGTATCAAAAACAGAACCCAAGATGCCAAGAAGCAAGAATGGTGGCATCGCAATAGAAAAGATCTAAAGCAATGGCTGTGAACAACAGGAGGAGAAAACAAAATTCACCAAAGTTAGGTCTTTTTTATTTTGGTTTTTAGATCATTGGAGACCAAGTCTCCTGAGGCCCGGAATAGCCTTAAGCTCACTGTATAAGGACTACTGATCTTTCTGCCTCCACCCACCCACTACTAACATTATAAATTCATGTTGAATCCTGGCTACTAATGACATTGTCAGCTAACTAACTAGGATAAATAGAGAAAAGTTCATTAGGAAGAAAGGGAGGCTTCAGAAATAGTCATGGAGTCTTCAAAGAAGGGAAAAGGAAGAATACTTGTACATCCTTACAAGGTGCTCTAAAGCTTAGAGGAAGACTCATTGGGCAGATATGAAGGTACCGCCTTTATTTTTGACATTTATGTGTGTGCATGTGTACTTATGGGACATGTGGACTCAGAAGATCTCTTAGAGTTTCTATTTCTATGACAAAACACCATGACCAAAAAGCAAGTTAGGGAGGAAAAAGTTTATTTGACTTACACTTTCATATCATTGTTCATCACTGAAGGGAGTCAGGACAGGAATTCAAATGGACAGGAACATTGAAGCAGGAGCTATTGTAAAGGTTGGCCCATAGAGGGGTGCTGCTTACTGGCTTGTTCTTTACGGCCTGCTCAGCCTGCTTTCTAATAGAACCCAGGACCACCGGCCCAGGGATGCACTACCCACAATAGGCTGAGCCCTACCCTGTTGTGTATTTGGTTGATTGCTTATATTATGCTAATTGGGTTCCCAAATTATACAGAAATTTGCACGTCTGCATGTAAGACACCGAGGGTCCCTGCCCCCAGTTGGTTCTAATCGGTAAATAAAGTTGCCAATAGTCAATAGTTGGACAGGGAGACAGAGGCGGGACTTTAGATTTCCTGGACAAGGGAACCCAGGGAAGGAGAAGGATTTAGAATCTCCATACCGAGGAAGCAGGAGGATCAAGCTTGAGAGAAAGCCTACAGCCATGGAAGGGCCTCTCTTCCCAATGATGGATGACTAGACCATCTTCTGCTACATATGCAGCTAGAGACACAAGCTCTGGGGGTGTTGGTTAGTTCATATTGTTGTTCCACCTATAG
>NC_034594.1:144504595-144517060 GCF_900095145.1 Mus pahari
TCTGCAGTTTGCACACTCACCTGCACAGACTAGTCTCTGAGGGACCCTGGACACAATATGGCTCTCTCACCTGCTCTGGCAGACAGAGCCCTCCTGGATGGATACCTCTCCACTGGCGGGGAAGGTGCCTGGATGTCTGGAGCCTGAAACAGGGTCTGTCCCAGAAGCTGTGTTGCTTCTGCAGTCCGCCCTCTCACCAGTGCAGACTAGAGCCTGGGCGACCTGGAGCAAAGGTTCCCTTACCAGCTCAGGCGGTGAGAGCCCTCCCTGGCAGATACCTCTCCTCTGGCCAAGAATTGGTTTCTTAGCAGAGCTGCTGGTTCCTCCCCAAGCCCAAACTTGGGTTTGGAACTAGAACAAAGGGAGTGCTAATTGTCGCACATAATTTTGGGGTTTGTGGCTTAAGGATGAGACACACCCAGGCTGACCCAGACAAAGCTGGGTGGCAGGGATTTACCAGATTAATACAACACTCCCCCATCAATCTCTGATGAGAAAATGCCTTACAGGCTGGCCTAAAACCCTATTTTTTTCGTTGAAGTTCCTTTCTCTCAGATGACTTCAACTTGTGTCAAGTCAACATAAAACCGTCCAGAACAGAGGACAGCTCTGGGGAGTTGCTTCTCTCTTCCTTCTGCCATATCCTAGGGATTGAACTCAGGTTGCCGGGCTTGGCTGCAAGTGCTTTAACCTGCTAGCCTTCCCACCAGCCCCTGAAATGGTTTCATTTATCAAGTGATTAAAAATAATAATAATAATAAGTAAGTAATACATCCCAGATAGAGAGATCTATACAAGTCAGGGAAGATAGAGAAATACATTCCACTGTTAGAATGCTCAAATCAGCAATAGACGTGGCCCTGTGTCTTGAAAAGGACATTCTGTCCATTTAGAACAGGAAGTCAACCAAACGCTACCCCCATGCCTAGACTGTACCAATGTCCAGACTATACGGGTAAGGATCACAACTGAAACAAAAATTAGTTACAAAAAAAAAAAACAAAAAAAAACCGCAAGGAAACTGTGAGAAAAACTGAGTTTTACATTTTCCAGTAGACCACGTAATAAAATGAGATTTCCCGATTCCGGCATTTCCTCCCTTCTTACAAGCCTTTGCCCACTTATGGATGCCACAGTCTAGACTCCACAATGTTGCACTTCCCTGGTGTCCCCTTCCTTTCTACCTTTCTTGGCCTCCTCGATGAGATGCCTCTTTGGTTGCAAGACTCACAAAGACAGCTTGGACTGGGTCTCCGACTCCGAGGTTCCCTTCATCTCTATCTCCCTGCCCTTTTCTAATGTGACCTTTCCCATCATCTTACCACCACCTTATATGCTAATGGGTTACAACCTCACATCTTCATCCCTGGCCTCCCAGCTTAGATCAACTGTCTTCTTGACATCTTACAGATCTAGTAATAGGCATCAAAGTATTCCTTAATCAAAACTCTTGATTTTTTGTGTCTCCGACTCTTTTCTCCTGTTCGTCTTCAGATCAGTCAGTGATACCTGATTTGGTCGCCTTTCTAGGCCTGGAGATCACACAGAACGTGGAATATAATTCATCAGTTTCTTTTCTTGTAGGAAACAGTGGCTTTAACCAGCTATAACTAACACATTGTCCTGAAGGTTAACGCTTTAATCAACTATAACACCTGAAGGTAAATGCTTTAAGACCCAGGTGCTCTACTCTCAAAACACAAAGCATGCATATTGCAAACAGCAAAGAAAATCTCGTTGGTCACAAAGATCCTATGAAAAATAATATTTTTAGCCCTTCTTGAACAGCTATTGGCAGTTAAGGTCACAGTGGGGAAGGGGGGTCCTACTCCTTAGAAATTCTCAACCTCTGCTCATGCAGATAATCTTAATTAAATATAGTGAATTGCACACAATATACACATACACACATGCACACACACACTCACACACACACACACTGGCCATGCCCCCAGTATTCATGACGTGCCACCTCCTGTCCCCACAATACTCACATCCCGCACCCTCTCCTTTCCTCCTTATTCCTCATTGCTTTCTCTTCTCTCCTTGTCCCCAGGCTCCTAGAGGAGTAGGCAGATGCTATGCAATTGTTAGTGAGAAAAAGGGGTGACTGTGCACACTGTAGTTCAGGCTCCCAAACCCACAAATACACCATCCATCTTCTTTTAAGGCCATGAAGGACAAATGCCATCTCAGCGAGAAGATTAATTTACTCTTAAATTACCCTCATCTACTCGGTACGCAAAAGTGAATGCTCTTTTTCTTTTTCCCCTAAGAAGAGCACTGCAGTGACTTGAGGAAATTAAACAATGCTGTCACTCCAGCTCTGGCTTAGATTAATGAAGTCAGTGTCTCTGGAGATTGAGTGCTGCCATTTGCATTGTTCAAACGCTTTCTAGGTGGTATGGTGAGATTAAACAATGCTGTCACCCCAGCTCTGGCTTAGATTAATGAAGTCAGTGTCTCTGGAGATTGAACGTTGCCATTTGCATTGTTCAAACGCTTTCTAGGTGGTATGGTGAGATGCCAGAGGGTGAAGAGCCATTATAGCAGGGTAGTTTGACTAGGAATACATAAGGTAGAAAGTCTGGAATCGAAAAATATCATTGAAAGGGACAATGGACCAAAGAGAAGTGGAATAAAATTGTGTCACACTGTGTAGTTCTGTGATTTCTTTAGATTGGGGATTGTGAAGGGGCCTCTATGTTGGCACAGACACACCCAGACACCAAATTCTCAACACAAAGGAGATTTATTACCCCTGAGGAACAAGCAGATTGGCTGGGGGTTGAGGGAAATGCCTCTGGACAGGACAAAGACAGCAGCAGGTGTTTCTGCAGAAGTGGTATTTTTTGGGGTTTTGTTTTGGTTTTTTGGTTTTGGGGTTGTTTGTTTGTTTGTTTGTTGAGAAAGGGTATGGGGAAGTCTATGCTAGAGTAAGTTGCTAAGTTCTACAGATGAATGCAGGACAGTGCACAGGAAGCCCCACCCCAGGGTCACAGGATAGGCCTTTCACTGTGGGTTTCAAGGTAAAAAGAAGAAATGGGCTGAAAGGGGCTTTCTCTAATATAAATAAAGTAAATGTGACTTCTGCCCTTCCTCTTCCCTGAGACTAGCTGAAGATGGTCTCTATGGGAAGGGAGGAGAACATACCATTCACATATTCTAACTAACAGATCACTAGAAGGAGTGACAATGGCCAATGCTTTCTTATCCCTTCCTCCCAGCCTGCAGGCCCCTCTGAAGTTGCACTCTTCAGATATCTCGGCAGCTCTTAAATGACAAAACCCCACAGTATTAGCTTTTCCTTCTAGGTTTCATTTAATCACATCTATTTTTTATGGTCTCCTGCCTTCTCCTTACCTTTCTCCAGCTAGTCTTCCTTTACAATTCCTGACTCATTTCCCTAGGTTCGACTGACAAGCTCCTTCCTGTACAGCTCATTATCATCCTAAACTCTGTTTTTCTCTCTCCTCCGTTCATTTCTATGCACAAATATGAAGGAGTCTCTCTTGGTTTTTGAGATAGGGTCTCACTATGTGGCTCTGGATTTTCTGGAATTCACAATGTAGAGCAGGTCAGTCTCAAACTCACAGAGAATGTCTGTCTGTCTCTGCCTCCTATGTGCTGGGACTAAAGGCATGAGCTGCCACACCTGGCCAATGAATAAAAGTCGTAATAAAACAGTCAAAGACGAATGCCTGTGTCAAAACCCATTCCAGGATCCTACGACAATCCAAACCACACGGCGAATTCAAAGAAAATAATTGCAACACCT
Source organism: Mus pahari (assembly GCF_900095145.1). NCBI lineage: Eukaryota > Metazoa > Chordata > Mammalia > Rodentia > Muridae > Mus > Mus pahari. Next base: position 144,508,374 of record NC_034594.1, read on the forward strand.
AATTTCTTGAGATAGAGATTTTCATGAAAGAAAGGATACAAAAAAGGATCCTGCCTATAGTATAAAGCAAAATGTGCAATCCGATAGGGCAGAGACAAAAGGATTTGTGCATATCAGTGGATTTCACTCTGACAGTTCCATGAATGTGTTAGCAATCAGGCATTTCCACCGGCCTGCCCTCAGGGACATAGTGTCGCTTACATCAACACCCACAACTAAGTTTGACAAATGTGACAGGTGTAGTGCATGAAAGCACCCTCCCCCACCCCAGATCTCTCTCTCTCTTGGTCCTTATCTGTCTTGTTCTCTTTCTCCCATTCCCTCATTGTCTCATTCATTCTATCTAATTCCCTGTCTTGTTCTTTCTCTCTCTGCCCATTTGTGTCCATAAACCTCTTACACTACATATGTTGCATGGCATACTTTCTTAGCAGCACACCTTGACAAGGCCATCAAAGGCACCCCTACACTCACCACACTATCCTATCAGGTTTTGATCATAATCAAGTATTCCCTTTCCCTGGTCTTTTCTTTACCCTCCTTAAATTGTCCCTCTACTACTACATTTAAGAGTATTATCTTTTTTTTATCTTTATAAAACATAAATGACCTAGGTAATAACATATACCTGTAATCTCAAGAAGATCAGAAATTCAAGGCCAGCCTTGGTTACATAATTAAGTCCAAACCTAGCCTAGATTATAGAACTGGTGATGTGCAAGAGTCACCCAGGTGGTACTGGTTTTGAAGGCATGAAGGGGTCATGAAGAGCAGCTGAAGCTTGGCACTGTGAGAAGCCAGGGAAGGCTATTGGTGAAGGTGTAGCCTCAGTTGCAGTTGACAGCCCAGTACTGAAGGGGTCATGCAAAGAAGTGGAGGCTTGGCACCATAAACAGAACCTATGAGAGGCTATTTGTGAAACCTAGCTGCAGTGGAAGACTCCAGGGAACTGGAGATGCCAGAACCATGGAATGATCAGCAGCAGTGGAGTGGAGTCAACCAGAACCTAGAGTGCTACAGAGGACAGAGCTAGAGAAGTGGCACAAGCCCTTTGGAGGAGCCCAGAATATCATGTGTAGATCTCAGACACTGGAACAAGAAGCTGTAACACTGAAGATGCCTTGGATACCACAATGTTAGAGATATCAGAGCCATGGGATATCTGCCGAGGAAAGTTGCTAACAAGGAGTGGAACCAGCTCAGGAGAACGAAGTTTGTTGCTGCTAAATGCCAGATCTGCCAACAGCAGTCAGCAAGAATGGAAGGAGCTGGAGTTCTGAAGAGCACCTTGGCGTCAAACATGGAAACATAGAGTTTGGAGTTTGACCAGCTGGTGTTTGGTCTTGCTTTGGTCCAGTCATTCCTCTCTGTGATGTTTTGGAATGGCAATGTATATCCTGTGCCATGATGTGTTGGAAGTATGGGATCTGCTTTTTGATTTTGATTTTATAAGGGATTACAGTTAAGAGATTACATGAATTCCAGGAGAGACTTTGAACTTTGGGCTTTTAAACATTGATGAGACTATTATAGACTGTAGACTAAATGTATTGTACATTGTGCTATGGCTAGGTATGGCCCCCTTAGACTCATGTGTCCTATGGGGACTGGGGAATGGAATGTGGTGGTTTGAATATGCTTGGCCCATAGGGAGTGGTACTATTAGGTGTGGCCTTTTTGGAGGAAATCTGTCACTGTGTGACTCCTATGCTCAGGCTCTACCCCTTGTGGAAAAGAGCTTTCTCCTAGATGGCTGAGAACACCAGCCTCTTCTGGTTGGTTGCCTTTGAATCAAGATGTAGAACTCTCAGCTCCTTCTCTAGCGCATGTCTGCCTGAATGCTGCTATGCTTCCTGCTATGGTGATAATGAACTAAACCTCTAAAAATTGTAAATGATCCCCAGTTAAATGTTTGTAAGAGTTGCCTTAGTCATGGTGTCTCTTCATAGCAATACAAACACTAAGACAATTAGTACACAATACCTCTAAATAGGTAAACAAAAATAAACAGATAATCGCCCCTATGATAAGTCCTTTGAATACTTCAGTGATGCTAATAATATCTTTGCAGGTTGTATTACCTCAAGGCATTCATGCTTGCTGCTCTTGTTTTATGACTAGCTTTCTTTCATTGTTCTCACAGTGAAAAAATTTCATCCTCATAAAAAAGCTGAATTATCAACTTAAAAGATTCCTTACCTCCCCCACCTCATTCACTCGTGGGTTTGTTTGGTTTTTTTGTTTGTTTGTTTGTTTTTTCACAGCACTGACTTGTACTGGAAAAGACATTTTGTTTCTTTTTCCCTCTTAGGGTGTGAATTTCATTTATGTAGTTTACACAGTTTAGAGGATGCAGATCAGACTTCTGTCTTGCTGGGCAAGTGTCGTACCACTGAGCTACAGCCCCTGTCGCACTCTTCATTTTACACAGTGTCTTTCCTGTTTCTCCCACTGAGACAGTTAATCTTGATTGTCAACTTGATGAAATCTAAAATCGCCATGGAAACAAATCTCTGGGCATGACTGTGAGTTCATCTAGATGGGGGGTCATTCTAGTGGGGAGACAACCTCAAAATGTGTGTGGTATCACTCTAAGGGCTACAGTTCCTGACTGATGAAGAGGAGAAGGCAAACCAAGCACAAGCATTTGATGTCCTCTTTCCTGACTGCAGTGAGGAGCCAGCCTCCTGTTCCTGCTAGCATGCCTTCCCACCAGGATGGAAGGACCTCCCTCAAACTGTAAACCAGGATAAACTGTTCTTTCCTTAAATCCCTTCTTATCAGCTCAAGGGGAAGTCCCAAGACCTGACACTATTATTGAGGCTATGGAATGCTCACAAAAAGGGACCTAGCATGACTGCACTCTGGAAGACCCAACAAGCAGCTGAAAGAGTCAGATGCAGATATTTGCACCCAACCAATGAAGCAGCTGACCCCTGTTGTTGAATTAGGGAAGGTTAAAAGAAGCTGAAGAGAAGGGTGATCCTGTAGGAGGACCAGCAGTCTCAATTAATCTGGACCCTCAAGATCTCTCAAACACTGGACCACCAAATAGACAGCATACACCAACTGATATGAGGCCCTCAACATGCATACTTAGAGGACTTCCGGGTCTGTGTTCATTCAGAGATGATGCACCTAACCCTCAAGAGACTGGAGGCCCCAGGGAGTTTAGAGGTCAGGTGTGTGTGGTGGGCGGACATCCACGTGGAGATAGGGAGTGGGAGGAGTCAGAGGGTAGACGGGGGTGAGGGGTGGGAGATAAAATATGGAGTATAAAGATAAATAAACAAATAATTTTTTTTTTAAAATCCCTTCTTATCAGATTTTGTTATGGTAATAAGTAACTGACGCACCCATTTTCCTCTAAGTTCAAGTGCATTTGTCACTGCTGCAGTCTGAGAACACAGAACATAAAATTTAACACAGATATCTCAATATCTATAAACTAATAAAGGCATGATTAACACTATGAAGGTGGCTACGGGGGTGGAGTTGCTCTTCTGAGGTGGTGACTTCTTAATTGTTTCCGTTCTTTATTTACAATGATAAACTATAACTAAAACCTTTTATCTCATTTGGATTCATAGAGTGATTTTTAAACTATAATATACCCTCTTTTAGGGAGTCACATATCTGAATCATAAATTATAGTGCATTGATGTTCAATGTCTATTTAATATTCTATGTACCTATCTTTATCTTTTCTTACATCCTAAGAGATAGGGTCATAATAGAAAGTTCAAGCTAGTCTCAACTCAGCATCTTCCTGTTTCAGCCTCCCAAGTGTGCCACCATGCCCAATGTCATTGTACTGCTGGAATTGAGGTAGGATAAACTATATTTCCTAGCTTTCTGTGAAGCTAGATAAATATCTCCCTGCCTTTTTTGACTTAACAGAGGAAAGGGTTGGATTCAATGAGTGTCGGCATTTCTGAAATAGAATTCATATTTCTCAAGTGGAATCCACCAGGCTAGGGAAATTGTTTAAGTGATAAAGCATTTACTGCATAAGCATAAAGACCTCACTTTAAATCTCCAGAACCCAAGGTAAAGCCAGGATCAGGAATTCACATCTGCCACACACACCGTCCCCCCCACCCCCCACCCCTGCATCCTCCAGGAATGAGAGGGAAAGGCAGAAAATTTAAGAGAAGTTTGTGGGCCAGCTAGCCTGATGAATGAAACAGCTTGCAAGACCCTATCTAGATCGTGTGTGTGTGTGTGTGTGTGTGTGTGTGTGTGTGTGTGTGTGTGTCTATGCAGGCCAGAAGAGGGCACAAGGTTTCCTAGAACTGGAGTAATAGGTGGTTGTCTTAGTTAGGGTTTTACTGCTATGAACAGACACTGTGACCAAGATCTTATAAAGGACAACATTAAATTGGGGCTGGCTTACAGGTTCAGAGGTTCAGTCCATCATCAAACAGGCAGGCATGGCATAGGAGGAGGTGAGAGTAATACATCTTCATCCAAAGCAAGCCAAGAGCACACTGTTTCCAGGAAGGTAAGAGAAGGGTCTCCAAGCCCACCCCCCCACTTCCTCCAACAAGGCCATATCTACTCCAGCAAGACCACACCTACTAATAGTGCCCTTCCCTAGGCCAAATATATTCAAACCACCACAGTGGTTGTGAATTGCCTGATGTAGGAACCAAACTTGGATCTTCTAGAAGAGCAACAAGCACTCTTAATCAGGGAGCCATCTCTCTACTCTGTCTAAAACAAGATATAAGACAAGAACCAACACCTTAGGTTGTCTTCCAATCCACACACACACACACACACACACACACACACACACACACACACATTCAACATGGCAAGCACATACCCAAACGCACACATATAAAGACATTCACACACAAAGGGGAAAAAATAGAATTCATGTAAATCACTGGCTGAGTGTACATGGGAGATGAGGAAGAGGAATAGACTATGGTAAATCAAGACATCTTTGTGGTTGACTGAAATTTTAAAATGAAAAGAAGGAAAGTGAAGACCATAACTCAGACCCAGTAACTCAGATGCCAGGTGGACATCCTACGGCTAATCACTGAGCACTCAGAAATACAGTACTGAACTCAGACCCAGTAACTCAGATGCCAGGTGGACATCCTACGCCTAATCACTGAGCACTCAGGAATACAGTACTGAACTCAGACCCAGTAACTCAGATGCCAGGTGGACATCCTACGCCTAATCACTGAGCACTCAGAAATACAGTACTGAACTCAGACCCAGGAACTCAGATGCCAGGTGGACATCCTACGCCTAATCACTGAGCACTCAGGAATACAGTACTGAACTCAGACCCAGGAACTCAGATGCCAGGTGGACATCCTACGCCTAATCACTGAGCACTCAGGAATACAGTACTGAAACAATGGAGCTCAGGTTATGCTTGAGATAAAGATTTGGGGGTCATATGCATTTGGTCAGCAACTAAAGTCATGAGACTGGTTAAAAAAAAAGTCACTTAGGAAGTGACTCCCCACTGAGTAGAGAAGTTCCCAAGATGGGGGGAAAAGCAAGGAATTGACCCCCAAGGTAGGAAAATGAACAGATCCCAAGACTGTCACATTTCAAGAAACTATAAATAACTGAAGGGGAAGGTGCGATCCAGGATTAGTCATGCTCCCATACAACCTAGAATCCCAGCACTTACTGAGGTAGAACTGTAAGTTCAAGGCCAACCTGGGAGACATAGCAAGCAAGATCTTATTTTTACAGGGTTTTTGTTTTTTGTTTTTTTTTCAATAAGAAATTAACAAGGAAGAGGGGTGAAGACAAAGAATAAAAGAAGGAATGAAAAATAGTGAGAGAGAAAAGGGGAAGTAGTGATGAATTCTGAAGAAAACGTCAGATAAAATTTTAGTCAGAAGGAAATCATGCATGGCCGTAAAGTGAGTGGTTTTAGACTGCTCGCCCCACCCTATTCTTCCTGCTGTAGTCAGGACTCCCGGTCAGGGGGAGGATGCGGGGGAGGGAGTGTTTATCCCCCAGCCAACCTTCAGTATGCTTTACCACACCTTTCTCATTGGTCGTTGGCCTCCCCTCCAATCACCCTGTCCTCCATTCTGTAAAAGTAATCTTTTTTGGGGGGGCGGGGTTCTTCTCCCCTTCTGCTTCCTGATAACAGCGAGGTGTTTCTATACCTGCTCTAGCCCATTTTAGCTCCTGAATAAAGACACAAAAACCTGGTATTTTTATTTTCAAACTGGGCAGGTTCTGATCTATTCTAACCCTACTAGGCTGCTAATATTCACCAGAATGGCCTGTATTTGCCGTCTGAGTCTTGCTCCCATCACAACCTCATGGTGAATCCTCCCGTTCTCCCTACAGTGGTTTCTCTCCAGGATGGGAAGTCCTGCCTTATTCCCTTCTGCTCACCTAATTGGCTGATGAGCTCTTAACTAATTAGGGATGATGGAAATCAATTTTTACATAACTTTGAGACCAAAGATGTTTGACCCATGCCATCCTCAACCATAACAGTGTCCAAAACCAGCCCCCAACACATTCCTTTAGCCTTTCACACATTCACTCTTCTGTCATCTTCATTTCGAGCATTCCACTGTCTCAAATCAACACCTTCTCAATCATTTTCACGCTATCATACACCCCAACTCCAACAGTCCTTTAACCTCCTTGGGAATCTACAATTCCTTTTTAAAAAAAAAAAAAAATCCAATCAACTTTCTATTCTCCTTATGCCCCTCATGTTATCATTTTTTTTCTAAAACTCTTCTTTATCCAACTGCCTCAAGACCCTTACACTTAAATCTCTTTAATGTATTGACTAATTTAATCAGAACCTCCTAATCTTCCCATAATTTGTTTTAGCCACAGTGTCCCCCCAGCTCAGTAAACTGTGTTTGGTTTTATACCTCCGGTCAAGGGACTGAGGTGCATATTTGACAAACCAAAGCAGACCTGGCCTCCAGGTTCTCCGAGCATCCTTCAGTCCCTACCTGGCACACCCCGCCCCCAGTCTTGAACTTTCTTCCCCAAGGACTGAACTGCCCTTCTCCAGAGGATCCTCCCCATATATTCCAGGCACTTTGCTCTTCCCACTCAAACTCAAGCTCAATCACTCGATCTTGCTCTCTCTCTCCCTTCCTCCCAACCTCCCCTCTTCTTCCTCCCTCCCCTCCCCCACCTCTCTGTTTGCTGTCTCTGTCTCTCCTTCACTTCTCTAAGTGTGTGTGTGCACCCTTTCTTCCTTTCTCCTCTCCCCATGGCGACTTCCCTGGCCTCAGTCCTTGGTGCTACTGAACTCGCCCAAGAGAAGTTTCCCAATAAAGCTGCCTTTAATATAATCTAACCTGAATTGAGTTGGCTCATTTCGCTAGCAGCGAAATAACCCATCAAATTGCAACCCATCTTTCCAGCTGCTTCGACAAAAACACTGGAGTCCTCCTTTACCTCTCGCTCTTCCCACCCAATCTGCGATCACACACTATTGCTTCTCCCTTCAAAACAGACCTGCAATCAGCTGCTCCCCTGCCTCTCCCCTGCGGGACCCCTGGTCCAGAACTCAACACCAGAACCAACACCAACAGACTGTGCTAGTGTCCTGCTGGGCCACTCTGGTTCTTGTGTTATTCTTCACAAGTTCCCCTCAACAGAACCTAACTCTACTCCATCCCTCCTGGCACTTATCTCATTGAAAGCTAGAGTCATTAAAATGGTCCATATGCCTAACACTTGATGGTCCACAATGGTCCGTACGCCTAACACTTGACCCCTCCTGATTGCTTGTCTGTCCTCATTTGCTACTTTCCTCCTAGACTTGAGCTTCATCCTCACCGACTCCCTTGTCATTCTTTGTATATGGTAAGTACACTCTTATCTCTGAAGTCTCCAGTTCTACTCCCTAGATGGTCTTCCAGATATACACATCATCTGCTTTTCCCCTCACCCCTTTTAGGGATGAACAAAATCATAGGGTTGGAGACTTACACCTTTGGCAACCATTTTCATTTGAATGGAAGCTGGAGCCAGGGTACTGCTGAGACTGTGCAAATACCATGTGGTGTGGGGAAAGCTGATCACATAACAAGAGCCCTGGGTAAGAGCATTAGTGGCAGGGATCCCAACAGGAGGAGAAACTGGAATTGATAGAAGTTAGGGGGACCAGAAGAGGCTAGCCTCACAGAATTCAAGGAAAGGGAGAGTTGCAAGAAATAAAAGATGTGTCAGTAAATTCTCCAGAAAAGTAATATATGAGTCTGGAGAGAAAGGAGGAAGTAGGCAGGGAGCATTTACTCTCACTGCAGCTGGAAAGCAAGGACTTGAGAGATGACAGGAAGAGATGGAAGTAGAAACTGAAACTGGAGACCATTTCCTCAGAAGCTGAGCTCAGCGGAGAATGCACACCTTCTTTCTCTAGGAGAGAGCACATGTTAGCAGTGGGGGGTTGCAAACACACATGAAGAAGGGGGTTGTTGGGGGAATTTCTATCTTTTGTGATATCAGACTCAAAATACAAATTTGAGGGTCTTAATAAACAGTTTGGTGGACCCAAGTGCAATTCTAGCACATTGGGCAGTTCAAATCCACCTGCAACTTCAGCTCCAGGGGATCCAACACCTTTTTCTGGCTTCTGCAGGTACCTGTACACATAGCATTCTCTCTCTCTCTCTCTCTCTCTCTCTCTCTCTCTCTCTCTCTCTCTCTCTCTCTCT
>NC_034594.1:144517216-144520884 GCF_900095145.1 Mus pahari
CTCTCTCTCTCTCTCTCTCTCTCTCTCTCTCTCTCTCTGTGTCTGTCTGTCTGTCTCTGTCTCTTTTCCCTTCCCTCACTCCCTCCCCTCTTCTCTCTCTCACCCACACATACACAAATAAAAATAAATCTTAAGATACAAGTTTGAAGGTGGGCAAGATAGCTCAGCAGGTAAAGGTATTTGTTGCCAAGCCTGAACACCTATGTTTGATCTCCAGGACCTCTCACAGTGGAAAGAGAGAACCAACTTCTGCAAGTTGTCCTCTGATATCTACAAGTATGCTGTGGTTTGCATACATGCACATATATATGTAGTGCATACCTACATACATATACATACATACATATATACATACATACATACATACAAATAAGTAAACAAACATTTTAAAATACATATTTGAGTAAGTATAAACTAAGAGTTGAAGGTACAGGAAAAAATATTTAGAAGAAGGAATAATTGATGTGGCTCAGTCCTGCAAAGAGGTTTCAATAAATGTCCAGCTAATGCTTATGGTGTGCTTGCTACCACATGATACCAAACGTTAAGGTACAAAGAGTGAAATCAACATAAAGTAGTGTGTGGCACAACGGATGTGGATGAGGTAAAGACCACAACTGTGGGTCTTGTTCTTTAAACTCAAGGAAAACACAGAGAGAGGGAGAGGGGGTATAATGGGAAGTTGAGGTATTTCCTATATGCTGGCCGCAAATTTCTCAGCAGACTGCAGTCAGCCAAGAGTGGAGAGGCTCTAAGGAACAGACTTAAGAAAACAACTGAGGTTAAATATTCACAATAGGGCTGACCAGATGGCCCTTAGCAAAGACACTTGCTGCAAAGCCCAATAACCTGAGCTCCATCCATCCCCAGGACACACATGGTAGGAGACAACTGACTCCTGAAAGTTGTCCTCTGACCTCCATATGTGTGTTATGAATATATGTATGATATGGGCATCACACACAAATAAATAAATACATAAATACATAATAAACAGAATTTAAAATGATTTAAAAAGATTTGCAGTAAGTAATTAAGAGAGGGAAACAATAAAACCAAGAATAGTTCTATGTGCCTGGATGATATTAACTGCCACTAATTTGTAGAAACTCCATTGTCCCCAAGTTTGTGTCCTTTAGCTAGCACTCTTCATTCAAATATGGAATGCTCTATACAAGTCCTAGTACCTGATGGTTTGTAAGTGAAGGGAAGCGATATAATCCAAGTTGCTTATTTAGGTTTTAACATTTCTCCCTCTTTTCCCCTTTGCCAACCTCTAACAAGGAAACTGTACGAATTGAAATATTCCAACCCCAGCTTCTCTGCAGCTGGAAGAAGCCACACGATGTGCTTCTGGCCAATAAGACATACCATACCTCTGAAACTCGCTGAGACCTGCATAGCTTTGGATTTGACCTGACTTGCATGCTAAGGACATGAGGAAGAACAGACAGACACATATAGGAAAGCTGGGATTGCATGAGCCAGGCATTCTCAGCTGGAGACCCACCAGCAACAACCTGGAACTCAACATATTCGTTATGTATGGCTGAAACAAGGAGGTAGCTTTATTATATATAGTTGATGAGGAGGTGGGTTAGCCCATCTCTATAGCGGGATGAGCTGTCATGGGCTGTAGTTATCTGGGAGAATGAAGCTGTGGTGAATGTGTTCTGCAGGCTCCTTCAACATGCGTACCCAGACAAGGAGAAGGCCTTACCATTTCCATGGGTCTGAGGCACCGGGATTCTTGACTTGGCTGAGCCTAGTCAGCAATACGCATTCACTCAGGATTTCGTCCATTTCACACATCTCCTGTTTCTTATTCCATCAGTGTTCCTGATGCATCTTGACTTCTAGTACTGCAAAAATCTACATGGTCTCAGCTGAGAAGTGAGGTAGCCTCAGGCCTGGGTTATTTAGCTCATCTTGCTAAAAACAAAAAAACTAGAAAAACTAAAAGACTGGTAAGGTCCTCCCCCTGCAACAAGACTCTTTTGGGGTGTTTGTAAGATCTGGGCCATGAAGTCTGGTACAATTCTTCTACACCTTGGCAGATCTCAGTTAGTGACAAGGTTTTTATTCCCCTTTGGATGGCAATTCTGTCCTTGTCATTAATTTGTTGTAAGCTTGCTAGCCCACCAAAGCATCAGGTAGTCAAAGAAATGGCCCCTTGTATAAACAAGTCTAGAAAGAAGTAACCAAGCCACTGAATGAAAAATATAGATCCAGTAATTTCTCCCCTGACTAGATGTATCTGCATCGATATCATTATCAGACATATTTAAAATACAGCTTCCAGGTTATTTCCCAAACCCAGACCTCAACTCTCTCCTCTACCATTTATATCAGCCTTATTATCTGACCCCATGTTGGTGGTGGCATCTTCGGTGTAGTTTGTACAAAAGGTATCAACCTGAGACCCCTTGATCAGCTTCAAGGGCCACTGTTTCAGTCTCCCTGTAGATTCTAGGCTCAGCCAGAGTCCTTCATACCTGAAATCAGGCTCTTTACTGAATCAATAGATAGTCATCAATTTTGAAGGTATCCAAAGTGGCAGTCCTATACCTTCAGGGAATATACATGCATCGCCACATTTGCATAAGGGAAGGGACAGAACATTTTCTGTCATGGTATCTTTCCATAGCACCTTACCTGCTACTCCCCTGTCCTTTGGCAACCAGTGCTGTTCTATAGTTCTTCAAAATCTCCTTCAAAATAGTAACACACAACTACCTGTGTTGTACCCTGAGTTCGTGCGAAACCCAGACAAGCCCCAAGAATTGCAAAGTCCGCTGCAACTCACAAAAGAGTCTTTTATTTTCAAGTTCGAACTTGGGTTCACCCACCTAACACTCACTGCGTGAATGCTGGTAAGCAACTCTGAGTCCAGAAAACATTGGGTTTATATACATAGTGTGAATATTCACAGAAAAGGGGAGTAGAGGGCGGGACAGTACTGAAGTGGGAGAGTAGGCTAATGGGTTCAAGGACTCATTTTATGGCCAGCCATAACTGTCTGTGACCTGACCTGTGTTTACCTTTTTTTCCCATGGTCTCCCTTGAGCTTGTTGTTTCTCTAAGGTCTCAAGGACAGATCTGTTATCTCGCTGAGACTCTCTGGTGGGGCAGAGACACAAGCACAGGAATGTGCCAGTTTCTTTTTTAATATTTCCTGCAACACAGAGACCCAGATGCAGACACATGCACAGAATAGCTGGGATCGGGTAAGCCATGCATTCTGATGACTCAGCAACAACCTGGGAAACTCAGAGAACTTATGATAAGCACTGAACAAGGAGGTTTATTATATGCAGCTGAATGAGAAGATGGGTTAGCTCATCTTTGTTGGACCCCCTAGAGAGGAACTCCCTCGGGTCCCCAGGTCTCGGGAGTCAGGGTACCCTAGAAACANGAAATACTACAAGTCTTGCTGCAAAACACATGAGGTACTTTATTGGCGGGCCCTGGATCGACTCGTATCTCACGCAGGAGACAGAGGAAGTCGACCACGAGGCCCAAAAGCTTGGGGTCTTTACAGGGTAAGGGTCTGAGGGTGGGGAGAATTGGTGCAGTTACATTTGATTGGTTTATTCAAACATAGCAAGTCAGCAGAATAGAGGGCTGGGGAGCCAGAGACCTGGGACTTATCAGAGTGACCATGCATC
>NC_034594.1:144522309-144528816 GCF_900095145.1 Mus pahari
TCTTCAAGTATCTTCTTGGCCACCATATTAGCTGTCTATCTCTTGGTGGGGAATGCCTCGACCCACCCTGAAAAAGTGTCTATAAAGACTTAAAGATATTTATTTCTATACCAGGTTGGTTTTACCTCAGTGAAGATGCCAGCTAAGTAGCAGTCACATGACCACCTTGAGTCAACAATACAAAGGACAAAGTCATCACAATAATGATGGCAAACCGCAGATGTCAAGGCACTTGGGTTCCTACAACACACTGGGGCTGCTGCATCAGCACTTCGCCTCCCTGCTTCAGGCTTCTTATTGTGTGGGTTAAATAAACATTTATGTAAGATGGTCTTTTTAAATTATTTCCTAGTGATGTGACCAACACATTCACTACTGAAAGAGAATTCCAAGCTAGATGGATGAGTCATAATAATGTTAGAAAAAAAATGAAAGTTGTATTAAAAAAATTATGGTTTGGATATGAAATGTCTATGATAGGCTCATGTCTTTGAACATTCTATTCTCCAGCTTATGCTTTTTGGAAGCTTGTGGAACAACTTTAAAAGGTAGAGCTTCACTGGAGGAAGTAGGTCCTGGGGCCTTGAGATTCCATAGTCGTAGCCTACTTCTTGTTCACTTTCTGTCCCAGCTTTTGACTGCTGAGGCAATGTGACCAGTTGCTTCATGTACCTGCATCTGTACCTTCGCTGCCATGATGGACTGAACTTCATTAAAACTGTAAGCCAAAATAAGCCTTTCTTCCCTTAGGCTGCTTCTAGTATTTGATCATAGCAACAAGAAAATAACTAACACAACAGTTGTCTTAGTCAAGGTTTCTATTCCTGCACAAAACACCAAGACCGAGAAGCAGGTTGGGGGGGGAGGGGTTTATTCAACTTACACTTCCACATTGCTATTCATCACCAAAGGAAGTCAGGACAGAAACTCACACTAGGCAGGAATCTGGAAGCAGGAGCTGATGCAGAGACCATGGAGGAATGCTGCTTACTGGATTGCTTCCCCTGGCTTGCTCAGCTTTCTTTCTTATAGAACTTAGGACTACCATCCCAGGGATGGCACTGTCACCCACCACAGGCCCTCCTACCCTTGATCACTAATTGAGAAAATGCCTTACAGCTGGATCTCATGGAGGCATTTCCTCAAGGGAGGTTCCTTTCTCTGTGATAACTCCAGCCTATGTCAAGTTAACACACAAAAGCAGCCAGTACAACAGTATAATGAAAAGTGTGTGTGTGTGTGTGTGTGTGTGTGTGTGTGTGTGTGTGTGTGTAGGATTTATTGGCTTATATAGGTAGAAAAATCTAAGATAGAAGTGGCTTCCAGCCCAGCAGGATCCACAGTTCAAATGATATAATAAGAATCTTTTCTCACTTCATCTCTCAGGTTCTACTTGTCTCTGCTTGACTCCAGGCTCCAAATCTCTCCGGTTCTGTCAAGGCACCTCCAGCAATTCTATTCTTGCATGTTCCTTAGAGCTCATGACCCTTGGACTGACTTGGAAGTTTTCTCTCACAGTGTAAACATTTAACCTCAATAATGATTGCTTGGCCAGTCTGGGTCAGGAGCCCACACCCAGGTTTTGAGACTTAATGTACATTTACAAAAAGGAAATGAAGTGTTGAAACCTTTCAAAGTCCAGAGATGAAACAGAAAACCACCCAATAAAGTTAGCATCGTCCCCTGCATGATTTGGTAGATTAAAGGGAAAGCCATTCACCTGAACTAGGAGACAGCTCTGAGGCTTCTCTGTCTGCACTCTGGGTAGAGGAAACAAACTCTTGTCTGAGAACCTGAGAAGTCAAAAATCATATGTCTCTGTCTTGTTAGGTTTAGGGTTCAAGTTCGTAACACTCAACCCTGGGGCCCTCCTCAGGTCTAGGGACCGACACCAAAGTTGGCCTTGTTTTGCTATATCCACCCTTTATCACTCGCTCACATATGCTCCACATGCTTAGAAAAGAGAGTCTCCAAACGGAGATTCCCGAGAGTCTCACAAGAAAACAAAACAAAGCAAAACCCAAAGCACACAAATAAAGAGTTCATGTGTAAAAGCATACCAATAAAATGAAGACTGAAGCCCCCCAGCACTTAATGTAAGAGGCGACCAACTATTTTTATTTCACATATTTATATTGCACTGGAATAGAAAATATTGTTGAAATATTTAAGAAGTGGAATATTTATATTTGACTTAAATATAAAATAGTTATATTAAAATCATTTTAAATATGCTGGGTATGGTGGTACACATCTATAATCCCAGCACTTAGAAAGCTGAGGAGAGAGGACCATAAGTTCAAAGCCAGCCTAGGGTACATAGAAAGGCTCTATGTAAAAGAGAGAGGGGGAAGGGAGGGAGGGAGGGAGGGAGGGGCAGACAGAGAGACAGAGACAGAGAGTAGCTCTAAGGGTTAAAGAAGGCCCATCTAATGCCAGGCATCCATCTTGGTCCCCACTAGCCATTTGTCTCTGACTCCAGTCCCTGGACGGTAAGTTCCCAGTAGTCCTAACTCGGTGAACCCCACCCAAAATGTACAGCCGTGATCATCTGCTTTGTTAGGATATGACTAACTGGGTTTTGTTTTGGTTTTTTTGTTTGTTTTCTGTAACCTGCTTATGCAGACATTCAAAGACTATTTTGAAGTTGCCCTGACTACCTAATCTTGGCAGTGTGGAGCAGCTCTTGGCTTGCTTATGCAGACACTCAAGGTCTGTTTGCAGGTTTTGTCTTTAAGAATCTTTCCTTTGCTCCCCTTCATGCAGTAATCTCAAGCATGGCTCAGAGATTGTTGTCTTGCTGGCAGCTTTAACAAATTTAACTAATTATAATTCAAATTCATCTGATAACCTGGGCTCAATTCCCAGAACCTACACTGTAGGAGAGACTCCTGCAAGTGTCCTCTGACCTACACACACACACACACACACACACACACACACACACACAAGTAACAAAAATTTTAAATAAAAATAAAACCAAAAGCAACAGTTTACAAGTGTATATCCATTAATGAACATGTGGTCATTGAAATTAGAACGTCAGTATATATACTCAGCCCTAATAAAGGAATTTTGTTCACATGCTACAGTACAGATGATATTTTGAGCTGAGTGGGCTATCACAGGCACAAAAAGACAAATAGCTAGCTGTGTTCATGTATGCCTGTGTTTGCCTCACTTAGACTGAGGCAAAAGGGTTGTGAATTTAAAGTCATGTGATTCATGAAACTGGGCTCCATGACTTCCAAGCCAGCTGAGGCTACATACTGATACATTGTTTTATATACGTGTCTGTGTGTGTGTGTGTGTGTGTGTGTGTGTGTGTGTGTGTGTGTGTGTGTGTAACATGTTTACATTAGATGCCTATAGGACTCAAAACCCAAAATGTAAAATTAGGCAGTCACCAAGGTTTGGGAGGGGAACAAGAGAAGAAAACACAAAGGCAGAGCAACCAACGAACTTTCAGTGTGACTTTAAAGACTGCATGAGAAGAGGAAAGCCTTTGAAGATTAATATAAGGCTTGAGAGCTGTGATTAAAGCGACGGAGGCTCAGAATTATGAACAGGAAGCAGACTTCAGAGAAACGGTGTTTTGGTTGTAAATAAACTGAGACCGAGATGAGAACAGAGCATGAAACGGAAACAATAGCTAGAGATGTAACACAGAGACATCTTTAGTTTACATCAAATATAATCATGTATACAAACATGGGAAATTAGGAGAGTGGTTACAGGGATGGTTTAGGACTCAAATAGAAAAATGCTTTTAAACAGTGCCCTTAAGGAACAACATGACTGATTCATCCACTGTTACTCAGAATCTCTTCAAGCAACTTCTTTCTGTAGTAAACATTTCATGAAAACCTTCAATGGAACACCATTTCACCATGTTCTGGTGAATCATGTTTGTCACCAAGGCTATTAATTACACTACTTTATCGGGTTTCTCTATAAGATCCCCCCTATCAAGAGAATACTAATTACCTACTTTATAAGATCCTCTCATAACCCCAGTGCCTTCTAACCAGCCATTTTATTTTTGCTAGGTTCTAAGAACACTATTACCACTGATTCTCCGTGAACAGGGAGCCAAGAGAGAGTCCAAGAACCTCTCCAACAGAGCTTCCAGATAAACACAATGGCAGCCTTTTCAGTAGCTAAACTCTTCTTAACACTTCTCGAAGTCTGAAGATGTCTATGCAACAATTGTCTTGCCATAGCTTTTGGGTCATACTTTCCATACGCACCCCATGTTATCCCTACAGTCCAGAAAGGAATCCGAATGGAAAGGTGGCAAGTGTGCACATATACACTTCCAAATTAGCATAAGGTTTCATTTATCTAGTAATGACAGGACAGGTAAGGTGGCTCAAAAGGTCAAGCCACCTTCCATCAAGCTAGATGGCCTGAGTTCCATCCCTAGAATGCATGTGTGGGGAAGGAGAGAACCAACCCCTTGTATCCAAGGACAATAATGACCCAGATCTCTCTTGTGTCATACTTGTCTATATAAGCCACGTTGATAAAAATATCTCTTAAATATATAAACCAAATGCTTCCACGTCCGTTGCCTTTTGAGGTCATCCATGTTATGTAACATCTAAGTAAAATATCGCCAGGCCTTGAGTACTCCACTGGGACTCTGCATTTCTGAAGCTGTGCGGAGGAGACAGAGCTTATGTTCACCTTGTGTGTTCTCCATGTTTCCATGCCTACAGACTTCCCCATCCCTGGTGTCATCTCACCTTCTCCGGGTGTTCTCACCATGCGGTTCCATCTCAAACACAGGCTCTGTCCCTCCAAGGACCACCAATACAAGTCTCCCTTTCTCTTGAAGACTTCAGGACAAGGCAGGACTCTAAAGCACCATGCAGAATAGGACACACCGGGCTGTGGAGAATGCCTGGCAGACAAGCACGAGGACATGAGGGCACAGCCCCAGCATCCAGGCATGACAGAACACACCTGTATCTGTGACTCTAGTGCTGTGGACAGAGGACTGACAGACAGGTACCCGGAGCTTGCTGGCTAGTCAGTCTAGTTGATTAATGAGCCCCAGACTTGGGGAGAAACTCCAACTCAAAAAAAGAGAGAGAGAGAGAGAGAGAGAGAGAGAGAGAGAGAGAGAGAGAGAGAGAGAAAGGAAGACGCTCAACATCAATGTATGGGGGTCATGTACATATAAAAATTAACATATTTTTAAAATAATAGAAAACATTAATATTACATGCTTTGAGTCACTATATCCTGCACAGGGATATTCTTACTAAGCGTCACCTTCCCAGGCCCCTGAAATCATTCTTCTTTGAGTCTACTGTTGGCCTTGAAGTTATTTCAATGAAACACTATATCTGGTGGACTTTTTCTTTTCCCAGTAACTTGGTACAAACTCTTCCACAGAAATTGACCACTGCTATGAACCAAAGTCTTTATCTTTTTTTTTTTCTTTTAAACTAGCACAATACTTCTCCACCTTACCCACCTTTACTGTGTAATTCACACGCATTTCAACGCTTTACTAAACAATTGTTCCCATTTCAGAACAAAAGCAGCCCACTGAGACTTTCCTAAGATCAAGAGCCTTTCTTTCTCAAAGTTCAGCAAGTAGGATCAGTTTCTACATGAGCTGCGAACAAATCGTCGGCTCGCCCACGGTTTTCATCAATAACAATAAGTACCAAACATAGCATCCAGAATGAAGACGGCTCACGAGGAGTCAAAACGAAATGGAAGTCAGGAAGTGGGTGGTGTCCTTGGAAAAGGTGAGGATGCACCCTCACAGAGGGACTTGGGAGGCTTCAACTTGTTGAGGGAAAACTCTGAAAGCAAAGCTAATGGAAACAATCTTCTCCGTGAGGGGGTTAAGGAAAGTGAGAGAGCCATCCCTTTCCCCCCTTTGTGACTCATTTCCTTCTCCGTGCTTCCTTCCTGTGTGCCCCTGGTTGTTCCTGAAGCAACTGTCACGCCTACCTCTTACCCTCGCCGCCCCTCCCCTCATGATTTTCACAGCTCAAGTGTTGAGTGAATCTGTCCAGGCCTCCTAAAACCTTTGATGTTGAAAACTGTTAGGAAGCCAGAAATGACTTCTGAATTTGCAAACTTTCCAGTCTCCGTGAGCCTGTCTAGATTAAACAGGTAGATACAAGCTCCAGACCCACCCCTACTCATGTGCACATGCTCTCCTCCCTATCCCAACTCTCTCCCCACTCCCTTTCTCCAATTCCTACTTTTCATCCCTCCAACCCTCTTCATGGCCTTCTTTCTTTTCCCTCTTTCTTACTTGTGTGCTGTTTTGTAGATTTAAAGGCGCTAAGACAGGGATGCAGGACGCTATCTCAAAAACAGGAAGCAAAGGGTTTTTCATTTGTTTTGCTTTGAAACAGGGTCTCTT
Organism: Mus pahari; assembly: GCF_900095145.1. NCBI lineage: Eukaryota > Metazoa > Chordata > Mammalia > Rodentia > Muridae > Mus > Mus pahari. The sequence continues at coordinate 144,528,704 of NC_034594.1, forward strand.
TCTAAGCCCTGGGCTTTCTAGAACTGCCTCTGCCTCTGCCTCTGCCTCTCTGCCTCTCTGCCTCTCTGCCTCTCTGCCTCTCTGCCTCTCTGCCTCTCTGCCTCTCTGCCTCT
>NC_034594.1:144529126-144533570 GCF_900095145.1 Mus pahari
TCTGCCCCTCTGCCTCTCTGCCTCTGCCTCTGCCGACTCTGACTCTGACTCTGACTCTCAAATGCTGAGATTAAAAAAGGTGTGTGTCAACACCTCTGGCAGGAATTAAAGCTTTGAACAAAAGATTTTGAAGCTTCTAATTGAACTCCAAGTTGGTTTACTAGAAGCATGAGAAATAAAGTTTTTTTTTTTTTTTTTCAAAGAGAAAAACCAGAATTCTGGTAACTGGAGAAATGGAGCAACCAGCTCAGTGGTGAAAAACACTGGCTACTCTTCCAGGGGACCTGGGTTTGATTCCCACCATCCACATGTTGGCTCATAAGCACCTCTAGTTCCAGTTCTAGGGGATCCAATGTCCTCTTCTGACTTTCAAGGGCACCAGGCACACACATGATACACAGACATACATTCAGACAAAACACTTAGACCTGTAAAACAGAAGGAAGGAAGGAAAGAAGGAAGGGAAGGAGGGAGGAAAGGATCAATGGAGAGAAGGGGGGAGGGAGAAGAAGAGGGAGGAGGAGGGAGGGAGAGTAACCATAGAGATGAAACTTCTTAGCCCTGTTTCTCCTTGTCCAAATGATATCAGCACATTTGCCTCTAGCAATGACAGCTGGCCTCCGTGTGGCTACCCTGCCTAACGTGGTCAAGTAATTAGAAGAGGGCAGACTCAGTTGTGTGATGGTTCTAAGAGTAAATGCTGGCCTTCCCTACTGACCAGCCTTGGGTAAGGCACTTGGCCTATCCCAGCAATCTTGATCAGCATAGCTCTACTGTTAGGGCACTTAGTGGCTAGTGTCATCCTAATTGTCCCGTGACTATGCTTTAGGAGCTGCATAAATGATTAACTCTGAATAAATTAAGTATTATATGTAAATAACCTATTGCAGAGCTTGCCTGACACATAATGCAAGATGCTCAATAAGGGTTAGTTCTTCTTCTAATGATTTTTTTCCTACCCACCCATTCACAAACCTCATCACCAATGCAGTTCTCTGGGGAATAGATTTTTTTTTTAAAGTATTGGTCTAGTGTTCCACAGCTTACAAAATGGGAAACTTAAACACAGTGGTGAAGGGGTAAGACATGACACAGAGTCAGGGGCTCCAGTATAAGACTGTTTATGCCAATGCAGAATATGAACCCAAAACCCCAGCTCCAGGACTCCTTAAGAATTTATCTATGGTTATCAAGAGAAAAAGAGCTCAAACTTTGAAATCAGAGGGACCTGGATTCAGGCTCTGTTCCTGCCAGTTACTATCCATGTGATCTCTCTCTCTCTCTCTCTCTCTCTCTCTCTCTCTCTCTCTATATATATATATATATATATATATATATATATATATATATATATATATATATATATATATATATATATATATATAAATGATTTATTTATTTATTTTATGTATATGAGTACACCATTGCTCTCTTCAGACACACCAGAAGAGGGCATCAGACCCCATTGTAGATGGTTGTGAGCCACCATGTGGTTGCTGGGAATTGAACTCAGGACCTCTGGAAGAGCAGTCAGTGCTCTTAACCACTGAGCCACCTCCCTATCTGTGTGATCTCAAACCAACCATGTGACCTCTCTTGCTAAGGTTTGGTCTATTGCTGTGTATTATAATGCTAAATTCTATACCCGAAGGTCTAGGCCTATGAGAGACTTTTCACGTTTACCAGTTTTTGTTGTGCCAACCTTGTTCCTTGATTTAAAACTATTGGTTAAATAAAATTGGCTACAGTCAATTACTGGAGGGATTAGAGTAACTTGGTTGGAGGAGGAGAAACCAGGGAAGGAGAAAGCTGCCATGAGAGGAGATGGGCCATAAGCACAGGGCCAGGAGAAACAGCAAGCATCTGGGGCCCACCACTGGGGAGGTGGCCAGGCTACCAGTTAGAAGAGTAGATTAAGGTTTACCCCCAGTTATTGTCAAAGCCAAATAAAATAACCATAGCCCGAGTCTCATTTATTTGTAAGCTAGTTAGGGATAAGCTTAAATTGAGTGTACTATACTCTGTAAGTCTCAATTTCCCTGTGTGCAAAATGGCGCCACCATACCTCAATGATTAAGTGAAAAAGTCCATGTGCAAGATAAATTTTAAATGGGGTTCTTTCTCATTTAGTTCTGATCGTTACTCCAAAACCACAGCATCTAAGCTATGTGATTCCCTGGGTTACAAAGCTTGGACATTCATTTGAGGCTTTACAAAGGATACAACCCAAACTGGCGTTCTAACTGCCAGCGCATCACCTCTGTTAGGAAGTGAAGTCAAAGAGGAGCAGGAGAGGGAAATGCCCTTGGCAAGACAGTTTGGAATGTCATGTTCTATTCCCCTTCCCTGTGGGGAAAAGACTCTTCCCTCACCTCAAGTCAATCAACAGGCTTCAGTGGAAAGGATGAGTGGGCCATTCAGGGAGGCATAAGTTTCCAGAGTAGAGGCAGTAAAACTTTCCTCTTTTAAGTTGTCTTTCTGTAAACTATTTGCCACAATTATTTAAAAAAAAAAAAAAAAAAGTAACTAATACAGTGGGTTGGTTTTTTTTGTTTTTCAGCTTTGTTTTCTTCTGCTTTTCAAAATCAGTCTTTGAGTCCTCATTATATAGCTTCCAGTCTAGCCTGTGTGGTCTTACAATGTCTTCTTCCGGGGCAAAGTTCATGGCCACTCCATCTCTAAACTCCTACTTTGGTCTACAAAGCATAGGAACCTACTTTCCTGTGTCCTCCTACATACCTTAAACTAGTTATTTTCTCGTAACCTTGTCTTCTCTAGTGGTTTTATTCTTTTACTTTTTTCTTCAGCTTTCTGTTTCTTTCTAAGATCAAAACTAGATTTCTTCCTTTTCTTATGCAGAAAAAAATCAACCACTTCTATTCTCCATCTTAGCCCCATTCCTACCCTGCCCCACCCCCACTCCCACCCCTATCCCCACCCCCATATCCCAGGACTAGAGAGGTGACTCGGTAGAGCACACACGTGGCGCACAGACATTTATACAGACAAAACACCCATGCAACAAAATAAAATTTTTTTTTCAAGAAAAATTTCCTCTGACTATGTGGTTCCTAAAATCTTGGTCTTCAGGTTACATCTTTCATCGAGAGTGTTTTATTGAAATATTTTCTTGAAGACAGGTCAATAGTTCAATACAAGAAAAATGTCTCGTATTATGTGGTTGTACATACCTACAGTCATACCATTTGGGAAGTAGAAAAACTGCAGGATTAGATGTTCAGGGTCAGCAGCCTGTACATAGAGAGAGAGGCTAACATAGCAAGTCGGAGGACAGTCTGGGCTGTGTGAGCTCTTATGAAAAGAAGGAGTGTAGGCAAGTGCACTATGCCCCAGACAGACATAAGAACTGTCGAAGTGGAGGATGCTCAAACCCTAGGAATCTCAGGGATTTGAGAACCGCAAGAGGGGAGCCACTCTCTCCCTGTCTCTGTGCCTGCGCTGGAACATGGAACCACTACATCCAACTGAGAGGACCACAGATAGTCACTTAATGCAATGCCTGGAGCCCTTCCCCATGCAAACAGATCATCACCAACATTTTCACCTCAGCCAGCAGAAAACATTTACCCCCCCCCCCAAATCCCATCCCACTCCCCAAGGTTCATATAATTGTTATCCACATGGAATAAAAGCATACAAATTATTTCACCAAGGATCGTCTAAGAGTGCCTGTCTTTAGTGAGCTGTAACTCTTGGGGGAAGGCCCTGTACCCTGAAGTTGTTGGATCTTGGACCCACCTGTCTGGTCAGGCTCTCATTGCCTGCAGAGGCTCTTCTCAGAGTGCGTGCGGGCTGCTGACATAGCTGCTGACGCCATCACAACACTGCAGGACCCTGGACCCCAGCTCCCTGCCCTTCAAAGGCTGCCCAAGTTACTTTATTTCCCCTTTAAGAGCTGTAACCTCGGGCTGGTGAGATGGCTCAGAGGGTAAGAGCACCCGACTGCTCTTCCAAATGTGCAGAGTTCAAATCCCAGCAACCACATGGTGGCTCACAACCATCCTTAATGAGGTCTGACTCCCTCTTCTGGAGTGTCTGAAGACAGCTACAGTGTACTTACATATAATAAATATTAAAAAAAAAAAAAAAAAAAAAAAAGAGCTGTAACCTCCCAGCATTCCCGGCTGGACCAGAGACCTGTGTAACCTCTGTCCCAGAGGCTTTATCCTTCTCAGTCTGGTGTACCTTGACTTCTGACACCCCAGAGGAAACGCCGTGTTCTGGACTTTTCTCAGCCTTCTCTGAGCCAGTGTACAGTCTGCTCAGGGCACCAGAGGAAAGGCAGAACACAATACCACTGGCAGAGCAGTGATGGCCCACGCCTAGTACTCAAGAGGCAGAGGCAGGAGCATCTCTGAGTTCGAGGCCAGCCTGGTCTACCCAAGGAGTTCCAGGACAGCCAGGGCTACACAGAGAAACCCTG
>NC_034594.1:144533766-144585673 GCF_900095145.1 Mus pahari
AGGAGGAGGAGGAGGAGGAGGAGGAGGAGGGGAGGGGGACGGCTAGAATATAGCTGAGTGGTAGAGACCTTATTCAGCATAGTTTAGGTTCAGGTATCAATGCTGTAAAGAGAAAGTTGAGGGATTTGAGACATTTGTTGCTACTTCAAGAAATAATTTAAACCAGGCGGCTTTCCCATAATACATTTATGGATAATTGGTCAGGTAAATTAAGTTTCTTCATCCATAGATTTCTGTAGAAGAGCTAGCCTGACCTCTTAGCTTAGAGAAGCCAGGTGGACTGCCTAACTTTAGAAGGAAGTTGGTAATGATATAACAACTAGGATTCTGAGTTTTTACAGAGACCCTTAGGTTTCCCTGAAACAAACAAACAAAGCCATTAAGACTTGTCTATTGACAAAATATAGGTTGTTTTAGGTTTGAAAATTTAGTTCAAAAGGGATCCCTGGCCTGAAGGGAAATGGAGATGGGAGAAGAATTACTATGAAAATATAGTCAGGAGACAGTAGCAACATCAAAGTTTAAACAGATGCAAGTAGAGGAAATGGGAGAGAAAATCAGGTGCAGGAAGAAGGTTAACCAAGACTCAGGGTGTCAGAAGGAGTCTCATGGGAATGTACTGCTTTATAAGCAAGTGGTAAAACGTAACTTTTTAAAAAGACTTGGAGTAGAGATGGCATGCTTGGTGATGATGCCAATTCCACAAACCATGGAGAAAGGCAAAACAAAAAGACATGAAATGAGGTGGGAACTTGGTACATGCTGGGAAATGGCGAGAAAGCATGGTAAGAGAAGGCCAGGAAGAGTGTGACCAGAATGTATTACAATAGGAGTGAGATGATCAAAGAATAAATGTTAATTTAAAAGGACCTCTGCTCTTCAGTCCCTCAACCTTAAGACGATGACAAATAAGCCGCCAGTCCTCAAACTCCAACCTGGAAACCCTTCCTCTGACTGTAACTAAAATAATAACAATAATAAGTAGGCTAACTCAGGTCCTCCAGGGAGCATCAAGACACCAAAGACAGCTTCATGAAGCTGCCTGTGAGAGAAAAAAAAAAGAGCAAAGGCTGGAGAAAGCAGGGCGGCCCTGGGGTCGAGCTGACCCCTGGGAGCGGAAAGGATTAGATTAGCTGGGCCCCACACTGCCTGCCATTCTATGAAAGTTTTTGCCAGGCCACCAGGGAGTCATTGAGGCAAAGTCACCCATCAAAGGGGTCTGCATCTTGCAGGCAAAGGCCTGCATTAATATTCATGCCACATTCAATCACAGGCTAGGAAAGCCCATTAAAAATGCTAATACAATGGAGAATCCAGAGAGCAGCTGTTCAGTCATCCATCACTTAGACTTTCTCAAAACAAAGAAGGATTTGAGTAGTGTCGTTCCGGCTGCTTCAGTAAAAAGATTTTTAAAAGCAGAAGTCACTTTTGGAAATAAGGGTCCATGACTCACAGAAGAAGGATACCCCAGACTCAAATGGTATGTTAAACGCAAAGAGTGTTTTATTCTGCAGAAGTCCAGCATGCTGGGGTCTCCCATTACCAAGACAGAGAGACCCCCAAGTGAGCTCAAAGGCCTGATTTGAAGCACATCAGGGCATTCTGGGATAGGTGGGACCCTCATCTTACTCCATTGCTAGGGACATTCCATACCAGGACGTAGGGCTAGAAACTGTTGCTGATGAAGTAGCTGGGAAAGTCTGGAAACTGCTGCTGACCCATCGTCCTTGCCTTAGGCCAGGTGGCAGGGCAGCTTCTGAGGCATGGACTTGCCTGGAATTGCCCAGTTCTTGGAAACAGAGATTTAGACATAGTCTCCTTAACTACCAATTTGAACCCTGTCATGGAATCAGCCAAGCCTCTCTCTCTCTCTCTCTCTCTCTCTCTCTCTCTCTCTCTCTCTCTCTCTCTCTCTCTCTCTCTCACACACACACACACACACACACACACACACACACACATTTCCTACATCTCCCCTCACTGTGTTCAAACTAAGCTGTAAAGCTGAAAAATACAATATCCAAAATAAGATTCACCAGCTAGGGCTAACTGATTTTGAAGATGAACACTAAACTCTAAGGCGCTCAATCCAAACCTTCTAAATTGCAAATAAAGAGAGGGGGAAAAAAAAAAAGCCCATCAGTGAAATGAAGCACTATTAAGCAATATACTATAAATGAAATCAACCCCCTCAAAAAAAGGGAGGAACAAAAAATTGTAAACATTAAATATTAAAATATTTAATTAAAAGATTTCAAATTTGATAAAGAGCCAAACACAGAGATCTAGGGTGCCCAATGAACCTCAGACAAGAGATACATAAGGCAAACTGCACCAAGTAATGAGATCACATCAAAAAGAATGGCTTTAAAAAGAAAGTCTTAAAAGTGACCCAAGGAGAAAGTAAACAGGGAAAACCCCAGGCAGTGGGGCACGAGGCATTGCTGCAAAATTCTAGTAAAACATTAATGTAGAATATAGAAATATAGAAAGCATCGTCTTTAAAATCTTGAAAAGAAGGGAAAAGTAAAATCACTAAGTCTAAAGTTCTGTGTGAAGAAAACACGTCAGGAAAGCCAGTGAAACTTTGACATAGAAATCAAAAGAACTCATGCAGTACATGAAATGTTAAAGGAAGTTCTTAAGGCCAAAATTAAAGGATTCTGGGCATAACTTCAGCATATACAAAAGAATTAAGAGCTCTGAGTCTAATCCCACCCAACACGGCTTAAAAACAAATCTCAAAGTGGTAAACAATTTCCATGTAAACTCGCTGTACACACAGCACTCAAAATTATTTAAAGGACTGCAAAAGATTCAAGTCTGAAATTTGATATTGTCACAGTATCTGACACCCAATAAAGAATTATCAAGTATGTGGGGCTGGAGAGGTGGCTCAGTGGTTAGGAGCACATACTGCTCTCCCAGTGGACTCTAGTTCATGTCCCAACACCCACATTAGGCAGTTCTAGAGGATCCAGCGCCTTCTTTTGGGCTCCACAGGCACTGCACCCACATGCAAATATACTCGTCCACGTCCCCCCCACACACACACATACATATAATTTAAAATAAAATAAACCAGTGCTAAAAAGAAAAATGTGACCAGAGGGGAAAACCCATAGGAAGTTCAAAGGAAGAGCGACAAAGACAAGCGTGACAGTTGACTCCCCAGTGGAAGCAGGTCAGGCCAGTAGACTGTGAAGCAACAGTTATCAACCTAGAAGTCTAGACTCTGAAAATACGTTTCAAACACAACTTTTTCATACACACAAAACCAGAAAGAACTCATCATTAGCATAGCCGCACTACAAGGAACGTTACTGCAAACCAGAATAAAAACAGTAATCAGAGGGTGGTGCGGACAGCTCTCAGCCTTCTGCCTTTCTCCCGAAGTGCCCCAGGTTGTCCCTGGTGGTTTAAGTGAGATGTCCCCATAGGCTAATGTATTTGAATACTTGGTCCCCAGATGGTGGCGCTGTTTGGGATGTTTAGGAGCTGCAGCCTTGTTGGAGGAAGTGTGTCACTAGAGATGGACTTTTGAGAATGTAAAGACTCATACGGTTTTAGCGCAGTTCAAGTTGTGAGCGCTCAGCTTCCTGCTAGAGCTGCCACACCTCTCCTCCATGACGGATTCCTATGCCTCTGGCCATGACTTCTTATCACAGCAATCGAAAAGTAGCTAGGGCAATGATTAGTTATGGTTTTACGATGCAAATAGTAACAATAACTTAGTGAGATAAGAATGCAAAACTATCTTTTTTCTAGTACTCATGGTAAATGCCATTAAAATCATTAGTAATTCAGGGATCTGGTGAGGGAAGCAGAAGCTGGCAGAGTGTTTGCTAGAACTCAGGTGGAGGAAAAAGATGATAAAAATCTCAGCATTAGTAGTCAAAAACATAATGAAGCTGGCCCTTTGGAAAGAGTATGAGGGTATTCCCCTTCATTGCCAGTTATGTAAATTTGGGGCTCATTCTTCTCTTCTGAATCTCAGTTTCTTTATTATGTATAGCTAGGGTTATGGCTGACTCTGAAAGCCTGTGATTCTATGAACCAGATGAAGTTAAACTAATGCAGTCTTCCATACCCTTCTCAATCTGACTAGGTAACACACACACACACACACACACACACACTCAAAAAAAATGCCATCACTTGTGGAATTCAAAAAATTAAAATTCATATCTTGCATTTGAAAACCTTTCCAAGACCAGGCATAGTGGTGCGTGCCTTGAATCCCAGCATTTGGGAGGCAGAAGCAGGAGAATCTTGGAGTTGGAGGCCAATGTGTTCTATATAACAACTAGGACTAAACGGAGAGACACTGCCTCAAAAGAAGGAGGAGGAAGAGGAGGAGGAAGAGGAAAAGGAGAGAAAGAAGAATATCGCAGGATTTTCCCTGTCCAATTACATTAAGGCAGCAAGAAGCCTGTGATTGGACAGGAAAAAGAGAGGCGGAGCTAAGAGTTGGAGAGTCAGAGAGTGTCTCAGGTAGAGAGGGGAAGGCCAAGATGGAGGCAGACATGAACCAGCATGGCTCTAACCAGCCGCAGTTAGTTATGATATCATAAGGTTAGAATAATTGGGATAAAGTTTTTATCGTTATCAATTGGTTCTGAAATTATTGAATTGGCATCTTGTAAATTGAGAATTTATTGATACATAAATCTGATTGGTTAACTGTAAGCTTTAAGAGTTTTGATTCTACTGGGTAGGGTGATGTGATGGATGACCATGGGGTGGATCGTCATTGCGTTGGCCTGGCGTCAGCGATCTACCAAGGAACTCAGGAGCTCTGGCACGGAAAGATGGCCAAGTTGAGATCACCAGGCTGGAGCCATGTGGTCCGCCTATTGCCAGCGGTAGTATGGGAGCCTGCTGGTCCTTTTTTTTTTTTTTTTTTAATATTTCTTGTAACAGAAGGAAAGAAAGTCTTTTCCAGAAATGTGAAGCCAAAGAAGCGTTGAGTGAGTGTGTGTTCTTGACAGGAGCACAGTTATATGAAGGACCTGAAGCCTCAGACTCATGGAAATGGCAAAGCCTTACGGCAAGTGTGAGTCTCGAGTCTCAGAGGTATAGCAGAGTCACACTCTAGTCCAAGTGTGAGTGTTGACAGTGTGTGCAAGTATTTACAAATGATTGACCAGTGTGTGCAAAAGTAGCAACTAGCAGGTTCCTCACGCCAGATGTTTATATTATAACCTGAAACTGCTGCCTACAGAAACCTCCTCCCCAGGCTAGCTAACTCCTCCCTCTGTGTTGCTGTACATAATAAAAGTGCTGAAGCCGGTTACAGGCTCATGATGGGTGTCACTCCATCAGCATGTGCATGTCCCACCTGACCCCAGCCTTTCTGTATGTGTCTGTCCTGTATTCTTTCCCTCACCACCCATAGCCAGGGGCCTAAGCCACGCAAGAGGCAGTAGCCAGCAAAGTGGCTCAGTGGGTAAAGGCACTTATACAGATGTGACAACCCAAGTTTGATGTCTGGAACGCACAGTATAAAAGTGAGTCATCACCTGGCAGTAGTGACACACGCCTTCAATCCTAGCACTTGGAAGGCAGAGGCAGGCGTGTTTCTGAGTTCGAGGCCAGCCTGGTCTACAGAGTGAGTTCCAGGTCAGCCAGGGCTACACAGAGAAACCCTGTCTAAAAAAAGAAAAAGAAAGAAAAGAAAAGAAAATCATCAACTCTACAAAGATGTGCTCTGACCTCTGCACATGCATGCACATATTTTCAAAATGTACATATGATACATTATCCTAGAACACACAAAATCATACTCTGAGAATTGATTAGGGTTTAGGGATGAGAAAAAGGGTTAACTACAAATTGGTGGCATGGAGAGACTTATTTTTCTAAAGACAATGTCTCATTCACTGTGTAACCTGAGATGACCTCAAACTCACTGTCCTCCTACCTCCACCCTGAGTGTTGGGTTTCCAGGTGTGAACCATCACACCAGGACCACGTGGGAACATTTTAGTGTGGCAGGGTTGTTCTGCATCTTGACTGTAAGAGTGGTTTTATGTCTGTATTCCTTTGTGAAAACCCATAAAACTACAAATTTAAGCATGGATCTTAATGTGTTGAAATGTAAAACCAAAATTATTTCTAAATGAATAGAGCAAAGGTGTCAGTGGTATTTCATGTTGATTTTTTTTTTAAGTTTACATCATTTTAATATACCCTAGGTCACATTCCAGGTAAGTTTCCACAAGTAAGTTTAACTTCTGCTCTGAACATTTAGTCTTTTAAGAGAATTTCAATTACTTTAAACATAAAAATGTATACTGTACGGTAAACAGGCTTCTTTAAAAATTTTTTTTGATTATTATGGTTTTAAGAAGCGTTCTGGGGCTAGAGAGATGGCTTGGCATTGGTTAGCACTGAATGCTCTTCCAGAGGACCCAAGTTTGATTCCCAGCACCCACATGAGAGCTTACAACCATCTTGTCAATCAGTTCCAGGGGATTCAGTGTCCTCTTCTGGTCTCTGCAGTCTCCATGCACACATGAAGTACACAGACATACACATAAGGCAAATATTTGTACACAGGAAATAAAAATAAGTGCCTTTAAAATTACTATTAAAAGCTGGGCCTGGTGGCGCAGGCCTTTAATCCCAGCATTCGGGAGGCAGAGGCAGGCGGATTTCTGAGTTCGAGGCCAGCCTGGTCTACCAAGTGAGTTCCAGGACAGCCAGGGCTATACAGAGAAACCTTGTCTTGAAAAAAAACCAAAAAAAAAAAAAATTACTATTAAAAACACCTATTGAGATATAATTCACATACCATGTAATTCATCATACAGAGCTGGATGGCTTATTAGAAAAGTTAGAGTTGTGCTATCATCATCTCAGTTAAATCTTTGATCCCTTCATCACCCCATAAAATCCTCATGCCCATTTTCAATTTAAGAGATTTTCAAAATAAAGGGAAAGGCAAGTGACCCAGTGACCAGCTTGCTATCCGAGAAGTGACCAGCTTGCTATCCGAGAAGTGACCAGCTTGCTATCCGAGAAGGTCTAGGCCCAGAAGATCCTTGGCTGCCAGACTCATGCTCCTGCACCGTATCTGATGAGTCATTACCAAACGTGGCTGATCAATAGTCAGTGAGAAGTGGACAACTATCTGACTGAACAGCTCATGTCATCCTTGTCCAGGTCTATCATCACACAATTAATTATTCTTCACCTGGAAACACTGACAGTTTCATGGGCCCTCCCTATGCCCAAACTGCAAAAATTCCCAACCCCAGCATTGGTAAGATTTTGTAAAACTCAAAAGTAGCTTTGTTCTGGGGGAGTTGGGGTGCAGATGACAATTTCTATGATTGAAGATTACATTTGCAAGCAAACAAAACAGGATGTTTGAGAAAGCTACAAGCTTTAAAGTAGCAGAGAGAACAGAGAGGCCAAGGAATGGAGCCTGGCCTTCAAGACATGGGGCAGGGAGAGGGGTTGGGCAGCTGGAGTACGGCCAAGAGCATGTCTGGGTAGAAAACAAAAGACAACAGAATAAGAGGTTAGATGACATTGATGGAAATGTCCAGGAGTCTGCTTAGAGCCACTTGAAGCAGAACTTTTTGTATCAACTGCATCAGTAAAGCGAACCAAGGTTGCAGTAAATGCTTAATATTGATTGGGGGGTTTCTACCCCACTTTGATCATTCAGTTACCAGATAAAAGACACAAAACTTTTATATTTATAATAAGCCTTAATAGCACTAGAGCTGGGCAGATATCAACACATTGTGCTATTTCATCTACATCCCTGTCACTAACCCCACAATATCACTTGCCATGTTCTGCCTGGGCCACTCTTACTCTGACTGGATGGCCCTCATGGACACTTATCCCATGCCATCTTCCTCTCTCTTCTCTCTCCTATCCTCCTCCTTGTGGTCCCTGACCCCAGGCCCCAAGCCCTGGGAACCGCCCCGCCTACCTCTCTTCTGCCCAGCTATAGGCTGTAGGCATCTTCATTCAACCAATAGTTTTAAATGAAGAAGCAAGGTTACATAGCTTTAGCATTACAATACATAGCAACAGACCAAACCTCAACAGACCAAAAGCTACTGCTGTGTAATTAAAAAGGAATCTAAAACTGGGATTGCTTACATAATCCCATTGGATGGATGCCACCCTTTGTACTGAGTGACTAATAACTTGCATGGCTGGCTCTTGTGTGCTGCTAGATGCGTGAAAAGGCCAGAGAAAGTTCATTAATTCCATAAGCCACCAAAGGCTTCAAGGAAAGCGGATACACTGGATGTCGGGAGACTGTCATCTGGATACAAAATTGTTAGGTCTGAAATCATAGGTTTGTAACCTATCCCACGGGGGTCTGATGTCAGTCATCTGTGTATTGCTTATTCTGTTCATTTAGGCAGGGTCTTAGTTCCACGTTCCAAGTTGGCCCTAAATCCCCATGTTCACACAATCCTGTGCCTCAGCCTTTTATTTAACTACTGACCCAACTCTGAAGCTCTTCACAATGTTTTAGCAAAGGGGTGTTTTCTTCTTGGCAGTAAATGGGCAGACCTATTCATACTGGGGACTCAGAGAGAGGACAGTAGCAATGGCCACACATCCCTCTTGTACGGTCTCATCGGGTTTGAAAGTCCTTTCCCGCCCTTTTCATTTGACCCTTAGGATCCACATATTAAAGAAAAGAAAAAGACATTGGGAACTGGTTTATCTTTCCCATGTTTCCGAGTTTGTTTCTCAGTTGCCATGACAAAAACATGTAACCAAAAGCAACTTGGGGGAGGGAAGGGTTTATTTGACTTACAGGTTATAGGTTACATCAAAGGGAGCCAAGGCAAAAACTCAAGGCAAGACCTAGGTAGAGGCCATGGAGGAATGCTACTTACTGCCATGCTCTCTGTGGCTTGTTCAGCTTGCTTTTTAATACAACTCAAGGCCTAGGGATGGCACTGCCCACAGTCGACTAGGTCCTCCCAAATCAATTATTAACCAAGAAAATTCCCCACAAGCCAATCTGATGGAGGTAACTCCTCAGTTGAAGAATTCAACTCCCCCCATTTCCAGGTGACTCTAGATTGTGTCACACTGACAAAAACTAACCAACTCACCGGGCTTCATTTTACCAACACAAAAGCTCCTGTTTAAAGAAACCAAGGACACAGCCTTCTTGCTTCTACTCCAATGTTTCCATGGCCACCGCAGCCCATGGAACTTCTAGGGAAGTTAAGAAGCAACCATGAACTGCTTGAGGCGATGTCAAATGCTATATGGTATAGCATGACCAGAATGAATGTCCATAAAATTTCTTCAATTTTTTAAAAATATTTGGGGGGGAGGGGGGCTGAGAAGCAGGGAGTAATAGTGACAGATATTAAACCCAGGGCCTCACACCATTGGGCAAACACTCTACCACTGAGCTACTCCAGCACAGCTACTCCTCTTCCACTGAGCTACTCCAGCACAGCTACTCTACCACTGAGCTACTCCAGCACAGCTACTCCTCTTCCACTGAGCTACTCCAGGACAGCACTTTACCATTTTGCTATCTACTACCTCGTTTGTACTTCCCAACAAGCTCATATAATAAACAAAATTGCTATTTTCCTGTCCTTATTTGCAAGTGAAAGAAACACATTGGCAGAAGTCCTTGTCTTAGCTTCATGCTTCAGTGACTCCCAGAGCAACATCCTTACTCCTCAACCCTTCATTCACCCAAAGTAGGAGGCTTCCTTTCCTGTGTCTCTGTAGGTGTATCTGGACAACTCTCCCCAAAGCAGATGTGTTTTGAGCACTCAATCTGAACAGGTGCTACGAGAGAATCTGGAGCAGTGGGGGGGAAAAAAAACCAAAGAATGCTTAGACTCCTATATGCACCCAAGAAGAGGGAAGTAGAGCCTTGTTGCATTTTAGTCCAACACTTAAACAAAACTGAGTCACACACACACACACACACACACACACACACACACACACACCCCAGTGAAAAAGAAAGCCCTAGCTTTTCATGCCTCGATGACCAATACTCAACTTCAGCAAACACTACTCACATTGGCTTGCTGTCACAACTCTCTGCTTGGCGACTCACATTATCCCTTATACCCCTTACACTACCACAGAGCAGGTGGCCCTCATTTGTTTGACTTGGTGTCAGTTTGGCAGACAGTATGAAAGGGAACTTGAGGCCCCTTGATTATGATGATTTGCCTCCAGCTACCTAAGGGGAGTTGAGAATCACCCTGCGCGGAGTGTGTTGAAGTGTCTTCACCAAGCCAGAACTGTAAAATGACCACGTGGAAACAATGAATGGGGAAGGAGAGGGAACAGACACTCTGACTTAATCATTCCTTTACTCTCACTTTCGCAGGGGGGACCCCTGATGAGTCAGACTGGAAAAATCAACAGGAAACTGATAAATAACAGAGGTCGCAGTGGTAACGGGAAAGAGACTGCATTTCTGCTTTGTTTTGTTTAATAAATTACATTAAAAGAATGGGATCTCTCTATGCTTCTTGCCACCACACATAACCCTGAATTCCAGGAATACCGACACAAGAAGGGTCTGGAAAGACACTGTATGACCTTAAAAGAGCCACAGAATATCTTCGTGACTTTAGCTTAAGAAGAGATTTCTTTAAAAGATATTTTAAGAAGAAACGCTAACCATTCATTCATTCATTCATTCACGTATTCATTCAATTTTTCCAAACCTGTTCACCTAACAAAAACATAAAGAAAGTGAAAAGCCAAGCTACAAACTGGGAGGCAATGTTGACAGCATAAATGACTGATGAAGGACTAACATCCAGAAACATATAATGAATTGAGAGAGAAAGAATGAAACAGGTGAACAGGCATTTCCCAAAGCACAAAGGGGAAATCCAGCCAATCTATCAAGACATGAAAATTTCTCAACTTCTCTAACAATCTAGAAATGCAAATCAAAACTACTGAGATACCACCATATACCTCTCAAATAAAAAAAAGCACTGCCCTCAGTATAGAGATAATATCAAATATAAGAGGACATGAAGTCCCAGTACTTCTGCAGCAAGACAGAGGGAGGAGGCAAGAGATCTCCAAAAAGTGCATTAGCTAGCAAGCCAGGCTTAAACAGCAGCCAACGACAAAGAGCTCCTGTCCCAGACAAGGAGGAAGGAGGGGCTGGCCCCCAGGGTTGTCATCTGTTCTCCACACAGTGGTTGTGGCATGTATGCATCATTTCTTTTCTAAAAAGCCGACTGAAAGGTGAGCATAGTGGTGCATGCCAGTAATCCTAGCTCTTAGTCAGCTGGGAAGATGGGGAGTGCACAACCAGTTTTGGACACGGCCCAGAACCCCGCCCAAAAGGGGATGGGAGAGGATGAGGAGAAGGGAGATGAGTGGGAAAGAGAGTAAGATGGGAAAGGAAAGGAAAGGAAAGAAGGAAAAGGAAGAGAAGAAAAAATTAAAAAAAGATGTCTCATTCAAACCAGCCAGTGCAACCCCATACATTCACAGATGAAGGCAAGCTGTGGTCAGACAAGACTTCCAGGACTGGGAGCAGTAACTAGGGGTCTGCCAGATCCCTTTCCTGACACTGCAGGCTGCTTTCTGCTTCGGATGATTCTGCCTCACCAGAGCCAGCAAACGACTTGGTGGTTCTATTCTGAAGCAACCAAAGGAGCAAACAACAGCAAAAACCCAACTCAACGGTTTTCAAACTATTTTCTTAACGCGTAGGAAGTAGGAGGTTCCTGCTGTAAACAGGAAGGGCTGTGACAGCGGTGATATTTTCCAGATCCATTCATTTGCCAGCAAAATTCGTGATATCTTTGTTTTTAAAAGCTAAATAGTATTCCATTGTGTAGATGTAGTACATTTTCCTTATCCTTCCCCCAGTTAAGGGGCATCTAGATTGCTCCAGATTAGCCAGATGGGTTTTTTTTTCTTAATAATAATAATAATAATAATAATAGGAAGAAGCCCCAAGGCAGTAGTTCTCAGCCTGTAGGTTGAGACCCCCTTTAGGGAATGAATGACTCTTTAACAGGGGTTCCCTAAGACCATCTGTATATCAGATATTTGCATTAGAAATCACAATGGTGGCAAAATTACAGTTATGAAGTAGTAACGAACATAGCTTTATGGTTGGAGATCACCACATGAGGCACTGGAAAAATTGAAAACCACTTAGGGAGAGAGAGGAAGAGGGGAAGCATGAGAAAGATTCTTGCTTTTGGATGGGGAGAGCTTAGAGGAAAAATGTAGTTAACGAGAGGCCCCTGGTTTAGATGGCAGATCCGCCAGAATTCTCCACTGGAGAAGTTATATCTAGTACAGCTTACAAAATTAGGATGCTAGTTGCTGCACCCAGCCATTGGGTTACCTGTTGATTCTGAACTAAGTTTGTGTGGTGTTTTCCTTCATGGGGTGACTCAGCTAGGTTTCAGAAAGAAGTACAGTGGCAAAGTGTGGGTTTTCGAGAAGTGCATCCCAACTAGCCATGTGAATTTGGAAGCATGGGGCTGGCGTGCAATGACCCACCATGGGAACTTAGCAAGTCAGGTGTAGACATTTCGGAGCTCCGGATCAGAGAGTCTACAAAGATCAGAAGAGGCCGGCCTGCCCGCTGGTGCATTGCCAACATAGCATGGATTGCTTTTTAATATTTCACACTACAGATGATGTCTAACGTGGCAGGCTAGAATTCACTAGAAATTTAAGATTCTAGCCTATGAGTTATTAAGTTGGAGGTTTGGTGAGCAGAGCAGAGTCAAGTCACATGACTCAAGCATGGGAACCTTGAAACAAAGAAAGAGGGCTCTGAGGTCCCTTGCTGTGAAAAGAGACAAGATGGCTGCTCTGAGTCAGAGAGCCAGAGAATGCAAGCTGCCTACTTCTTGGGGTAGATATTGATAGAACTGTGAATTTATAAAATTGGGATTATTTGTTTTTAGGATAGATTTATATAGAGATTTTTGTCTGAGTCATGTGGGGAATTTTGTGGACAGAACTAAGATAGGGAAAATTAGTCACTGACTCCAAGTAGAGAGCAGTAATAACCATCTGTTATGAACAGGTATTCATAAATAGAAGTCTGTGGCTCCAGGTAGAGAGCACAACAGATAGATTATGTTATGGTATATTAAATATATATTAATATATTATGGTATATTAAAGTCTGCAGGAAACTCTTATTCTTTGTTCATGGGCTCCATAGGAATTTTGAGTTAATTTCTTGGCATGACAGAATAGAAAAAGCCTAAGAATGGGCTCATACAGTATTTTTAGTTTACTTCATTTGTCTTAGATTCTTTTAATTTTCAAAATGGGTGCAATCTTGAGTTTTGTGGTTATATTATTTCTCTGGGCGAAAGGTCAAGATAAAGGTTTTTCTGGTTACTGGCTCAAGGACATGCTGTTTTGGAAGAGAGGCTCTACTTTTGTGTTCACAGAAAAGATTAGGTTCTGCACTCCTTCCAGAGTTATATGGATCAGATATGACAAAGGAAGGCCACCTGAAAATAGATTCAGGTGAATCAAACAAACAAACAAACAAACAAGCAAAGATTCTTCGTGCCATCCTTCATGTGGCATGAATGAAGACTTATGATTGGAGCAAAGTTTCATCCTAACTAGTCTGAACACCCTGCAGAGACTAATGCAATCCATACAGATATCTTGATGATACTAAAATTGTGTTCTGAGATTTGTATATTACAGACTATACAGCCTTGGTGCGTCTTCTCATCAGACACGCTGAACTGGCCTGCTTGAACTCTTGATCTCAAGGACTTTCAGCCGGATCCAGTCAGGACACGGACATCAGAGGCTACAACAATCGTTGGTGTGGTCTTCTTAAGGCCAACCAACTCCCCCATTTTCCCTCCCCCCCCCTTCAAAGATATCTCAGTGCCCATATTCAGCTAGAAGTAGTTATGAAGAGTCATTGCCCCAGTTCCCTGGACTTGGAGGTCTGGAGGTGGTTATTCTAAGTTGTCTTTCTGGGGAATTTTGAAATGGTCATAATTTGAACAGGGGGAAATAGCTCAAATTGATTGTGTAGCCATAATCTCATTTGGTAGAAATCTTTACAATAGTTACTAAGTTGAAGTCATAATTTCTCATTTTGGTACAGAATCAAGGTTTTCATTGGTATAAATTTCTTCTATTGATACAAACATTTTTAAAAGTACAAGGCTTGGGCTGGAGAGATGGCTCAGCAGTTAAGTGCACTGACTGCTCTTCCAGAAGTCCTGAGTTCAATTCCCAGCAAAGATATGGTGGCTCACAACCCTCTTCTGGTGTATCTGAAGATAGCGACAGTGTACTCACATACATAAAATAAATAAATAAATCTTTTTTTAAAAAAATTAAAAGTACAAGGTTTGGACCCAGTCCTTCTATAAATGCCATTACAAACTAATCTGAGATGATTAAGCCTGTGAATGAAGGGCCAGATAGCAAATTCATGGCTCTGTGTTGATTGCTAGGGTGTTTTCAAGATATTTTATTTAGAAATGGCTGATGGTAGTTAACAGACAACAGTCCAGATTACTTTAGATAGATAGACAGTTTTCAAAAACATCAGAAATCCACAAGATGTTGCATATAATGTTATTTATTCACTCGTTGTTGAGACAAATCTGCTCCTAACAGCTTCCCATTGTTGTACATTGTGACTGGGTGGACACTGGGCAGAAATTGCCTGTCTCTCCTGCAGACCTGTACTGTCCCTGAGAGGACACAAGTTACAGGTTAGGACACCTTAGTTCTGTAAAGACAAAATAAGCTAGTCCTTAATAATTCCTGTTTCACGAAGGTCTGTCAGATGATTCCTGGGGCAGAAGGCTAAAGACTAATGCCCCAGCTTCCTGACATACTGGGGCTATGCAGGTAGGCAGCTGTCTCTACAACTTGTCTCAGTTCTGGAAGCTGTGTTAGGCTTCCTATATTTTCAGATAATGCTGGTCATTCTCAGATTTCTGACAGGGTTGAAACACTACTTATAGTCTCATATCCAACCCAGGCTACTTAGCATTGAGAGAACATATTTGAAAAGATAGTTTTCAGATAGTATACAAGCTAAACCAAGTCATAACATATAGACTTATAAGCCTTTTTTAAGTTAGGATCAATAACAGAGTGTTCTACTTAATTGACAAAAATGATGGACTGGGTGTTAGGTCTATGTTGTACTTTGTAAATTACAGAATGGTCATAATTATACTCAGCTTATATTTGAGAGAAAAGCTTCTTTTTTTATGTGGCAAAACCTTCCCCTTATGAATAAAGATTTCAGGGGGCCAATCACTGGGCAAGGAGTAGACAAGACTTCTGGGTCAGAGAAAGGAAGATTTTTGCTTTTGGATGGGGAGAGCTTAGAAGAAAAATGTAGCTAACAAAAGGCCTCCAGTTTAGGTGACGGATCCGCCAGGATTCATCACCGAAGGAGTTATATCTAGTATAGCTTACAAAATTAGGATGCTAATTGCTGCGCCCAGCGATTGAGTTACCTTTTGTTTCCAAAAAAGGAAAGGAAGGGAAGGAGGGAGGGAGGGAGAGAGAGAGAGCGCCACTCCCCTTAAGGCCTAAGCTATAATGCCACAGATACTTAAGTTTAATTTCTGAGTAAATGTTTTGTGATGTTAACCCTTTATTAATTGAATATTACCCATGGAAGTTCCCACTATAAATTATGATCACATATGATTGGTCTTTCTTGAAAACTTGCTTTAGTTAGGGTTTTACTGCTGTAAACAGACACCATAACCAAGGCATCTCTTATTAGGACATTTAATTTGGGCTATCTTACAGGTTCAGAGGTTTAGTCCACTATCATCAAGGCAGGAGCATGGTAGCATCCAGGCAGGCATGGTGCAAAAAGAGCTGAGAGTTCTACATCTTCATCTGAAGACTGATAGGAGAAGACTGGCTTCCAGGCAGCTAAGATGACGGTCTTAAAGCCCACACACAGTGACACATCTACTCCAACAAGACCACACCTCCTAATAGTGTCACTCCCTGGACCAAGCATATACGAACCATCACAAAACTCAAAATTAATAAACTCAGAACAAGATAAAAATAAATACTAAAGACCAGGAATGGTAATGCATGCCTTTAATCCCAGCACTGAAGAGGCAGAGGTATAGTAGGCTTGGCCTAATGCTCTTTGTATTCTAATGTTAATTTGGGTTCCTAAAATTGTTTGCACAAGAGAGTCCACATGTCAGACACTGAGGGGATCCTACCCCCAGTTAATTCTGATTGGTAGATAAAGATGCTGGCATCTGATGGCTGAGCAGAGCAGACAGAGGCAGGACCTTAGGATTCCTGAGCTTGGGACTGGAAGGAAAAAGTAGGAGGGAGATCTGAGATGCCCAGAGAGTATGGAGGACTGGAGAGATGCCATGCCTGAGAAGAGTGCAGGAGAGAGAGGCATGGCCGCCAAGTGAAGGAGCCAGGAAAGCGAAGCCCAGAGGGCTGCCCAACTGGGTCCAGGACAGCCAAGATAGAATATAGAATTTAGTAAGTAGTAATTCAGTATTATCAGTGGGAGGTAGGTCAATCACATGAAGGTTAGACAGACAGTGGCCCGGCTATTGTGCTGACTAAGGTATATTAAAATATAAAGGCTGTGTGTATGTCTTTCATTCAGGAACCTAGACCAGTGGGGCAGGTAGCATAAAACTGTCCGCCACTGAGATTTATTTAATATATTATTTCAACACAGAGGCAGGCAAAGCTCTGTGAGTTCAAGGCCAGCCTGGCCAACCTACATAGTAAGTTCTAGGACAGCCAGGACTGTTATACAGAGAGACTCTGTCTCAAAAAACTAAAAGCAAACAACCAAACAAAAAGAAAAGAAAAGAAAAAGAAAGAAAAGAAGATTAATTAATTAATTAATTAATTAATTAAAAAGGCTGAGTGTGTGCTTACTCTACTCTCACTTAATTCTGTTTTCATTTACGTAGTGGATCTTCCTTCAAAACATTTGTAGAAATACGTATGACTCTGTATACAGTGGTTTGACTTAGCGTAAATGATTAATGATTAATGCTTTATGTGGTAGTTCAGATAAGCCCTAGGAAATGTGATCTAGCAAGAAAGAACTCTTAGAGGTTTATCTGCTATTGACTAACAATTCTGACCCAGCCACAGACCCAACCTCAGTACCAGTACTCATGAACTCCCAGGGTCTCCTGTATCCTAGGCTGACTTGGAATCATCATGTCTTCCAAGGATAACCTTGAATTTCTGATCCTCCTACTTTTGAATGCCAGATTACAAGTGTGTGCCACCCAGCCTGGTTTATAAGGTGCTAGGCATCAAACCCAGAGTCTAAGTGTACTAGCTGATGTTGTGTGTCAACTTGACACAGCTAGAATTATCAGAGAGAAAGGAGCTTCAGGTGAGAAAATGCCTCCATGAGATCCAGCTGTTAGGCATTTCCTAAATTAGTGATCAATGGGGGAAAGCCCAGCCCACTGTGGATGGTGCCATCCTTGGGCTGGTGGTCCTGGGTTCTATAAGAAGGCAGGCTGAGCAAGCCAGGAGAAGCAAGCCAATAAGCAGCACCCCTCCAATGGCTTCTGCATCAGCTCCTGCCTCCAGGTTCCTGTCCTGTGTGAATTCCTATCCTGACTTCCCTTGGTGATGAACAGCAGTGTGGAAGTGTAAACTGAATAAACTCTTTCCTCCCCAGCTTGCTTTTTGGTCATGGTGTTTCATCACAGCAATAGAAACCCTTACTAAGACACTAGGCAAGCACATTATTTATCGATTAAGTCCTAAATTCGTTCTTGGAGAGTGATAGTGAAGATAAATTTGAAAGACATCACCCCATTAGTCTCTTGAGAGTATCTAACTGATGAACTCGGAGTAACAAGTTGTCACTGATGGGAAACCTGGAAAACATTAATGAACACTTTGCTTGGTCCACTTCAGGGAATCCCAGGGCTGTCTGCACTATTACTTTGGTCTAATAATTACCCTGCAAAGGATGAGGGCCACAGTGGTAGTTAAGGTTTTAACACGTAATTATTAAATAAAACACCAACCTGCCCAGCCCCCCTGTCTGTGATGCATCGCTCCACCATTGGGCTTATGATGTTGAATTCTTATATAGTGAACTTACTGAGGTTCCCAGGAAAAAACCCCGCCCCTTTGGTACAAGAACAAAGTCTTTCCTGAAGGAAGTCTGAGCCCTGGGAAGAATGGGAAGCCTTTTGCATCTCTTCACTGCAACTTCACTTCAAGCTCCAGACTCCTGCATTCCTGTTGAAAACACTAACTTCATAAGTGAACAAAAGGACTGTGGCCGGATAGCCAAGGCGAAGATTACAAGCATTTCTCCTTAGCATCTGACTCCTTACACCCGGCATCAGCACAGGACCAAAACTACACTAAACTGGTAGTAACAACCCCTCACTCTAAAGTTCTAATTCTGAGAAGTCTTTGAGCCACTTTGTCCGGTCCAGTAACTTAATGATCACTTCTCAGCAACTCTTGCACAGTTTTATCAAGGAACAGAAAGGGACAAGGTCTCTTTGACCAAAGAGGGTGGGGTTTCTTTGTTTTGTTCTTTAACATCTGTGTGTATACCTGTGCACACTCGTGTGTGAGTGTAAGTGTGCCCATTCCAGGGAGCACACATGCATGACACGCATGTGGTCAGAGGACAGTTTCGTGCATCCATCTTCGCCTGCTATCTTGACCTGCCATCTTGCTTACCTTGGTTAAGGCAGGGTCTCTTGTTTCTGTTTTTGTTTGGGGAACAGGATTGGTTTGGTTTGGTTTTGGGGTTTGTTGTTGTTGTTGTTGTTGAGACAGGGTTTCTCTGTGTAGATCTGGCTGTCCTGGAACTTGCTTTGTAGACAAGGCTGACCTTAAATTCACAGAGATTCACCTGCCTCTGCCTCCCAAATTGTGGGATTAAAGGCATGCACTACTGTGACCCTGCAACAGGCTCTCTTCCTGTTTTCCCACTATGTATCTATAAATAGGCTAGCTGGTCCTGGAGCTCTTGGAGATCCTCCCTGTCTCTATAAATACGAACATCAGAGTGTGTCAAAAGCATCTTATCTGGAATTCTCTAAACATAGTAGAAGCCCTAAATATTCTTTGTTCTATCGGAAGTGTTGACAAGAAGTCTCTGGCAGAAGATAACTCATACAGTGTGCAAGCTGCTGCTTTAATTTCTTGCCATTTTTTAAAGATTTATTTTTAACTTAAGTGTGTGTGTGTGTGTGTGTGTGTGTGTGTGTGTACTTGGAGATGTGCGTGTGAGTGAGTACAGTGCCTATGGAAGCTAGAAGAAAGTGTCAGATTCCTCGGAGTTACAGGTGGTTGTGAGCTACTGCACGTGGATACTGATAGCCTAGCTCAGGTCCTCTGTAGGAGCAGGGGATTTTCTTGATGAAGTATCAGCCTCATGGCTCTTGTTTGAATCATCATACCAAGAAGTCCACTGCTCTTCCATAAGTTCCACATGTAAGACCATCTCAGAACATATTAAGTATCACAGAAATCACAATTTGATGTATATATGCAATTGTAGAACATGAGCAACATGTTCTATACACGACTTCACAGAAATATTATAGCCATGAAGTGTTGTTTATTCCTGCCTCAGCCTCTAGAGCACTAAGATTACAGGTGTGCACCACCACACTCAGCAAACAAATTTGATCTTTTGCATCAAGAATTCTCTCTCTCTCTCTCTCTCTCTCTCTCTCTCTCTCTCTCTCTCTCTCTCTCTCTTTTTCAGCTCGGTGGTTTCCTCTTTATTGATGTGCCTCCTACCTCCCCCATCCAATGTCAGTCCCTTCCATCTACCCCCCAAAAAGAAGGTAGTGAAAGGAAGGGATTAGTGGGGTTCTGATTCTTTCTTTTTAAAATAGGGTAATGCTGAGTGTTGAACGTGCGAAGGGCACCCAAACAAGTCAGAGGCAAGGAATTCCCCAAGAGGAACCTTCGTTTGTTTTTGTTTTTGTTTTTCAAGACAGGGTTTCACTCTGTGGCCCTGGCTGTCCTGGAACTCACTCTGTAGACAAGGCTGGCCTCGAACTCACAGAGCACCAACTGCCTCTGCCTTTGCCTTCTGAGTGCTGGGTTTAAAAGCATGCACCGTCACTGCCCAATTCAAGTATTTTTTTCTTATTAAGGCATGTTTTGACCCCTAAACTCCGTGGGTACACAAGCTTTCTCTTAGGGCCTTGCTACTCCAGGTAGCGTAAGACCATCAGCGACATCTCCTAGCACTGTGAACTGAATTATGTTCTCAGAATTCAGATGCTGAAACCCCACTTAATTCCACCTAATTATTCGAGAAGAAATTAGGGTAATATGGGGGCGTGAGAGAAAAGTCTCACTGTGGCATCATTTACCTGGTTAGAGATCAGAAACCTGGTATCTCTCTCCCTGTCCACCCCCAACGTGATGCTGCCGCTAAGAGAGACGCTACCTCCAACCCGAGTCTTCCCCGGATCCCAGCCACGTCAGCCTTGGATTTTTAGCTCCTAGAACCATAAAATAATGAAGCTCTGTTAAGTCATCCAATCTATGGTACTTTATCATGACAGCCCAAGCTACTAAGGCACCAGACCCTCAGGATGTACACTCTCAGCCTGACAGTGGTAACATACTCCTTTAATCCCAGAGGCAGAGACAAGTGGATCACCGAGTTCAAGGCCAGCCTGGTCTACAGAGCAAGTTCCAGGTCAGCTAAGGTTACACAGGAAAAACTCAGGGCCTATGCCAGACCTGCTGGATGAGACTCTGCATTTCTAGCAGGTGCTTGAGTGATCTGCACATTTGTCATCGGCACAGAGTCAGCTGAGCCAGATCTATCTGGGGGGAGCTGTTTCAAGATAAAATAAACCACCTGAACTTTTCAATCTAAGAGAGAAAGGCCCCTGGTGTCCAGTTATTTAATATGCCCCAAATCAAGAGGCATCGGATCCCGTAGCAGCCCTGGCAAACAAAATCTGCAGGGCAAGCTCTATCTACTTTCTCTCCAGTTCCGCCCCATGGTTGCGCGGGGAGGGACTGTGTTAGGAGATAAGCACAGGGCCAGAAGATAACAACCCCTCAAATGCAGTTAATCTGGACTGTAAAAACAATACCCTAAAATTACATGCTAGGGCATCAGTGGGAACTAACATTAAGAGGAACTTGTAAGGAGCAAACCCACCCTAACCTGTCTCCTGGCACAGTGAAGCTCATGCAAATTTTTGGCATCTGTGGTAGCGCTGGAGGCCCTCCCCTTCCTCTCAGATGTTTTGCATCACATTTCCACTTTTTTTTTTTTAACTGAAATCTTAACAACTATACTAGTGCTTTTATTGTTCGATCTATGTTTAAGACTACATATGGCTGTACGTGGTGTTTTACTTAGGGTTTTGTTTGTTTTATATATACAGACTTCATTTTTCTAAGTGTTGTGGTTTCTCAGGAAAGTGGAGTCTCATGCCCAGAGATTTTCCTCACGCTCCCTATCCCCCCACCTATGCAGCCTCCCCCATTATCAGCATCCTGAATGGAGTGGGACATTGGTCACAACTGGCAAACCTACAATGACTCACAATACCAGAGTCCATAGCTGACATTACGGCTCAGTCTTGGTAAGCTACATTGTGGAGTTGAACAAATTACGATAATATCCACCACTATAGTAGCGTACATAGACACACTGGCCTAAAAGCCTACCTTTCCAGTTTAAAACACGTATTTGCTAAGCCACAAGTAGCACAGGCTAGTTGTGTCCTAAAGCGAGAACAAATAAACTATTAACTAGATTCAATCTGTTTTCCCAACCACAGATTCTCTTACAGGATATCAGGGTACAGGTAGCCTTTTGAGCGGTGGCTTCAAAATGGTTCACACTCTCACTACTTGCTTCAGTCTGTCTCTTGCCTGTCTCCTGGACCTCCTCTGAGGGACATTATAATAACTTAGGTGTCAACAGTAGGAGACAAGATAGCCACAACAGGATTTCTCATTTGTGCTAGCAGAAGCCCCGGGAGCTCCTAGGGAATAGAAGCCATGGGTTATGTACCTCTGCATCCCAATGTCTAGTATAAAGAAGCATCCTCCTGAAACTTACTGAGGTAAGAGAAACCTATGCCTTGCCCATGTTTCCTAAACCATCTAAGCCAGTACCTTTTCCCACTATTCCACAGATTCCATGTGTGATATTTGCTGTTCTGAGCTGCACTTCTCTCTCTCTCTCTCTCTCTCTCTCTCTCTCTCTCTCTCTCTCTCTCTCTCTCTCTCTCTTCTTCCCTCCCTCCCTCTCTCTCTCCTTCCTACCACTTTACCATGCACTAATGCAATAGTTTTCCAAAAGCTGACTTTCCCCCATGCAACTTTCCCAGCAACTGGAAGAGCCTTCCCATCACTTGCTTAGACTAAGAAAGAAAATCAGAAGCTATCTTTTTTTTTTTTTTTTNGTTTTTCGAAACAAGGTTTCTCTGTATAGCCCTGGCTGTCCTGGAACTCACTTGGTAGACCAGGCTGGCCTTGAACTCAGAAATCTGCCTGCCTCTGCCTCCCGAGTGCGTCACCAGGCCCAGCTTGGGTTTATTTATTTATTTATTTATTTATTTATTTATTTATTTATTTATTTATTGGAATCAGAAG
The DNA here is from genome assembly GCF_900095145.1 of Mus pahari. Lineage (NCBI taxonomy): Eukaryota > Metazoa > Chordata > Mammalia > Rodentia > Muridae > Mus > Mus pahari. The sequence goes on from NC_034594.1 coordinate 144,556,384, forward strand.
CTATCTTATGTAGTTGGCTTTCGGTTCTGTAGATTGAATTGTCCCCCTCCCCACGCCCCCTAAAATAAGCTAATAACAAATCTCTAAGAACTGAGTGTAACATTGTGTTACTTCACCAAGAACCACAGCCTGCTTTTTATTTTTTTTTTTTCCCAGAAACATTGCAAAGCCAAAGGCTAGACAATCCCATTGGAGCAGTTATGTCATGACCTTGACAATGCGCTAAGCTGAGTCTGTCTTCTTCAGTGATAGCTGAAGTGCTTCCAGGCTGTACCTTCTCAGCTAAAGGTTACAAATACCCTTTGTTAACATGACAAATGACTGAGATCACGACTGACGAGCACTGGGATCCAGTCTAAGGATGATTTGTTCCTAGACTGGCTTTGTGTTTGGGTCTGGGATTTTTTTTCAAGACAGGGTTTCTCTGAGTAGCCCTGACTGTCCTCACTCTATAGACCAAGCTGGCTGAACACTCACAGATTCCTCAGAGGCCGCCTCCTCTGCCTCAGGGTGCTGGGATGAAAGGTGTCCCCCACCATGCCCAGCCTCGACCACCTTTTAAGGGAAGAGGTACATGATGTTAAATAGACTGCTCAACAGTCCACAACGGTCAATTCAGTGAGAGCAGCATCATAGCCACTATCTTTACCAGCCAAAGTAAAGCACTTTTAGTACCAGGCTGGGACCATCAAGGCACTGAACTAAAACTTAGTATACTAAAAGGCATTTATTCTACATTTCAATCATTCAAAGGTTTGACGTAGAGACTCAGTCATAGTAAGTCGAAATCTGACTACGAGGTGAACTGAGAACAACAAATAGAAGTGATCTTCCACAAGGCTAACTACGAAGAGGACAGGGGTGTTGTCTCAAGAGAAGTATTCTTGTGCCCACGTAAGAAAGCAGCTTTAATAAAGAAACAAGGGACTGGAGTATAGCTCAACTGAGAGATGCTTGTCTAACATCCAGAAAGCCCTGGGTTCAATCCCTGGCACCACCTAAATTGAATGTGGTGATGTAGGCCTATAGAGCCAGAACTCAGGAGGTTGAAGATCATCTCTAAGACAGTCTGGGATATATGAGACCCTATCTATCACAAAACAAAACAACAAAGGCTAAGGGTCCTTTGTGTCCTTATTGGTGTGTGTGTGTGTGTGTGTGTGTGTGTGTGTGTGTGTGTGTGTGTGTTGAAATTGTGTGGGTATGTGCACATATCCATGCATGTGGAGGCGGTGTCTTCCTTGATTGCTCTGTCCTATTTTTCGAGACTGGGTGAAGCTAAGCTGGCTGGCCAATGAGTTCCAGAGATCTGCCTGTCTCCTTCCTCCTCAGCAAAACCAGTTGGTACCCAGCTTTTTATATGAGTACTAGGGATTTGAACTCAGGTCCTCATGCTTGTGTGGCAGGCACTTTACTGACTGAGCCCTCTTCCAGTCCTTAGCATGTTAATCTAACCCATTATTCATTTAGCAATATTTTTAAACTACTGATGTTTTTTAAAGGGTTTAAAAATGCATATGGGGTTTTGACATGTGCGGATGTCTGTATACCACATGAATGTCTGCTGTCCTCAGAGGGTGGGGAAGGGTACCATATCCCCTTAAGCTGCTGGAGTTACAGATGATTGTGAGCTGCCCTGTGCTTGCTAGGTCTTCTAGAAAAGCAGACAGCACTCTTAACTTCTGTGCCTTCTCATCTGCCTCATGAACAATATTTTTGTTGCCCACCAGCACTATGTGGAGAGTGAGAAGAGAGACCAGTAATGCTTATAGAAATAAAACCTAATCTCCAGGGGGTACCCTCTCGAGTCTTAAAACCCCTTCCCTACCACACACACCCCCCCCCCTTAGGATCATTGCTGAACACCGATTGGGCCCTCCCCCCCATTTAGATTAGATTCTCTGATCTGGCCTCTCCAATAGAGTCTTATATCCACACCCACAACACCTGAAAAAGCCACGAGGCAGGGGAAAGGAGGGCATTATCTAATAAGTGTGTCATCTCCACAGAGGAGAGCTTAGGTTTGTTTAACCTTCAAAGACTAGGAGCCCAGCCTGGAGCATCCCTGTAATACCAGTCAGGACTCCGAGCCAATGATAGGAAGACAACAAGTGTGAGTGCAAGGGCAGCCCAGTTACAGAGCAGTGAGGGTAGGGTGGGGAGAGAAGAGGACGAGAGCACATGTACTCAGAGAGCCTGCTATGGAGGTACACTTTTTATTTTTTAATTTTTTTTATTTATTTATTTATTTATTTATTTATTTATTTATTTATTTAGGTTGGTTTGTTTGCTTCCAGAACCTACACAGGGTTTCTGTGTGGTTCCGGCTGCTCTGGAACTCACTGTATAGACCAGGTTGACTGGCCTCAAGCTTAGAGATGTGCCTGCCTCTGCCTCCCGAGTGCTGAGATTAAAGGCTGCACCACCACGACCCCATGGACTTGCACCGTGTTGACCCACCGCTCTGGAAGTAGAGGGAGAAGACGAGCTGGAACCCAGGGATTCAAGGCCAGCTTGGGCTCCACAGGAAGACCTCCTCCCTCTCTTAAGATTATCTTTTGAGCACTTCTTTGTTTCTCAGCCATTTGAGGTTCCTCTATTGAGAATTCTCTGTTTAAATCTGCACCCCATTTTTCAATTGGATTACTTGGTTTATTGAAGCCCTAGTGTCCTGAGTTCTTTATATATTTTGGATAGTAGCTTTGTATCAGATGTAGAGTTGGTGAAAATCTTTTCCCATTCTGTGGGCTGATGTTTTGCCCTGATGGTTGTGTTCTTTGCCTTACAGTAGCTTTTCAGTTTCATGAGAATCCATGCCTGTGCCATTGATGTTCTCTGTTCAGAAAGTTGTTTCCTGTGCCAATGAGTTCAAGGTTATTCCTACTTCTATCAGGTTCAGTGCATCTGGTTTTAGGTTGAGGTCTTTGAGCCACATGGACTTGAGTTTTGTGCAGGGTGATAAATATGGATCTATTTGCACTCTTCTATATGCAGTTAGACCAGCACCATTTATTGAAGATGCTTTATTTTTTTCCATTGTGTGTTTCTGGCTTCTTTAACAAAACTAAGGTGTCCACAAGTGTGTGGATCTTCAATAGGTCTTCGATTCCATTCCATTCATCATTATGTTCACTTTAGGAAATGCAAATTAAAACTACTTTGAGATCTCATCTTAGACCTGTCAGAATGGTTAAGATCAATAACACATGTGACAGCTCATGCTGGTGAGGATGTGGAGAAAGGGGAGCACTCATCCATATACTGCATTCAGTTGATATCCCTGGGAGGCCTGCTCTTTTCTGAAGGAAAACAGAGCAACAGTGAACCTGGGAAAGGAGGGAGGCAGGGAGAGGGGACTGGAGGGGAAAATGCAGTCAGGATCTATTGTAGGAGAGAATAAAGAAAAAAGGATTTTCATATAATATAATTATGCATTATATATGTATATATGTGTATATATACATACATATATACTTATATATGACATATATACTTATATATGTATATACATATATATGTGTGTGTATATATATATATATAGAGAGAGAGAGAGAGAGAGAGAGAGAGAGAGAGAGAGAGAGAGAGAGAGAGAAGAGGGCACCAGATCCTCTGGAGTTACAGGTGGTTATGAGCCACTACCAGTGTAGGTGCTGGGAACTGAACTGGGGTCCTCTGTGAGAGTCACAAGTCCTCTTAACACTGAGCCACCTTTCCAGCCCCAGGATTCCATCTTTTAAAAAGTATATAAAACCAGAGGTAACGTCAGGGGATTTTTATAAATGAAGCATGAGGAGCCGTCACGGCAGCACTGTCTGACCTGGAGGCCGTGCAAACACAGGCTTACAAGGGAAGCCGCAGACTGACACTCACCCTGAGCCCCACCCCCAAATGATTAAATCATCACAGCTCTCACCTCAGAATCGAGTTAACAGCAAGCAGTTTCTCATTTCCCTTCATTCTCCACACTGGCTGGAGGCAGTGGCTTGACAAGGCCCACACTGCCCCCTACAGCTCGGACTCCTCCTTGACCACCTTTAGCTCCCACTTTGAAAAAAAAGAAAAGCGACAGAATACCCCACCAAAGTCAAATGTCTTTATTTTATATAAAAAAAATTTTGTACAGTTTTAGTTCCTATGTTTAAGAAAAAAAAGTCCCTAAAATTGCCATAATGTTTAATCCACTGCAAATGTAAAAACAAGCTTTTTATATATTAAAAAAAATTTACATTTTACAATTTTCTACATGCATGCACAAGGTCTCAGCTCTGGAACAAACAAACAAAACAAAAAAAAATTAGCCCCAAAATTTTGTTTTAAAAATTTTGAAAATAAAAAAGAAGAAAAAGAGAGAAGAAAACGGATTTAAAAAAAATTCTTGATCCAAAAATGGAAACTTCTACATTTACAATCTCACTTGGAAGAGACTCAAGAAGCCCCTTCCTTTTGCGCACAGAAGAACAAATTACAACAATCACACAATCAGAACAGAATCCATCAGCAGATGCTGCCCCACAGGGAGAAGAGAAGAAAGAAGAGACTGACAGACACCAGGAATGGACAAGGCAGAACTAGGCTCAACCAACAGGGAGAGCACTGACCCAGGGAAACAGGGACTCGGAGCGAGGATCTCCCAAGAATCCTGCCTCCTTGCCTTTATTAAATCAGGATTCACAACGGGAATGCTGTGGCCAGCCAGCTAGGAGCGAAAGCACAGCGTGTAATGGCAGGGATGGGAGGAAGTGGGAGGAAATGGGAGGAAGTGAGAGACCAACACAGAGAACAAAGACACACATTTAAGGAGAAACTGGAAAGGGACCAATGGGGAGGGTGTCAGTGGCGAGGTAGGTGATGGACGGAGGCACGGTGTCCTGGTGTGGAGAGATGAGCGGTAAGCCCGCACCGAGGTCATGGAAACAAAGGCCAAGTTGTGCAGTGGGGATGCGCCAGGATGCCACCCAGCCAGAGCACACACAGAGTGCACTGGAGTAGCTCAGCCCAGCATCCCCTACGGTGAGAGTGCTGAGCAGGCTAGCCTCATGCCCGCAGTGCAAGCATGAGAAACCATGTGAGCCACCAGTGGGACAGCATTGGTCCAGGAAACTGCTCAGAGACTGAGTCAGCTGCCTACCCATAGCAGTTCACAGCATGAAGACAACTTCCCATTCTGGAGAAGCAAAAGACACACACACACACACACACACACCTCACACACACAGAGCCATACATTTGACAATTCATCCTGACATCTTAAAAAATAATAACAACCAAAGCAGACGAAGATACCACAGTTCTGACACGAAGGACCAAAACATTCTTAAGTCACAGCCCTTAGTGCTTAGACAGGGAGTCAGGGAAACTTCTTCTCTATGTTTTAGGAAAAAGGAATGGAAATATCACAGTGATTAAAAAACATGGCAGGTTCTTAAAATAAACACTCCTGTGCCCCTAACCTAGGGCATCAACTAAGATCCCAAATCTTTTCCTTCGGCCCACCCCACCCACCCACTGCCCAAAGCCACACCAAAACCCACTCTTGCCCACAAAGGCAATGACCCCTATCACCACCCAGGCTCTGCTTTCCAGGATAGTGAGGTATTTACGTGACTCAAAAAGTTCTCCTCTGAAACCTGAATTTTCTTTCTTCTTCTTTTTCTTCTTTTCCTTCTTCTTCTTCTTCTTCTTCTTTTTTTTTAAGAAAAGATACCTTCCCATTACCCAAGGACATAGTAATTTCACTGGAATTTATTCAGGCACCTCTACCACAGCCCGAAGCTAACCTTGAGGCCCTGTGTAAGTCACCTCCAAAGACCATTCCCATGAGAACAAAGTAATCCCTAATGGACAAGCCCTTTAGTAACTGGTAGGTAGGCTTCCGCTTTGGATCCTGCAGCCTCACGGTGAGATCAAAGGTACCCCATCTCAGGATGTGCTTTGCACAGCAAATACCAGCAAAATAACCAGGGATGTGAAGGGCCTGTGCAGGGCTTTGAGAGTTGTTTAGAGAAGTGGCACAGGGACATTTCTCCATCGAAGCCATGGGGACAGTCATCCGCATGGGTCCCAGAAAGAAGGATGTGGGTCATCCCTATTTCTAGTTCTTGTGGTTAAAAAATAATTTAAAGGTGTCTAATTTAAAGGCTCAAGTTTACTCTGAAAAATATCCATTAGAGGGTTAGTGAATCCTGCTCAAAGTGAGCTTTAAACTACTGAGATTCAGATTTGCTGCAAAGGCTGTTAGTTAGAATGGGGTGAGGAGCTGATACCCACAAAAGGCAGTAATCCTGGTCCCTCACCCTGATATAGAGCCCAGAAAGCGAGGCGGGGAGAAAAGAGGATAGGACCCTGGAAGGCCATGATAAAGAGACCCCTGAGGCAAAGAACTGGATTTAAGGCAGGGGATGAGAAGGAGCTGCTGGCCCCTCCCCGTAAAGAGATGAGGCCACAGGCTCTGGAGCTGGAATTCAGCAGGACTGTGGTAGCTGGCGCAAAACAGAAAATGTCTTCGACCCCAGGGTTGGTCAGGGTCTGCATGCCATGGAGTCCTTAAGAAGTCAGTATGTGTCCTTCATGGGTAAGGGTGGGGAAGAACAGCTTAGGATAGGGGTGAGTTCAGAGGGACAGGGTCAGTGACAAGGGTCTCTCCAACCTCAGAGGTCTGTCCTGACCTTCCTCTCGGGAGTCGTCTAAGAGACACATTATACCTTACCCACAGCCCTGGTAAAGTGGTCAGAGAGGTTCCACCTCTGTTTGCCTATGATCACATGACCATACACGACAGAATCAGCAGTAAAGACTCCTGGGTAGAAGACCACACTTCCCCTTGGTGTGTGTGTGTATGTGTGTGTGTGTGTGTGTGTGTGTGTGTGGTGTGTGTCTGTGAGGTGCTATGTGTCTGTGTGTGTGTGCGTGCGTGCGTGTCTGTGAGGTGCTATGTGTCTGTGTGTGTGTGTGTCTGTGAGGTGCTATTGTGTGTGTGTGTGTGTGTGTGTGTGTGTGTGTGTGTGTGTACCAGGAAGCACAGCTGTAACACTGGTGAGCAAGATTGCAGAGAGAACCCTAATTCTGGGAGTACGTCACAGGTGTATCCTTGCCCAGGGACTCAGGGCTAAGTGTAGGGACAGAGGATAGGGTAGCTGTTGTCCCACAGGAGTTTGGCACCATGGTCCTCTGGGGTCAGAGCTGTGCCCCCAAGAGAAACTCTGTCAGGGGCCACTAGAGAGAGCGCGGCTCTAAGAATATACATTTCTAGGTTGGAGCTCAGGAAGCAGCAGTAGGATCAGAGAGGCCCTGAACGCTTTTGGAAGGGACTTCCATCCAGGGAACGTTTCGGGGGAAGAACGGGGAGACTGGGAGAGTTATGAGGCACTGTTTCCTGCAGGGCCTGGAGTGATACAAAACTGGAGGGCAGTGTGGTTCCCAGGTATTGTTAAAGCAAGATGTTCTCTCCAGATTTCCAGACGGGAAAAACTAAGGAAGAGGGGAGGAGACTGGGTACAGGATAAGTTAATTCAAGTAAAAAAAAAAAACAAAACAAAACAAAAAACAAAAAAACAAAACCAAACAAGAGCAAGAGGAAGTAGGACTGGCAGAAATGTGTCAGGGCCAGAGAACCAAGCCCCTTCCACTCTGCAGGACCCCCACATCCCTCCTCCCGGCTGCTGCAAAGTCACACAGAGGTCTCTGATTGCAGCCGCATGACGAACTTATGTGACTTGGGATCCACAAATTCCTCCGAGAGTTTGAAGAAGGGCACCTTCTTGGTGCTCACGACCAAGCTGAAGTCCTGGCGCTTTAAGAGAAACACGATGCCATCCTTAAGCCCGTTGGTCACCGGCTCCTCACTCACCAAGGTCCACTGTTTGGCCAGCCAACGTTCCTTGTGGTACTGGATGGTGGGTCCAGCGGCCAAATATCGCTCCAGGAAGGCCTGAGGAGGGGAGAAGATACTGTTTGGGCGTCTCGTCCACCCACCCACCCTTCATCCTCTGAGACACAGCTTTTGAAGATAGCTAGGATGTTTCTAAGCTCATTCTATACCCATGAACTGGTATCTTCAAATGTGAGCACAGAAGAGAGCCAGAGAGACACTTAATGTATTGATGGGGATGATGACACGCACAGAAGTGATACAGCTCCAGTCAGGACTGGAATTCACCCCCATCCTTCACCCTGTTCCTTGCACCAGGTTGTGCCCAGGGCTACTTGAACCTCATTCTTCCTTCTTCCTTCCGTTTCATATAGTTGATATGACTAGAACCATATAGGTCTACACTAGGAGGGAAGTGGGCCAACAAAGATTCAAGTGCAACACTGTGTGTGGTGTGTGTGTGTGTGTGTCCATCCATGTGCACCCACAGTGTTTTACTGGTAAATGAAATCAAGAATTCAGGCCTGGTCTACCACTGAGCTACATTCCCAGATTCTTTATCACTCGCTCAACAAGGAAGGCTCCGAGAGAGCCATTCTAGGAAGCTGGCAACTAGGTAAGCCAATAACTAAATGTAAGCAGAGGCAAACGCTTCCTTTGGGGATGAAGGGGTCAAGAAGGTAAAGGTGTAATGGAAGGTAGAGATTCTAGGGCCTTATAAAAATGAGAAACAGGGCTCTGAAATCCCCCAAATAGTTCCAAAGTCTCCCCTTGCCTCTTCTACTCCACACAGACAAGACAGATAGAATGGGGACAGGAAAGGAGATTCTCAAGAAGAGGTAAAGACGGGGCTGGCGAGATGGCTCAGCGATTGAGAGCACTGACTGCTCTTCCAAAGGTCCTGAGCTCAAATCCCAGCAACCACATAGTGGCTCACAACCATCTGTAATGAGATCTGACGCCCTCTTCTGATGCATCAGAAGACAGCTGCAGTGTACTTATTGGTAATTCTTTGATCCGGACCAAGCAGGGACCGGAGCGAGCAAGCGAGGTCCTACAAAATCTAATTCCCAACAACCACATGAAGGTTCACAAACTCCTGAACAGCTACAGTGAACTCATATACATAAAACAAATAAATAAATCTTAAAAAAAAAAAATGAGGCAAAAAAAAAAAAAAAAATTAAAAAAAAAAAAAGAGGAAAAAAAAAAAAAAAAAAAAACCAGGAAGGAGAAACAGCCATGAACAAAAGAGAGGAGAAGCTGGACAGAGAGGAAGGTCTGGAAGCAGCAGGCCCACCTTGGGCGTCATGTCGTGGGTGATGCAGAACTCCAGGTGCTGAAGGATGCTCTCCATGGTGTGGTAAGGCTGCTGTTTGGTGGTGCGAAGGTACTTCTGCATGGCACGAGCCATGGATGCAAAGATGGCTTGGGCTGCTTCCCGGGGGTCCATCACCTCCCTGGGGTTCTTCTGCTCCTCTTCCTGCAGCCGCTTAATGTGCGTGAAGGCCTCCTCCACAGCCACCACGAGCCTGGGGGCGACAGGTAGTCTCTGGACCAAGTGCTCACTGCTCATTCTACCCTTTACCCACTGGCTCTGACTGCTGCAGCCAGAGTCAAGTCAGGCCCCTGTTCTCTGCCCGAAGTAACAGAAGTCCGTGCAGAGCCAAGCAGCAAGAGACAGTCGTACTCAGTGGGACCAGGCTAGGGACTCAAAGTGAACGAGCCTAGCATCAAATCCAGAATGACACTCAGGAACTGAGCTGCAGAAAAGGCCAAGAATCCCATCAGACCTAGGAAAAGACTCCAGACCACACGATGTAAAAAATTAATACATACAACTAAAGGGTAAGGGCACCAGCAAGAGGTGGTGGTGGTAGTAACAGTAGTCGCGTGTTATTTACATGGGTGGGGACATGCACACGCCTTCTGTGGGGCTTAAAGGAGTCCTTTCTCTCTTTCCAACACGTGGATTCTGGGGACTGGACTGAGGTCATCAGGCTTGGCCGGGCTCCTGGCCCTGGAAATGGCATTTCTATTCAGCCACAATAGCGCAGGCAGCGCTGACCCCTGACTAGGGAGGAAGGATATACGCAGCAGTTTGAGACCAGGCTGGTCTACATAGTAAGTTCTAGGCCAGCCAGGGCTAAATAGTAAGACCCTGTCTCAAAAACAAACAAACAAACAAAAACAACAAAACAACAACAAAGCAAAGAAATCCAAGTGTAATGGCCTGACCTTGTAATCCCAGACCTGGGGAAGCAGAGGCAGGCATATCCCCGGGATGTGGAGGCCAGCCAGCTTAGTCTGGCCTACTTGGTAAGCTCCAAAGCAATGAAGATACCGTCTCAAAAAGCAAAATGGAGGACACCTGAGGGACAACATCTGAGACTGTCCTCTGGCCTCAACACACATGCACACACAAATAATTATTATCCTGTTGGGCCTAAAAACCAGGCTTCTCTGTAAGTGGCAAAAGTCAGAACTGGCTCCTGTTAGAAAAAGCCAACTACCATGGGGGAGAATGACATGCAAGAGATTCCATCAAAAGCCCGGGAGTCTGGGAGAGAAGCCCAGGCTCACATGAGAGGGAGCCCAGGTTCCAGGCTCGCATAAGAGGTGCACGGAGTTCAGCCTTCAAGGTCCAAGCAGGTGGTCCAGCAAGCCTAAACCTGACCCACGGAACAGAGCTGTAATAAATGTGTAGTTTTACAGCTGCTGAGAACCTGTGGTGATCAGTCACGGAAGCACTGGGAAATGAATATACAAATCCTTTATCATCACTATTGTGTTCCAAGCAGGCACAGGGGTCTCCTGGACTTCCTCGGACCAGTTCATCCCATGGGTACCACTCAGTTGGCTTTTCCCCTCCCTCAGGTGCCCGCCCCGCCCCGGACTCACACAGCCAGCACCCACCTGGCCCTGCGCTTGCGCACTCTGCGCTCATGCTCAGCTTCCTCGTAGTAGTACTCATTGTGGCTATTGTCGCGCCTCCGGGCCGCAGCCGCGATCACGGCCCTTGACTGGCCCGTGGAGTTATTGGTGCTGTTTTCTGTACGAGATCAGGAGAGAGGAGACAGTCAGAAAACGTGTAGCCTCTGCACTCGGGGAAACGTGGCCTGACACAGCCAGAGGATGTGTCCCCACCACCCAGCAATGCCTCCCCGTCCCGGCCCTTCTGGTCACCTCTGGGAGAAACTGCGACCAGAAAGGCATTGAAAGGGGAGGAGTCCTGCATATATATGTATATATATATATATATATATATATATATATATATATATATATATATATTATTTTTATTTATTCATTTATTTTTTTTTTGAAGCTGGGGCCAAAGAGTGTAGAGACCAGGGCTATGAGCAGACACAGGAGCTAAACCAGGGGATACACCATAGCATAAAAAGGATAGCAGCTACGACCAGCTACCTGAAGTCAAGGGGAAATGACAGAACAGAGGGGCTGGGACACAGGCCAGAGAAAGGAAAAGGCACGGGAGGTGGCTTGGGGTCCTGCTTAGGAAGAGGCCGGGAGGGGTGGAGGAGCAGGGCCGCTCACCCTCTCCGAGAGAATACACCTTGAAGCCAGACACTTTCTTGGCCAGGACGGACTTGGGCAGGTTGAGGAGGGCGGGGTTGTAGACAGGGAAGTCATGGTAATACTTCTCCAGGATCCACACTGCCACTCGCTGGATGCTGTTGGGGAGACGGCAGGAGGGAGAGGGAGAAGGGACAGACAAGGGGCGCAGGGGAAGGGACACATCAGGGCAGGTCGGCAGGGCTGGAGAGGACACACGACAGGGACAAGCTGCTTCCGGGAAGCCTGGCTCAAGCCTGAGGTCTATACTTACCAGGCCCCTACCACCTTCCCAAGGCTGGGTCTGCTACTCATTTCCTGCCTTGCTGATGCTAGGGGGGGAAATAAGCCCCAGCCACGGGGCTCCTCAACCCCCTCCGACATTCTCCCAAGGTTTCTGATGGGACCTAGGAGGTGCTGCCGACCTCTGCCCACAAGCCTGGTGGGTGTTAATTTTCTATCTCTCCCTCTGGCGGTCCATCTCTGGCCGGCTCATCTCAGTAACATGTACTGACTACTCACAGTAATAATAATAATAATAATAATAATAATAATAAATCATGCCTCCAAGAAAAGGCTAGAAACCTTCGGTTTAATACCCCTTACCTCTCTTCCTCTTGGCCCATCCTCCTCTAAGGGTCCTGATTTTGAATTGCACATCACTGCCAGTTCACAACTCCCACTGACATCTTGCCCACGACTTTGTCATTAGGCTGAAAATGCCACTGAACTCTTACTGTATGAAAACCCCCTTCCGCCCAGCCCGGCTAGTTCATCACGTACTGTCCTCGCCATCCCACCCTCGCCCCGCCCCGTCCCCCACCCCCTCCCGTCTCCTCCCTCCTTCCCCTAAACCTTTTCTGATCTCATCTGGGTCTCATCTTTGTCCTTCGCAAGTCCCACTTTACTGCCGTGCACCCATACCTGAGATGGCCGACATTGTAGAAGCGGCTGGCCCCATCTGTGGATCGCACGACCTTGAGTGTGAACTGGGGCTGGAGCTGACGCAGCTCCAGCAGAACTACGGCCAGATAGTGCACGAAGAGTAAAGCATCCACTAGCGAAACGGCAAACTGAACCACGCCCTGGTAGCTGCGCTCCCGGGCATCCAAGATGCGCACGCCGTAGAAGAGCCAATAGGAGATAACCAGTAGGAAGACAAGCACCATGAGCAGAGCTCGTAACACGAAGACTCGGGGCAGTGAGGCCTTGGGCCGGCGGAAGAACAGAGCCCAGCTGCCCAACAGCAGGATGAGCAGCTTGAAGGCCACGGAGATGAAGAGGCCCTCACAGGCGGTCCCACACGGCTCTAGCTCCTCCCGCCACAGCAGTGGGGGCAGCAGCAGGAAAGCCAGCGGGGTGAGGAATGAGAGCAGTGCCAGAATGGCCCCTGCCGCCACGCCCAGGTGGCGGGAACAATCCAACGGGACACTGTCCTCCATGTCCTTGGCGATGCGCGTGAGGTCATCATGAGAGATACTGTGCTCAGAAGTGCCTGTGACCACCGTTGTTGTTTCTCCCCAGTTGTCATCCTACAGTCGGGAAGGTGGGTGGAGCGGGAAAGGCAGGCAGAGCAGACAGAGGTGCACAAGGAAAAGCGGACAGGAGAGAGAAATCAACACATATACAATCATCAGAAGTCACTGATGCTTCTTCACAGTGTGCCCGTCTTGTCGCTGCAGAAACTGCCATCTAAAACCCAAGTCCCTGGGGAGCTGCACTGAGGTCAGGGGGGAAGATAACACATGCGCATCGATGACCCTCGAAGCGGAGCACAGGACAACTGCCAAGGGAACTTCTCGGGCAGCCACACTGACCCAAGGGCAGGCTTGCTAGGCAAAACAGGCAGCTTCCAGAGAGTGATAGGACCCGAGCTGACCTCCAGCAGCGGGTGACATACAAGAAGCTCATCTGAATTAGTGGTTCCTAACCCCAGCTGCACACAGGAGAATCACCAAGGGAGCTTGGAAAACATACCAATTATGCAAAGTGAGATCTGCTTGTCAACTTAAAAAAAAAAAAAAAAGCTCCCAAGATGATTATAATGCTCAGCCAACATTGGGAACTCTCGGAGCTAAACGATCTCTAGGGGCCGCTAGTCAGAATGCACTCTATGGACCAGCAGTATGGAAATCGCCTGGCGCGTGGAAGAAAGGCAGACCCGCAGGCCCATCCCCTATTTACTAAGCCACAATCTGCACTTAAAACAAGATGCCCATGAACTGTTCCAACATTCACATTCTAGATAGGCTCTCCTAAGTTTCTTCCAGCTTGTGCACAAGTCCATGGTTTCAGCAGAAGCCAGAGTTAGATATTCATGAACCAAGGCACCCTGGGGAAAGAGAGAAGTGGGGGTCTCCACGTGCAGGAGCAGAGAACACAGTGGCTAGGAAGGGGAAGTCAAAGCCACTTGGGCAGGCCATGTGGTAATGCCAGGGACAGACCTCTATTCCAGCCAAGTGAGGTGATGCATGTCTGTGATCCCAGAACACAGGAGGCTGATTAAAATCAGCCTGGGCCACAGATCAAGACAGTCTCAAAAAGAAAAAAGGGAAAATCCAGGGGCAGTGGTATATGCCTGTAATCCTAGCACTTGGGAGGTGGAGGAAGAAAGGTCAGATGTTCAAAGCCATCCTCAGTTACATTAGTAAGTTCAAGGCTAGCTTAAACTACATGAGACCTTGTCTTTAAAAAAAAAAAAAAGAAAATTATCCTCCAACCATGAGGAGTTACTACAGTTTCTCATTAAGGGAGAAGAGGGGAAAGGAAGATCAGTGAACAACCTAAATAGAAGATGGGAAACTCTCTGCAGACTCAGGGTCACCGTGGGTCTCTATAAAGTTAGTTCTGTGGGGTGACCACCCAAATACCCATGGTACAAGATCTGTTATCTCAGCATAGACAGATGGGCTCTCAGGTGCCCTTCAGAGTGTGGTCTCCTCAAAGCTGCTTCTCTGCAGTGGCTAGAGAGCATCCTACAGAGAAGTCCCAAGACCACCAGGGCTTTCAGTACCCACAGTTCACATCCAGCCTGGACATATGGAATCCTACCCTAAACCCCAGGGGATACAAGCTACAGGACTGAGCTACGCAGTGCAGCTCAGGAGGCCACCTGATGGGCCAGTGGCTAGGGAGCTGAGGAGTCTCCTCTCCCAAGGATGAGAGAAGAATCTGATTTGAATATAGAGGGCAGAAGAGCCGCCCACTGTCAGCTGTGGGACTGGAGCCACCCTACCCTCACCCAGTGACCCCCAGATACACTGCCTACCCTCTCAAAGATCAAGGCAGGGAGCCCCAACAGGAGGTGAGTTTAATCATACCTCAACGTCACTTCAAAATTCCATGAGGCCTGATATTACAGAAAGAAAAGAGTTCCCAATGTCAGACAGGCCCCTGCCCAGCCCCCGCCCCCCAGGAACAAGAAGCTAAGAGTCTCCACTGCCTAAGATACTCCCAAGAAGAAAGAATAAGAATAGACTTGGGCAATCACCGCAAATCCTGTCCCTCCTAAATTCCAGGACTGTGGCTTGCCTACTGTCCTCTCTATCCAGGAAGTGCAATGGACCAGAAGTCAGGACAGAAACAACTGCTCTTTTCTAAGGTGCCCAGTCTAACTGCCCAGTCTCTCTTCTTGGTGCCCCAGCTCCACTGACTCCTCCCAACCCCCTTTTCCCTAGGACCTAGATGATGCAGTTCCACAAGCTAACAGTAGAGGGCGAACATCTGAGGAGGGAAACCTGTGGCCTACCCACCACCACCCTACTCCAGCCTGCGCCAACCTGACTGGCTGACAGGAGCTTCAACAGCAGGGAAATTTCTCCTCACTCAGCTAAACCACCTCTGCCCCTGGAGATCAGGTAGAAACTAGTACCTCCAAAAGAGTTTCCACTAACATCTAAATTCCCTGAATTCCCTACAAGATCCCACCTTGGAACAGGAAACAAAGGACAGGCATAGTAATCCCTTCATTTGGCACTCAGGGACCGGAGGATTCTGTTTATAAAATCAGTCCAGGGGCCAGGCATAGTGGCGCACACCTTTAAATCCAGCACTCAGAAAGCAGGGGCAGGCAGATCTCTGTGAGTTCAATGCTTGCTAGGGCTACACTGTCTCACAACAAAAACAAGGAACATAAGTCGATCCGGTCTCGAAAAAATAAAAAAATAAACAAAAAAGATACCGTTCTTGATCTTGGATGTGTCCTAGATCTCCATCAGCCCTGCGCTTGCCTACGAGACTCCACCTACCCCAGAGGATAACAAAATGCCTGATCTAAACCACTTTAGCCCCAATGCTCACCCGCTCATCCCCCCTCGTGGACTCATTGTCCAGCAAGGGTTCTCCCGGAGCCTGGATCGTCACTGATTTATCTCCACGACTCCCATCCCGGCTCTTAGAGCGGTGTCGGTCCCGGCGGTCCCTGCGGCAGGAAGCCAGAGAAACAGAGACAAAGGTCAAGAGGGGATTCCAGGTTCCTTTGGCAGCCCCTTACCCCACCACCTTAGCATACACCACCTCTCTCTACCAGCCTGATCCGCTCTGAGCAGGACCCACCTGTGCTTCCGGGAGCTGCGGGAGTGGCCCGACTTGTAGGAATAGCCCGAGTACTGGGACTCGGTGTCCATGGCGTCCGAACGCCGTGCCTTGTAGCGCTCCAGGGCCGCGGGCTGGGGCCTCTTGGGGGGCCCCACAGCCACCTCCTTCAGCACAGGCTTCTTCAGGCCAAGAGGCACCTTTAGGAAGTCAACCGTCACCCTGAGGGACTCTATTTTGCTGGACGAGTGGGCTTATCTCAGAGAAATTCAAGCGACAGCTCCCTGAGAAGATAAAGCAGCTGCTTAGAAGGTAAGTAGCTCAGGCTTTCCATAGGTCAGGACACAAAGGAAAAAGCATCTCTGAATGCCACCAGAATCTCAGGTAAGCCCAGGCGCTCCACTCCATGAGAATACCTCATTCCTGGGTCCTGTTCTGCCCAATAGTCTCAGCTCCTCCGGCTTTGTCAGCTGGAAAGACCCTCCCCACCCATAGTATTCCAGGCTGGGAAAGATGCTAGCACGAGCTCCGAGGACAAGAAGGACACCCAGAATCATCCAACTGGGGTGCCCAATGGGCAAGAATTAAAGCACTGCTTTCTTGTTCTCAGTCAGGAAAACAGAGACTCAGAGACACAAGTGTGTATGTACAAGCTTTCCAGCACAAAATCAATCTCTCTCTCTCTCTCTCTCTCCCCTCCCCCTCCCCCCCCCTCTACCATGGCACCATGGTAGAGTAAAAAACAAAAAGAAGCATCTTCCAAAAGCCTAACACCCCTGGACAAGCAAGACAGAAGCCTATTTCTACTTAGGGCCCACGGGCAGCATCCTCCATCTACACTGAATGGTTTTTCAACAGCCACCTGTCGATCATCCTTCAGAGCTCAGCCCCAATTCTCACAGACACCCCAGCTACTCTAGCAACCAAGGTCATCTTCTCCACTGATGCTGGTCACACTAACTTAAGTCGTTCCCATGCCTGAGCACCTCCTGGCTCCACTCCCTGACCAAGCAAAGCTCTCTAAGTCACCTACACTGAACCATACCTACACTGAACCATATACTTTGCTATGACCTGGATATTGTGGTGTAACTGGGTATATGGTCTGGGGGGGGGGGGGGAGACGTACACTAACAGCTAAGGCAATAAATACAAGCAGCCACTTCAGTCAGTGCAGGGGGTAGGCCAAGAACACGAGATTACCCAGCAACAGACAAATCTATCAGGGATTGAACCCTGTGTACTGAGCAAGCGCTCTACCACTGGGCAAGCTCCATCCCTAACCCTGTGGAGATACTGTAAACTGGATGTCTAGAAACTTGGGAAAAGGACATCTGACCATGCCCAAGAAAGGAAGAAAAAGCCCAAGAAAGGGAGGGAATGACACCATGCCATGGAAGGCCAAGTCAAGAAATGGTCCATGCAGTTAAGAAATAATACACCACACAGCTCAGGAGGAGAGGCTGCCAGAAGCTGTAGGAGCCACACAAAGACTTCTGGTTTTATTTGCAGGTTATCGGGAAGCCTATTTAGCTGTGCTGACTTGGACTGGAAAGAAGAAGCAGAAACGGAGTGATGAGTGAGAAGGTCCCACAGCAGGAGGACTCAGCCGCTAGACCCAATCAAGACATAAGAAATGGAGTTGCAGAAGCAACTAGACCTGATGATGGGGGGGAGGGGAGGGGAATGGGCACATCAAACAACACCCAGTCAAGCACACAAAATAAGTAAGATGTAATTTAAATAATAAAAATAAATTTAAAAAAAAAAAAAACCCTACCCTGAGCATGGGAGAAGACACTGAGCTCTGGTAAGGCAGAGAATTAGAAGCAAGCTTGGGAGAGTTTATGCAGGAGCACGTGTGGGGAGGAGCAAGCTTGTGGGAGAGGGCTGAGGGTATGCTGTCCCTCACTCACAAGGCTCACGGCAGCTCTGTGAGGAATGGGCAGCTGGGTGTCCAAGGAGCTGGAGTCCAAGCAGAAGGTATGGTCAACAAGCAGAGATGCTGTACTGAGCTCCAGAGACGGGATGCAAGATCTCCAAACTGCTCGTGTCCAGGAGGACACGACGAGCAAGCAAAGAGACTGAGAAGGAGGCCAAGAGGCCGGCAGAGTGAAGCCTCAAGACAGCCAATAAGACAAGTGGAGGTGAGGAAGGAATAAACACAACCCATAAGCTGCTGAGTAGTTCCGGATGTTAAGGGATGTTAAAGCAAGACACAGACTTGCTTTGTGGAGATACCTTTTCTCCAATGACTTTGCCTGGACTTGGAGGCTGAGCAGAAGGAGAGGGGATACATATTTGCATCCATCTCCCCTCCTGTGGATACAGTAACTGATACCCACTGAGTAAATGAATAAGTCTGCCTATCTGAATGCCATTGTGGGGAAGATAAGAATCAATGTGAAATCTACTCATCTCTCTTCCTGACAGAGTTATGTGGAGACAATGCGTGAGCCAGTGATTTCAATATTCCCCCACATCAAAGCAACACATGATAAGACAAATACTCCGGGGACAGATATACTTCAACAAACCTGAACCTCTCTAAAACAGGGCCACAACAGGGCCTATCCCATGCTCACCCCCTCTGTCTGCAAATTACATGTTGGGCTCCCCTTCCCTTCCCCCGGGAACTCACTCTACTGGTTCACTCCTCCGTACGGTTTAGACGGTGCAGCTGTGACACTTTTGATGTGGTTCCCACCTGGTCCTTCTAGCTCTACCCTTAAAGACTGAGCTTTGCCAGGAGGCTCTGAGACCAACGGATTACAGAGGGGATGATGAAGCCAAAGGACAAAGCAGAGCTCCGGATTCGATCCAGACAGACACTAGAACCCCCTCCTATCTCATCCTCACCCCAAATACCTTCATCTCAGAGCCAATGGCAAAAAGAGCCTGGAATTTACACAAAGATTCAGGCTTAAAACCTGGCTCTCCAGCCGGGCATGGTGGCGCACGACTTTAATCCCAGCACACGGGAGGCGGAGGCAGGCGGATTTCTGAGTTCGAGGCCAGCCTGGTCTACAGAGTGAGTTCCAGGACAGCTAGGGCTACACAGAGAAACCCTGTCTCGGAAAAAAAAAAACCTGGCTCTCCATTACTGAGTTGGGTGACTGTGGGCAAGCTACTAACCCTCCTGCGCTTATGGGCTGGTGGGCCTTTTGGTAAAACAAGAGGTGAAGATGCCTCCTTCGTGGGGTAACTGCAAGGAACACAGGGATGAAAGAAGCACTTTCATAGACTGTGTAGCTACTAATAGTTAAGCAATTAATAAGCTCTCAAACTCCAGTCCCCAACCACTTCCTCTGAAACTAGGGAAGGCGGCGGTATAAATAAATCGTGGGACTAAATAAAGAATTCTGGAGCACACACACCCCAGCCCACTACTTCAAACACACCCAGATGTGAGGTGAAAGCTACTGTTTCCCCTGAAGATAAATTTCAAGCCACACAGGGTGCCAGTCATCGCTCAACTCTTTGCTCTGAGCTACGTGGTCTGGAGCCCCCTACTTTCCTCCCCAACCAGAGGGCTGTCCCAAAATGCAGTAAGACAAGTTCCTCCCTCCCTCAGTCACCAAACAGAGGGTCCCAAAGGACCACAACTTCTGAAGCCTTTGCCTGCTGTCCCTCTGGGTACCCAAGGGAGCTAATCCCAGCACTGGGAAGGGGTGAAAGGTAGGCCAAGAGATGGGCAGAAGTTCCCCTTATTTAATCAGTCTCAAGAATCAGGTTTGGAGGGTCTCTCGGGCGGGCAGTGTTCCCAAGAAACAAAGTGGAGGAGGGGACCAGTGGATGAGATCAACAAGTAG
The DNA here is from genome assembly GCF_900095145.1 of Mus pahari. Lineage (NCBI taxonomy): Eukaryota > Metazoa > Chordata > Mammalia > Rodentia > Muridae > Mus > Mus pahari. The sequence goes on from NC_034594.1 coordinate 144,576,172, forward strand.
AAATGTCAGAGCAGTGAGAAGACAGGAGAGAAGTCTGGACTTGGCACAGGGCTGAGCTGCTCCCAGCTGAGGGGCAGAGGCTGTAAAAAGCCAATATGCCTCACTGTTTCTCAACTCGCACCCCACCCCTCAAGACACAGACACAAGCACTGAGTCCCCTGCTCAAACCAGTCATGGATTATCTGGGGTTAAAAGGAGGCCAAAGAGGAGAGGGGGGAGCAGAGTGAGCCCGACACAAAAAGGAGACCCTTCTCCCCTCCAAAAGCCTTTCAGAAATAAAATTAATGGAATGTGTCTCAGTAACATCCCAAGGGAATTGGGAGGAGGCTGAGGGGAATGTGGGGGCTTTTGTCCCGGCTGCCCAGCTTCTCCCACATTGATCACCATAGCAACCAAAGCCCCCTGTTGCCTAGGTGATGGCAGCCAGGTCCTGGAACCCATACCCAGCATCCAAATCGAGAAAGGTTATAGAGGTGGGGGAATGGGACGGAGGGGGAGAGAATGGGGTTTCTCCTCTGGCAGCCCCAGCTTTTGTCTGAGCTTGGGATCGGGTTTCTTCATGGAAACAATTGGAGGCCTCGAGAAAAATATAAACTGAAAACCTGGCAAGAGGCAGAGAGAGCAGGGCCCTGGGGTACAGGGTATGTGGGTAGGTAGGGGCGCAGGGTAAACAGACCAGGGCCAACTGACTCTTCCTCAGCTGAGTGGAGAGTCAAGTGGTGTGTGTGTGTGTGTGTGTGTGTGTGTGTGTGTGTGTGTGTGTGCGCGCGCCTGTGGTCACTGTGTCCTTTTTGCCACTGCTCGAGGCCTGCAGTGCAGCTCAGGTCCTCAGACCTGGGCTGGGGGCCTGAGGAGAACACAATGAGGATCCATCTAGGAAGAAGCAGACGCCAGGGTGACTCAGCCAGAGGAGAGAGGGAGGGAGGAATGGATCACATGCACACACCTCAAAAGGGCCTAACCCTTCCTCATCTCCACGGACGTGTGGCAGGGCTGGAAGCAGGCCCGTGAGGTGGAACTACCTGCGTTTCATGTGAGACGACTTTGGCCAGGAAAAGATGAGGCTGGGAAAATGGGAAAGAAGCTAAAATTCTGCTTTGATCAGAGTCTGTCTCTGGTGGGCCCCATTTCCTCTTCTCAGCCGGGGATCAAGAAGGGTGGTCCTGCCTCTCCACAGTTACTCCTCTGGAGCTCTCGGGAAGAGGCATTCATTCATCTGTGGGCCCTTGCCTGCTACAACCCTCTCTGATTCCTACCCAAGAATCAGGGGGTCTTAATGAACCTGGCTTGGCCGCCCTTCTTCACCGCGACCCATGGGTAGGTAAGTAACTCCTAAGTTCTACTTCCAAGCAGTGAGTGCCAACTTTGGGGTAGGGGTGGGAGCAACTTAACTTAGCAGTCGGCCCAGGAGCAGAGCACCTAGTCATAAGGCTGATCATCAAAAGTAGAACAAAGGTTCAAAGGTTTGCCTACACCATACTATTTCCCGGAGTTTCAAAGATGAGTCCAACCAAGTGGCCCTGCCAGGCAATAATAGAGACTCAAGGCTTTTGATTTGAGTAAAAGTACAGGCACCTAACTTGGAGCTTTCTGCTTCTGCCCTCTCTCTTCCTCACTGGGGGACAGTGGACTGACCCAGCAAGCATTAGCTGAACGGTGACTCGGCCATAAAACCAACCAAGTTTTACAGATAATAAAGTCAGGCCCAGAGAAGGGCAGTAAACGGCTGGCCAGCAGTCACTACTTCTACAACAGCCCATTCTAGCCTCTTACTGGTGGAAAATTGTTGCTAACACTTGGGTTTGAGGGGATCTCCTACAGGGCCAGCCAATTCTTCCGCAAGCCTCCCTCTGGCTCTGGTTCTTTCCACAGACAACACTAAAAGAAGCTGAGGAGAGGAGAAGACTATGATGGCTCCCGCCCAGTGCCTTCCCACAAGTGACACGGGGTCAGAGGTCAGGCCTAAGAATCCACTCCAGAGTAGACAGTGTCTGGACCCAACCAGTCACCGCTCCACAGAACTTTAACGCTCCATTCGTCCCCATCCAGCCTTGGGACTCAGACAAGCCACCCATCCCAAGAAGCTCATACTAGATCCTTCTTATCAGAGAGAGAATCAAGGTACAGAATGGGCAAGGACCACAACCACCCTAAGCCTTAAAATGGGCTCCTAGATACACTCTTAAACCCTCAGGAAAAAAAAAAAAAAAAAAAAAGTGACTCTCCTGAGACCCAAGAGGCCAAAGAAGGCAGATGGATCTCAGGGTGACCAGTTGGAAGGCTACAGGATGCCCAGGAGCTGGTACCAGGTGCCCCACCCCCATACTGCTAACCAAGCACTCTCCTAGGAGGGCCAGACATGAGCTCACCATCCTCACAGCCCCAGGGTGGGGGCAGGATCCTTCTCCTAACAGGGGAGGGGCAGAGCAGCAGGGAAGAGCCCACAGATAGGCTCCTACCAGGGCACCTGAGACTAAAACTGAAGAGCAGAGCCCCACCCCTTCCCAACTTCTGTAATTTCCCTCACTGTAAAGCAGGCAGTGAGGAGGGTACCGTCCAAATCCAGACTCTGGAACACTCACACACATGCACACACACACACACACACACAGACACACACAGACACACACACACACACACACACATGCACACGCACACATGCACACACACTCTAGTTCCCCTTCTGAAACCTGGAATGGTTCCTGCCTGCCCCACCCAGCTCCACCCACCCTGGCCAGGCAGGTTCTGTAGAGACCTGTTCTGCTCTCTCTGGCACCCCTACCCCCCATGCAACTCTCAGAGTCCCTGCCCCAACCCAGCACTCACACACATGCTTACACACAAACACAAGCACACCCCCATAGCATCCCATCCCCTAGACTGCCCGAGACCCATCCCTGGTCAATCTTGGGCAGGATGTTGAGGGATGAATATTCCCTTTGGCATCTTTCCCAGGCTGAGGCTATAGAGGACACAGAGGCAACCAGGACTAAAATGCCAGGATGCTCTATTTAATTTCCTCCACCCACAGGGGTTTGAGCTGCTGCCTCCCAGGCTGTGGCAGAAGAGGCCCCTCCCCACATACCAGGTGAGGTGTGGAAAGACTAAGCCGGAAACTGGGAGAAGGGCAATAGGAAGTAGGTGAGCTCTGCTGACCCACAGGCCCACTTCCTACACACAGAGTCAAACAAAATGCCACCCTGCCTTTCAGTCCTATGCAGGCCTCAACTGCCCCTGGCCCCAAAAGACCTCGAAGCCTGCTCACCCAGCCCCTGCCTCAAGGCAGGAAGAGTTATTTAGGAAGTCAGACAACCTCAGGCTGGCAATGTGGACCAGGAGAGCTGAGAGTGGGGAAGGAGTGTGTGGAAGAAAGACATATGGGGTGCTGTGGGTGACGGCCGGATTGTATGGGGAAGCAGTAGAGTGAGCCTCAAGGTGTGAGACCCAATGTGGGAGGGCGGGGGGATGCCACCAGGCTTGGGTTTCTCCATAAAGCCTCCTCCACCTACCTCAGCCCAGGGCCACTCATATCGAGGAACACTGAGAAGGCCAAAAGAGTTGCAGCCAGCCTCCACCCTCCTGACAACACCCGCCTCCCTCGCCCGAGCGAGCTTCTCACTCTTTCTGAAGATTAGCAACTCCCCCATCTTTCTATGTGCCACTTCCATTCCTGGGGTAGAGCAGGTGACGAGATATATGTGTTTCTGTTCACACTTGGCTGGTTTTTGAGTTACCACCTCAGACCTCAGGCTCGGCACCTGTTTCTGTCCGACCTCCTCCCTCACCCTAAAAAAAAAAAAAAAAAACAGATTCCCCCATTTACAAACCCCCCTCTTGCCTTCTGTCCAGGCTGGGGGAGCCAGGCACTGCTGAGAGCAGAACTTGAAGTCCTACAGTTCTGATGGTGAGAAAAACCACAGGACAGTGACAGCCATGTCCCTCTCTATAAAGACTCCTTGAGCTATGGAGGTGAAGCGTAAGTCTCTTTGCAGCATCAGGCTACTATTCCACACAGGTAGTAAGAGCTTCAGCTCCAACAGGAACCTGCAGTGGCTTAGACAGTGAGGTGTCCCTCCGGGGAAAAGACTGGACTCCTCCCTAAGACCCCACAGGGTCTCATCCTTAGAGGTCTCTACTCATCAGGCTATGTGGACTTGTGTTAGCTTTTCGAGGCGGAAGAGGGATTAGTCACGTTCAAGACCGAAGCCAACACTGAGCAATCAGAACAGGGATGGCATCACGGGAACACAAAGAGACTTTGAGAAACAGAAGCCCAGAGAGCAAAGAAATCCCAGAGACCAAGAACAGCAGTTAGGAGCTACATCATCTCTGAAGACTTTCCTGCTTTCTCCAAGCTTATGTTCCTGTCTGTAAAACGGGGACAATAGTTTTCTATATAATAATGTACCCAGTAAGTCACAGAAGCTAAAACACAAAGCGCTCAATAAGGCCAGGTGTGTTGGCCACATGCCTTTGTGATCCCAGCACTTGAGAGGCAGAGACAAGCAGATCTCTGAGTTTGAGGCCAATCTGGTCTACAGAGGAAGTTTCGGGCCAGTCGGGGCTACACAGTGAGACCCTGCCGTAAAAAGAAAGGAAGGAGGGAAGGAGGGAAGGAGGGAAGGAAGGAAGGAAGGAAGGAAGGAAGGAAGGAAGGAAGGAAGGAAGGAAAAGAAAAAGTAAGTAGGTAAATAGATTAATAGAAATTGATGTTCAGGCTGGAGAGATGGCTCCGCAGTTAAGAGCACTGGCTGCTCTTACAGAGGACCCAAGTTCAATACCCAGTACCCACAAGGCAGCTCATAACCGTTTGTAACTCTTGTCCCAGGGAATCTAACACCCTCACACAGACATACATGCAGGCAAAACACCAATGTACATAAAAAATATAAATTATTTTTTTATAACTGATAGTAAAAGGTTGGTTCCCAGTTTTTAGGTACTGCGTAGCCAAGCCTTCTGCTTCTTTTCCTTATTGCCTCATTATAAACAGTAGATAACACTCATAAGGAAGAATCATCTTTGGATGCAGAGACGGCTCCTCCCCAACAGGAGCGTGGGCCAGGAACTAATCGCGTGCGGATCCATCCCATGTCTCAGGAGTTCTTTGGTCCCCCAGATTCTCGCTCTTCTCCTCCCTCTTCCTCAGAGAGGTTGGGCCTAGGATCCAATGGCTGCCCACTCTTTTCCAGGCCCTCATCCTAGCTATGCATCGATGGGCAGGGAAGGAAGCCCCAAGCCTCCAGCCCCACCCCAGCCCCCAGACATCACCACTCTCCCCTCACAGGGCCCCACCCTGATTACCAGGATAGCCCCAGTACTGCTGATTCCAAGTTTGCTTTTCCCAAACCCATTCCCAGCTGTCTTGTCTGTAATTACCAACCTTGCCAGGGGCATAAGACTGGCACAGCAACAGCTCATTTCCAAAAGGCCCCACCATGGAAAGCCTCTGCCTCCCACTCTGTACTGAGGAGGGGTAGGGGGTGGGGAGAAGAGATGCAAAGATCCTGCCTGGCGCACTGCAGGTCTCGCCAGATCTCAACAGAGAAGGTAACAAAGGGCTGTCAAAGGCCAAACGGGGTAGAGAGTCTGTCTGTACCCACCGGGCAGCGGGCGAGGGGTTTCCGGTCAACTCAGAGAGAGAGGAAGTTGATCAGAGGCAAAACTGGAAGATGAATCCCACAGGGAGAAGAGCAGAAGCACACAGGTGGGAGCTGCCAGGAAAGAGGAGGAAAAAAAAAAAAAAAAAGTCTGACAATACTGTCCCAGCCTCTCTTCTCCCTGATGCCTCCTCCTCCACCGACAACCACCACAGGCCAGGACGGGAAAGGAAAAGGGATCATTAATTTTGTTTTATAGCTAGGGAAACTGAGGCCAAATCTCCACTTTGCACTTCAAGATCCAGCAGTACCAAACACCCCACAGACATCCTTGCTCAGGGCTCAGCCTCGACCAACAAGCCCCTCAGTTCTCTCCCTGTCTTCCTAGCCTTTAAAAATGGTTAAGAACGGCCAGGCATCGTGGAACAGGACTTTAATACCTGCACTCAGGAGCCAGAAAGGAAGACAGGTCTCTACAAGTTCCAGGCCAATCTAGTCTACACAGCGAGTTCCAGGTCAGCCAAAGATTAAAAAAAAACAAAACAAAACAAGACTTTTGTCTCAAAATAAATAAATGAACAAATAAATAAGTAAATAAATAAATGGGATCAGCTAAGGAATATCCCGTGTAGTAGAATATTACTAAGCCATAAAAAGCATTACATATACTGTGCTGTACATACATACATACATACATACATACATACATAAATGCATATGAGTGAGCCTTGCAAACATTCTAAGAGGCAGTCAGACATAAAATGATGAAATTTAGATAAAAAAGCCAGAACAGGTAACTCCACAGAGACAGAAAGTAGGTTGGGGGTGGTCAAGGACTAAACAAGAGGGCACTGGAAACAACTGTATGTATGTCTGCAGTTCTTTCAGAGCGAGTGAGCACATCCCACAGCTGGATAGAGATGGTTATTCCACAGCTGGATAGAGATGGTTGAATCGTACTGAATTCAGTGCACACACTGAAATTCTCTTGAAAGGAGTTCATTTCATGTTAACTTTTAACAGTGGCCAACACATCTCCTTCAGGAACCTTGCCCAATTGTGCACCTCAGACAGAACCAAACTTTATGCTGCAAAGGCCTCCAGAATCCACCTCCATACGGCACTAAGGGGCGGGGGGTTCCGGGGATCGACATGTCCAAGCGTGTTTCCCCTGTGAACCGTGTCTCTTCTCCACTCCATCCCCCAGGTTTCACACAGCACCTGGCAGAGAGTGGACTGAGCTGAATGTGGTCTGCCAGAGGAGAGAAAACACAACACATAACCTCACTCCCTCACCTCCTCCAGCCGTGGATCACCATCCAAGCTACAGCAGCCAGGACTTACTCGGTCATTCCCCTGTGCCAGACACTGAGGAACACACTCTTCCCAGGTTATTTCACTTGGCCGTTGTCATAAACCTACGAGGCGGGACCTATCGCCAACCACATGTAACAGGTGAGGCTTCCAAAACTTAGCTGTTTTATCTCGGGTCACAGAATTGGGATGTGGCGAAGCTAGAAGTTCAGAGCAAACTGTCATCAAAGGAGAGAGGTCTCAGTGCAGAGTGGGGACCTGGGATTCCTTGTGGATGGGGTCAGTGCAGGCTTGGAGGATGGTGTCGTAAACCTCCCAGGAGGCTAAGGCATGAAGCTTAATTACATGCACCAGGTCACAGAGCTCTTTGCACTGAATGAAACTGGTTGCTTCTACCTTTGGGCCTCAGAGTTTAGGAACCAGCAAAGGAGAAGAGTGGAGTCCCTGAGCCTCAGAGGGAATGAAGGACCAGGGAAAAGAAGGATCTTCCTCCTCCAAGACCTCCAGGAAGGTGAGGGAGGGAGCAGACACGGGAGAAGGCAGCCCCGCAGGGGGGAATCAGAGAAAGTACAAAACAGGATCAAGACAATAGCGAAGGAGGGGCCAGGGTGGCCATTGGCTCCCAGTCGGGAAGCACTCTTTGAAATGGCACTTCCCATTGTCTGACCACAATTCCTCCTCCTTGGAGGACAACTCCTACTGGTAGGGAGCATACACTGGGCGAACAAGGTATGCAGAAAGCCAGGCCACTTGCCTGGGACAGGGGCGCCTTGCAAGTCCTGGGAAAAAAACATCGGATAGGTGTCTGGCTTGAAGAGATGGGACACTGGGCGGGGACAGACTTTTCATAGCTGCCTCTTCCTGCTCCAGTGTTTTCTAACCCTCTCCCCTCTTCTCCCCAGGCCTTATGAAGGGTAGGGATCTCTGAGGGCTAAAGATGGAACATTCCAACTGCACATGCCCATTAGAGACCAACATTCCAGTGGCAATTAACCAGGACCCTAATGGGCATGTGCAACTCCAGCCCCCGTCTTAAAAAACCAGTGTCTCTGCCTAACTAACTTCTGGCAGCAAGAAGAAGAGTTGAGAACATGCAGCTGGGAAAGAAGGCTTGGGTCCCAGAAGAAATGACCACCCCTGTCTTCCCTTCACCCCAAAAAGAAAGGAAGAAGAGCAAAGGGAAAGGAGATAACTGCTACCTCTCAGGGAGGAAGAGATGTCTAGTCCCCAGTCTGACTTCCACCCACTCTCATGATGATGAATACAGACCCTTTTCCCACCACGTGGACATCTGCCCTCCTGAAAGCTCAACTCCAACACACACAAATGGACATACATTTACACAGAAACACACGCATATGCACACACTTGAATGAGTGCGCACACACACACACATATTCACACACATGTGCATATACACACACTCTCAGACACATACATGCATGCACACATACACACATTCACACATATTCACACACGCGCGCGCGCGCGCACACACACACACACACACACACACACTCCAGAGTGTGCTTCTAATAATAAAAAAAAAAAAAAAAAAAAAAAAAAGCTGCAGGATAAACTACTCAGACACAATTGCAGAAACTCCCAGAGAAGCACCCCATGTCACTTTCTCCACCCTTCCTACCGCTCCCTACCAGGCCTCATGCACTGGTGTATGCTTGGGCTAGCCTCTAGCACACACCCCTCAGGATCCTAGAGGCAGGGCAGAGTTGGAGGGCTCTGAAGTAGCCACCTTCAAGATGGCTTTCCAAGAGAGCCGTGGCCTCAAAGAGAGTAACTGGGTCAGAGAAGCCAAGCGTATGGCCTCAAAGGGCACTAAAGCCCAGCCTGTGACAGCGAGGAAGGCCACTATTATGTCCTTGACTCCTGAACCCCAAAATTCCTTTAAGACTACTGGGCTCTTCCACCTCCCCATCCCCCACAACATACACCAGCTCCCAGAAAAGTCCATCTCCCCAAATAAGCGTCACCTAAGACATATCACACACACACACACACACACACACACACACACACGCGCGCGCGCGCGCGCGCGCGCGCGCACACAATGCACAATCCCTACAAGGGTCTCACATACTCAAGACACTACCCTCGAATCTAGGCAGGGCCATTCAAATCCTGCAGACAGCCTTCCCTGTTGGGCTTTCTGCCAGGAAAATCTGCCTGCAGAGACAAGAGGTACCCCCAATACACACTCAAAATACACATTAGCAAAGACGCATATCCATATCTACCCATCAGTACAGGTTACTCACAAGAGCACAGATTCACACACACACACACACTCACACTCACTCACACCCCTTCCCACCACACAGGTGCATACACACCTACCTATATATGCCTGCCACCCATTCGGCTCTTATAAACCCACCTTCTCTGATACCTGCCCACCTCTTTCCCATAAGCCCCTCTCTCAGCACATACACACAGACACACACCCCTTCCCTTGAGTATACACACAAATACATACCCAAATACACAGCAGATGTATGGTCAGCTCTCTCTCTCTCTCTCTCTCTCTCTCTCTCTCTCTCTCTCTCTCTCTCTCTCACACACACACACAC
>NC_034594.1:144585823-144592503 GCF_900095145.1 Mus pahari
AAAAAAAAAAAAAAACAAAGAATCATGCATACTGATCCCCCAAACAACCCTTTAAAACTCACTAATGCAGTGCTTAGGACCTTCGATGAGTAAATAGGACAAGGGACAGATATGATGTCGTTGGTTCCCCCCCACACACACACACACCGACACAACATTCACCAGTATCGCCGCAAGTCCCATCCTTGGGCTACACACACACACACACACACACACACACACACACACACACACCACTGCTGTGCAGGGCCATCTCTCAAGGATCCACTCTACCCCCTGAACACATACCTGCCCCTTCCTCCCCACACTCCAAAGGTGTGTTATGCATCCCTACATACCTTCAGCTTCCAATACCTCCAGCCTCCGATCCTGCCACGGCCTCTCCCACCACCTCCAACACAAGCTACTCAATCCCCGGCTTCAATGGGTTCCCTTGGGATCGTTCAGGCGCCCGCCCTGGGCCCCCCGGCCCAGGAAAGTCCCCGGCTCTTAAGGCCTGGGCTCCGCCCCTTCCCCATGCGCCCCTTCCCCTCCCCAAAGTTGGGGTTACTCCGCTGTGCAGTGGGGGAACAGACCGGAAGGAGGTTGCCTCAAGCCCCCCTTCCCCCAGAAGCCACCCTGCTTTCTCCAGGGCCGGGCGCTCCCTGATCTTTTGCATGGTTTCCTTCTTTTTTCTGTTGCTTTCTTTCTTTCTTTTCTTTTTTTTTTTTTTTCAAACTTTGCCCGCGCCCCCGCGGCCCGCCACTCACCCGCCGCTGCGAACAGCCGGGTGGACTGGGCGCACGCCCCGCTCCGCTCCGCGCCTTTGTATCCGCAGCGCACCGGGTCCTTCCGAACTCCGCGCTCCAGAACCGGCAGCGCGGGCGATGGGGGTTGACGAGGGGGGCTCCTGAGGTCGCTCACCCCGGCTCCGTCCCAGACGACTCGCCTGTTTCCCCCTCGAGGCCCCGGGGGCAGGGGGCCGGGGGGGACTGCAGGGCGCTCAGGCTCCCATGGCGGGACCCAGGACCAAGCAATCGGGGATCAGGAATCAGATCTGGAGCCGGCGGCGGAGGGGGAGGGGACCAGAGGGGGAGGGGACCAGAAGGGGGCAGGGGGCGGGGAGAGAGCTCCCAGGTGCCGCCTCCCGGCTGTTCCCGCAGCCGCCGCCCCTCCCGCTGCTGCGTCCATTGTCTGCGGCCCGGCTCTTCCCCGAGTCGTGGCACCCCCAGCCCTGCGCCTGGCCATGCCCTGCGCCCTCTGGATCCTGGGAATCCGCTCCTGGCTTGCAGACCTGGCCAGGAAGGTGTGCTTGATGCTGCCTCGGCTCTTGGCTTTGGTCCAGCCCGCAGCCCCTCTTGGAGCTGTCTTCTTCGACCCCCGATTGAAGACCTTTCCCCTAGGCCCTGATGCTGGCCATAGTCTCTTCTTTGGGACCACAAGCCTGGCCACACAAACTCCAGTGAAATCTGAGACGTGGGAAGATTGGTCCCCTCCGGCCTAGAGCTGCGAAAAGGGTCATCCCTGATATTAATTAGTGACAAGAGACAGGCCCCCCTCCCAAGTATACGGTATTTCCCTGACACCATACCCCCCCCTTCTTCCAAAAATAATTTAATTACTCGGTGTTCTAGCTGTGAGCGAAGACCGCCTAGTCAGACTGGGACGCTCACTCATTAACACGTTTTCCTCCCCTCTGGTTTGAGTGTTGGGATTAATTACAAAGGGAATCCTGCCCTAGGGGAGAGGGGGAGGGGGAGGGCCCGCGACTTTGGGCAGCGGAGGAGGCGAGGGGGGCCTTCTCCCAGGAAGCCTACAGTTTAAAATAACAAAAACAAAAAACAAAAAAAGAAACCCGGGTCGATGCGGAACTCCAAGCTCTCCACCCTAGAACTTTTGGCTAATTTAGCTTCGCAGGTAGGACCCAGGGAATGTAGGTTAGAATAAAATATCTGGCACATTTAAGGCATTTCCACTTCAGAGCACACTGAGAAACAACCCAGTTAGAGTTGCTAAAGTGCCTAGGAGCCCAACAGGGATGAGCCCACCATAAAGTAGCTGTGGGAAGGCCAGGTTATCCTCGGAGTGAATGAAAGCAAAAGTATTATTACATTGCCGCTGGTACTATTTACTTTGTAACCTGCCACTTACCTAGAACAGTGCCTCTTCAAAAGCATCTTCGAACACGTTTCCACACCCCCACCATCTCCACCTTTCAATTCTGATACCTGCCCCTCCCAACCCTGTGATTAAGAAATCCCAGAGAAGGCGACTCACAGTCTCAGTTCCTTTCTCTGATGGAGTCTTCCCTAAAACTCAAGCATGGCTCTGCTTTACATTCTAACCAGTCCCCAAATGAGGACAGATTGTCTTTGTCTGAGTATGGCTGTTCAGAGTTGAAGAATCTAAACAAACACTTCCCTTCTGCTTTGCCCAAACCCTTGTTTCTCTTCAGATACTGTTCCCACATATTAGCAAAGAACTTAGTGTTAAGACTACATGAATGAAATATAGTCATAGTTTCAAGTACCACAGTCTGTGCAAACACAACGACCTTCCTTCACCTACATCTGTCACGTGCCAGACAGACACTGGACTGCTCTAGGGGTCCTGTAACCACACCAGGAATGCAAGGAAAGGGCAGAACAGTGGAAGCCGGTAAAAGGAGACAGAAAGACCTCAGAGTCCCCTTACCTGTCCAAGGCACACCTCCAGTGTTGAGCACTAGTCTATAACTTGACAGTGTTGGAACTGCCACTTTACGACCGGGCAGGATCTCTTTTTAGTGTAAATTACATTCACATTCTGCCAGCTTGTTTCCCAGACCCGGAGAAGGCCCCAAAGAATTGGAAATGAGTTTCTGACATCAGAATTAGAGATGACTTTGTAGAGTGGCCCCAGCTGAAGCTTGAAATGTAAGTCAAGATGTCATGAATATGTGGGAGACTTTAGGATTGATGTCTGTTAGGCGTGCGACGGGACTACACTTAGTTCTTCCTCTCCTCCGAGGATGGGATGGGATTGAGAAGTTGAGAAGTTACATCTGCCAGGAGAGTACTGCCTTACAGAGGTATCTGGCATTAAATGTAATCATTCCAGTGTTTCCTATCCAACAGCTCTCTGAACAAGCCCCCACTCTCGCCCTTAGAATGAATTTCACACATCCTCAAATCTCAGAGTAGTGAAGCCAAGACCCAGAGACAAGGGTCATGCTTTCAGGATCTGAAGGACTTAGCCTAATTCTTTAGAAAGAAGAAGAACACCCAGGTAAGTGGCATCTAACCACAATTTTCCCTACGAGGATAACCATGAGAATGAATGGAAATCTGCAACTGATAAGGGTGAGGAGGTAGGAGGCATCTCCAGGAGGAGACAAGACCTGGGACAAGGGAGGCACCCAAGAATCAATGGGGGTGTCCTTAGTTGTGAGTCACAGCACTGGGGATATGGCACATAAAGAGGCCACCTCCTGTAGCCAGGCAGGAACCCTAGTGGAGCAATACAGACACCAACCCACCCACAAAACTTTTGACCCAAAATTTATCCTGTCTACAAGAAATTCAGGGACAGGGCATGGAGCAGAAACTGAGGGAATGGCCCACCAATAACCAGCCCAACCAGAGACCCATCCCATGGGCAAGCACCAATCCCTGATACTATTAGTGAGACTCTGTTATGTTTGCAGACAGGAGTTTACCATGGTTGTTCCCTAAGAGGCTCCACCCAGCAGCTGACTCAGACAGATGCAGACAACCACAGCCAGTGGATGGAGCTTGGGGACTCTTATGGAAGAGCAGGAAGAAGGATTGCAGGCCCCAGAGAGGATACTAACAGTCAACTAACCTGAACCACTGGGGCTCTCAGAGACTGAACTACCAACCTAAGAACATACACAGGCTGGACCTAGGCCTCCTTGCACATATGTAATAGATGTGCAACTTGATCTTCATGTGAGTCCTGAACAACCGGAATGGGGTTATCCTAAAAGCTGTTGCCTATACGTGGGATATGTTTTTCCAGCTGGGCTGCCTTGTCTGGACTCAGTGGGAGAGGATGCACCTAGCCTCACAGAGACTTGAAATGCCAGGGTAGAGGAATACCAGGAGGACCCCACCTGCTCAGAGGAGAAGGGGAGGCGGAGGTATGGGAAGGATTGTGGGAGGGGCAGTGAGCGGGATGTAAATTGAATAAGTAAAATAAAAATAATAATAATTTTTTTAAGTAAAACCCCAGGCTGGAGAGATGGCTCAGCAGTTAAGAGCACCTACTGTTCTTCCAGAGGTCCTGAGTTCAATTCCCAACAACCACATGGTAGCTCACATCCATCTGGAATGGGATCCGATGCCCTCTTCTGGTGTGTCTGAGGATAGCAACAATGTACTCACATGCATCAAATAAATAAATCTTTTTTTAAAAAAAAAGTAAAAGCCTCCTCTCTTAGCTTCCCAAATACCACCATGTCTGGCTTACCATTCTTGGATGCTGAATGCACAAACACTTACTTCTTCAAACCTCAATTCTAGTCACTTAAAAGTTAGTAATGAGGTAACAGAAGAAGCCCCTCCACAGAAACACAGTGCCCCAGTAAATTTCTAGTCAAGCTTCCTGCCCCTCCCTGTTCCATGCCTAGGGCACCTCTGGTTTTGTTTGCTTGTTTGTTTGTTTGTTTGTTTTTTCTTTTTCAGGAATCTTGTTCAGGGAGGAAGAGTCCTAGGACAAAGTCAAGGCCTTCAGTAAAGACTTGTTTAACTCCTCACCAGTTGTTCATGGACTTGGACAGCAAGGATGGACCAGGTTTCCCACAGGCTGTGTCTATCAGAGAAGATTTAACAAGCTCTAGAAGTGAGAGCAGTTTCTTGTCTAGGGTTTTTTTGGGTGTTTTGTTTTCTTTTGTTTTGTTTTGTTTTTTTAAAGACTTATTTATTTATTATATGTAAGTACACTGTAGCTGACTTCAGACACTCCAGGAAAGGGCATCAGATCTCGTTACGGATGGTTGTGAGCCACCATATGGTTGCTGGGATTTGAACTCATGACCTTCAGAAGAGCAGTCAGTGCTCTTACCTGCTGAGCCATCTCACCAGCCCGTTTTGTTTTGTTTTTACTGCAAAGAGCCAGCTTGACTATGGCAGCTCTCATACAGGAAAAGTCTAGTCCATTATTGTCTTGGTGGGAAGCATGGCATCTTGCAGGCAGACATGATGTTGGAGAAAGAGCTGAGAGTTCTACTTCCAGATCCAAAGGCAGCAGGCAAAAGTACTAGTTTGAGTTTTTTGAGACCTCAAAGCCTACCCCTTCGTGACACACTTCCTTCAACAAATCCACACCTATCCCAACAAGGCCACACCTCTTAATAGTGCTACTCCTTATGATGGACCAAGTACTCAAACACGTGCAGTTGTAAGCTGCCCAATGTGGATGCAAACTGTGGTGTTCTGGAAGAGCAGCAAGTGCTCTTAAACCAGGAAGCAGCTCTCTAGACCCTCTCTATAAACTCCTCTTCAAAAATGAAGTGGGAGAAATAGTTCCTGGCCCATTTTATGAAGACAATAAAGAAAACCCAATCTGGCCAGGCTAGTTGGTGCCAGCCCATTATCTTAGCTATTCTGGAGGCTGGGCAAAAGGGTTGTGTGTTCAAGACCTGCCTAGGCTACAGAGTGCTTTCAAAGCCAGGATGAGCAACTTAGTGAAAGCTTGCCTCAAAATAAAAAAATAACAAGGAGCTGGACACACATGTTCAGACATCACATACAATGACAAAAGGGGGCTGGGGGTATAGATCAGTGGTAGAGTACTTGCATAACGTGTGCAAAGTCCTTAATTAAAATTCCAAAGACAGGCTGGTGAGATGGCTCAGTGGGCAAGAGCACCCGACTGCTCTTCCGAAGGTCCGGAGTTCAAATCCCAGCAACCACATGATGGCTCACAACCATCCATAACAAGATCTGATGCCCTCTTCTGGAGTGTCTGAAAACAACTACAGTATACTTACATATAATAAATAAAGAAAAAAAGAAAAAAGAAAAAAAAAATTCCAAAGATGAGGAGGGATCGGTTATTTCTATATATACTAGTTGTCTTAGTGGCTGAGAGCTGTCCTAAAGATGTTTATGTATATAAGTGTTTTGCCTGCGTATGTGTCTGTACACCTCATTTGTGCCCAGTATTTGAAGAAGTCAGAAGAACCCATCAAATACCTGAGAACTGGAGTTACAAATGGTTGCCAGCCACCACGTGAATGCTAGAATCAAACCCAGATCCTTTAGAAGAGTGCCCAGTGCTCCAAACCTGAGTCATCTCTCCAACCCTCAAGAGATCTCTTAAAGGGATACCACACAACCCTTAATATTAGAAATGAATACAGACACAATGAAAAATACAGTTTAGCTGGGGACACTATTGCAAACCTATGTTCCCGACCACTTTGGACAGTGTGTCTAAAGGATGGCTAAAGTCTAGGAATGCAAGACCAGCCAAAAGGCCATAGCAAGACCCTGTCTTAAAAGCAAGGAGGTTAGTGGGGCTTGAAGATGTAGCTCCATGGCAGAGGCCATGAGGCCTTGGACTAGGTCATAAAACCGTTTTAAAAATACTATTTATAAAGCCGGGCCTGGTGGCGCAGGCCTTTAATCCCAGCACTCGGGAGGCAGAGGCAGGCGGATTTCTGAGTTCGAGGCCAGCCTGGTCTACCAAGTGAGTTC
>NC_034594.1:144592528-144598188 GCF_900095145.1 Mus pahari
AAAAAAAAAAAAAAAAAAACTATTAATAAGAGCATAAAACATACACTATGTGAATATAATAAAATGTTTAGGGCTACATCTTACAAAAGATGTTCAAGTCAAGTTCACTGAAAGCTACTAAACACTGGTTAGAGCAATCAAAGAGGGTCTACATCAGTTAAGTGGTGCACACTTTCACGGATTGCAAGACTCGGCAATATTAAGATTTTAATTTTCAGTTGAGTGTGATGGTACACACTTGAAACCTCAGCATGTAGGAGGCCGAGGCAGGAGGATCACAGCGGGTCAAGACCAGCCAGGGATTCATCTCAAAATATTAGCGAGAGGGCTGGAGAAAGGCCTGGAGGGATGGCTCAATGGTTTAGAGCACTGACAGCTCTTCCAGAGGTCCTGAGTTCTATTCCCACCAACCACATGGTGGCTCACAACCATCTGGAATGGGATCCAATGCCCTCTTCTGGTGTGTCTGAAGACAGCTACAGTGTACTCATAAAATAAACAAATCTTTTAAAAAAAATATTAGAGAGAGATGAAAGAAGGAAAGACCATCTCATTCTGCCCAACACAGATCTATAGATTAATTTCAATGCAAATAAAAGCAAAGTACTCCTTTTTAAAAAACATAGAAATTGTGGATGGAGGGGACATTGTAGTTGAGGTGTAAAATTTGACAGAAGAATTTTTTAAAAATATAATTTTACAAGATTAGCAACTAGCTCATCCCTGTAATTGAAACAGGAAGAAAAGGCAGGAGGATTGCCATGAGTTCAAAGACTACAGAGTAAGCTCCAAGCTAGCCTGGGCTACAAGTGAGACTGCCTCAGAAGGACAGGGTTGGGAGACAGGGAGAGTAGCTGACTCAGCAATGAAGAGAACTGGCTGTTCTTCCAAAGGACTTGGGGTTCACTTCTCAGCAACTCTGAGCTACCTGTGAATCCAGTTCCAGGGAATGTGATACCCATTTACCACCTCTGTAGGCACTGGGCACACAAGTAGCACAGAGACATGCATGCAAGCTGCTCACCTATACACATAAAATAAATGGGCGGGAGAGGCTGCTCAGCAGATAAGAGCACTGGTTGTCCTTTCAGAAAGCCTGGGCTCCATTCCCAGTCCCCACAAGGAGGCTCGCAATCGCCTATAAATCCAGTTCCAGGAAATCTGAAAACACCTACAAGCATGTACAGAACCATGCAGACATACACAAATAGCTTAAAACTAAAAATAGATTGTATACAAAAAAAAAATAGATTGTATACATAGCTGACAAATACTTTTTAAAAATAAGTATAAATAAAGCAGGACGAGGGGGAAAAAAAGAAATTGACAAAGTGATTCTAAACACTACATAGAAATGCAAAGGACAAACACAACGTTGAAAAAGAATAAAGTGGACTCATATGATTTAATCGGGGCAATAGGGACTTAAGTACAAAGACAGACACGTTGAATGGAACACAATAGGAAGTCCCAAATACAAATCCACCTGGTTGATTTTTTTTTCTTTTTCCCCACTTTTTAAACTAAGGCAGAAGGGCTTCCACATGCAAAATTAATAACCCACCACAGGCATAAAAATTAACTCAAAATAGATTCTAAAACTAGAGCTGGAGTATAGCTTGGTGACGGACCAGTATGTATGAGGCCCTGGGCTTGGCCCCCAGCACCAGATACACAAGCACATATGTATGCACGCACAGAGAAATTTCTAGAAGAAAATGTGACATAAAAGGTGTGATAGACCATGACTCTTATCTTAGCACTCTAAAGGCAGAGGCAGGGGATCATGTAAAATTCTGCATCAGCCAGGTCTACATAGCAAAACCCTGTCTCAAAACAGCAACATCATGGTTCTGTACACCTATAATCTCAGGACTGAGGAGGAAGAGGAGGAGGAGATACAGGAGGAGGAGAAGGAAGAGGAGGAAGAAGAGGAGATAGGAGAATCAAAAGTTCAATGACATCTTTGACTAAATAAGAAGTTAGAGACCAACCTAGGCTAATTGAGGCCCTGTCTCAAAAAGAAGAAAAGAAAAGAAAGGAAGGAAGGAAGGAAGGAAGGAAGGAAGGAAGGAAGGAAGGAAAGAAAGAAGAAATCTATAAAAATATTGCAAAGTACTATTTTTTAAATTGATGTTTTATTAAATATATGGGATAATAGAGTGAAATACAGATAGTAGGGCTGCAGATAAGCTCACTGGTAGAACTCATACTTAGTATCAATAAAGCTCTGAAGTTTGGCCCCCAGTACCAAAGGACAAGAAACAACAGAACAGTAATAATCATTAGGACATGTAATTGTTTTTTCCTGTTATAATTTTAGAGCAGAAAAGACTAAGACCCAAAATGCAAACATTTTCTTCATAAACTGGAACTGGTAACTCTAGCCCATAAACCAGCTACAAGGGCTAAGGCAGGAAGATCTTAAGTTCAAATCTTACCTAGGTTATAAAGTCCCATCTAGACAACTTGGTAAGATCTTATCTCAAAATAAGAAGTAAAAATAGTACTGGATATCTAGATCAGTGACAGAGCACTTGTCTTTCCTTGGTTTAATCCCTAACAACACAAAATTAACTCACTAAATTTGGCATGGCAAAAAGTTACTATCTATAATCCTGTGGCTCCTGCAACTTTGTAATTCTAAAGACCTTAGAATGAGTTAGAAAATTCCAAACAATCAAACAATATCTTTCGCATTATATCACTTTACCTAAGAAGTACAATTTAATAGTTGGATATTATTATTATATGATAGATTACAGAGCACACACATAGTATATGTACACATAAAAGATGAACTGTATATCATACATTGCATTTAAAATTCCATCCACTGTACAAAAATAGGGTCCTTGTGTCAGAATGCTCTCCTCAAGATCCATAGTGTATGGATCTAACAAAAACCCCAACAGCAGACATGCGAAGGCCCCTTTGAATTGTTGGTCAGTTCAAAAGATTTTCAAAACATTATTGGCTATTTGCTGTTGCCCTCATATGTCCCTCAGAGGTGAAACTATGTCCCTATTGCTGAAGACGCATGACCCAGAGGACCTGAGCTGGGTCGACCTGAAAGTCTCCTCCCTGAGGAATAGCTTTCATGTACAGGAAGATGTCATGCAAGCTTCTAAGAGAGGGAAGAAATCAACAGACCTACCCAGCCAAGATCCCTATGAACCACAATGACCAACGTGCCCCAATAACATAAGGGGCAATAGTGGCACACATACCTTGGAGGTGACCAACAGCCCTCCAGTTGGATTTAGGTCCTGATCAACAAGAGGAAGATCATGTCTAGTATTGTAAATATAGCCAACCATCCAGAACAAGAGAAATCACAGATCTTGAAAGAGAACCTAAAAACCACTTTATCAAACCAACATAATCCTGAACTGTATCCTAAATATTCACCCTTATACCCACAGATAAGTGTAGTTTTCACCCCTCATCAAATAAACTTCTGTTTACAACAGAAGGAGAGCATTACAAAAAATCACAACTGATCAAAATGCAAAGAACAAGAGATTGTGTGGTGGCCAGTCCCAGCTGATACACCTTCAACGCAATACATGCATCTAACACTTAGTGATCATTGCAAGAGAAGGGACAGAAAGATTGTAAGAGGCAAAGGAACAGAAAGTTTGCTGTGAGGTTATGCCACCTAGCAATGCTAAAGAGGTTGCATCCCTGAAATCTCAACAACATGGCTGCCTAAACAAGATCTGAACAGTGACATCAATAGATGTACTAACAAGCAGGGCACTCAAGAGACTTCCCTCTACACCAAGAACTACAGGCAACTAAGGAACGGTGAGAGCAAGAGGAATGATCTTCCCAGAGAAGAGCACACCAATTTGTTAACCAATACCAAGTGGTCAGTCACGAAATAATACACATAAGGTGACATTATAGGAACTGAGTAAGATGTATGTGTACATCAACAATTAAAGAAACGGAGGCCACCAATCTGAAAGAGAGTGGAGAGTGCTCGTGGGAGGGTTAGAGGAAGAAAGCTGGGGGGGGGGCGGTAACTATATTGTAATTTCAAAAACTAAAACTAAATCATAATTTTTAAAAGAATAAAATACTAAAACACAGGTTCGATAAAAAGAGAAAAGAATGGATGAGAAAGTATTGTAAGGTATGTAATATAATATTGCTTGAAATGTAAAATATGCAGACTAATGCATTTACCACTTCTATATACAAATACACAAAGGAAAAGACTTAAAAGCGTGCACTAAATAAATGCGTGGATGTTTATGGGCGGGGTGACAAGGTGACTGGGGTTATTCATGGAAAAGAGAGAGCAAAAAAGCAAGTAAGGAACAGAGGCGGTTATAGCAGTTACATCTTATAAAGAACATGAATATTTTTATTTTACCTTAAATAAAAATAAATAAATAACTGGGGCTGGCAAGACAGCTCTGTGGCCCGAGGACCTGAGTTTGAAATTAAAAAGAGAAAACCAACTTCACAAGGTTGCACACCACGGCATATGTGCGCCGACATCCACACACCGAGCACACACAACACACTGCATACACACACAGTAATATGAAAGTTTTAAAAAAAAAATTAGGAGCCAGTGAAATGACTCTCCAGGTAGAGAAGCTTGCCACTGAAATCTGATGGCCCAAGTACTTATCCTGGGACCCACATGGTAGAAAGAAACAATCAACTCTAGTGAACGGACTTCTGACCTTGATAGATGTGCAATGGCAGGTGCATGTGATCTCGTGCCTACACACACATGCAGAGGTAATAATAAAGGAATAAATATAATAAATACATACACACAGATAATAATATGTGAATAAATGTAATTTTTTAATTTTTCAAAAAGATTATGTGTAGGACCCGGTGTGTACTAGCCAAGCACTCTACTGTAACTTTAATTTTTTATAAAAACCTATTTTTAATGATGATTTTTTAAATGTTTTAACCTCTCTTTTAGCCCACTACCCACCAGAGGTGGTGGAAAGAAAGGATACAGGCAGGGGGCGGGGGGGGAGGAGGGAAGGATGGAGGGAAGGAGAGGATCTGTTTAGAAAGGTTCTTTGGAGCAACTCCCATCGGTGTTGTCTGGAAATCAGCAGTTCAGTTCACAGGTCAGCAGCAGCAGCTTGATCCACTCACAAACACGTCACGGATACAGCAGCAGTCCAGTTCAGTAGAGTCAGGATAGCGAACCCAAATCAGCAGCAGTGGCACTGCCTGGCAGAGACAGCTAGGCCTCTGCCTCAGCCTCAGCCTCAGCCTCCGCCTCCGCCTCAGCCTCAGCCTCTGCCTCTGCCTCAGCCTCAGCCTCCGCCTCAGCCTCAGCCTCAGCCTCTGCCTCTGCCTCAGCCTCAGCCTCCGCCTCAGCCTCAGCCTCAGCCTCTGCCTCTGCCTCAGCCTCAGCCTCTGCCTCAGCCTCAGCCTCTGCCTCTGCCTCAGCCTCAGCCTCCGCCTCCGCCTCAGCCTCAGCCTCTGCCTCTGCCTCCGCCTCCGCCTCAGCCTCAGCCTCTCAGCCTCTCAGCCTCAGCCTCAGTCTCAGCCTCTGTCTCAGCCTCTGCCTCTGCCTCAGCCTCAGCCTCTGCCTCTCAGCCTCAGCCTCAGCCTCAGCCTCAGCCTCTGCCTCAGCCTCAGCCTCAGCCTCTGCCTCAGCCTCAGCCTCA
>NC_034594.1:144598193-144599810 GCF_900095145.1 Mus pahari
GCCTCAGCCTCAGCCTCTGCCTCTGCCTCAGCCTCAGCCTCAGCCTCTGCCTCAGCCTCAGCCTCTCAGCCTCTCAGCTTCAGCCTCAGCTTCAGCCTCTCAGCCTCTCAGCCTCTCAGCCTCTCAGCCTCTCAGCCTCAGCCTCCGCCTCTGCCTCAGCCTCAGCCTCTCAGCCTCAGCCTCAGCCTCCACCTCTGCCTCAGCCTCAGCCTCTCAGCCTCAACCTCTGCCTCAGCCTCAGCCTCTCAGCCTCTCAGCCTCTCAGCCTCAGCCTCAGCCTCTGCCTCAGCCTCAGCCTCAGCCTCAGTCTCTCAGCCTCAGCCTCAGCCTCTGCCTCAGCCTCTGCCTCAGCCTCTCAGCCTCAGCCTCAGCCGCTCAGCCTCAGCCTCAGCCTCAGCCTCTCAGCCTCAGCCTCAGCCTCTCAGCCTCTCAGCCTCTCAGCCTCTCAGCCTCAGCCTCAGCCTCAGCCTCTGCCTCAGCCTCAGCCTCAGTCTCTCAGCCTCAGCCTCAGCCTCAGCCTCAGCCTCAGCCTCAGCCTCTTAGCCTCAGCCTCAGCCTCAGCCTCTGCCTCAGCCTCAGCCTCAGCCTCAGCCTCTGCCTCAGCCTCAGCCTCAGTCTCTCAGCCTCAGCCTCTGCCTCAGCCTCTGCCTCAGCCTCTGCCTCAGCCTCTGCCTCTGCCTCTCAGCCTCAGCCTCTCAGCCTCAGCCTCTGCCTCAGCCTCTGCCTCAGCCTCTGCCTCAGCCTCAGCCTCAGCCTCAGCCTCTCAGCCTCAGCCTCTCAGCCTCAGCCTCAGCCTCAGCCTCAGCCTCTGCCTCAGCCTCAGCCTCAGCCTCTCAGCCTCAGCCTCAGCCTCTAAGCCTCAGCCTCAGCCTCAGCCTCACGTGTTTGTTTTAACAAAATATCCTTCCACCTATATCTATTTTAACTAAATGTTCTTTTATAAATCTGTCTTATTCTTTCATCTGTGTCCACTTTAGCTAAACATTTCTTCACCTGTTTGCCCCAACACCATCTAACCAACTTTGTAAAAAAACTTAAGTTTCTACTTCATGCTACCATTGAAGAACTACATCCCAACTCTTTTTAAAAAAATGTTTATTTTAGTCTTTATGTGTGTGTGAGTGAGTGTATCTTCGTGGGGGGTGCACACGCGCACGCACGCGCACACACACACACACACACACACACACACACACACACTCGCACACGCCTGTGAAGGCCAGAACGGGACATTGGATCCCTCGGAGCTGGATTACAGGTGTTGCTAAGCAACCTGATGTGGGTGATGGGATCCAGACTTCGGTCCTCATGATAGTGCAGTAAGTGCTCTGGACCACTGAACACCTCTCCAGCCCTTCCCCTTCCCTTTGTAAATGTGTATTTTGAGATAGGGTCTTGTTAAATTGAACAAGCTGCCTTGAACTTACTCTGCAACCCAACGAGGCATTAAACTTGTCCTCCTCTTGCCTCAGCCATCTGAGTAGCTAGAACTACAGACCTGGCCTGGAACTTCCTGTGTAGAGCAGGCTGCCTCATAGGCATAGAGATCCATCTGCCTCTGCCTCTGCCTCTGCCTCTGCCTCTGCCTCTGCCTCTGCCTCTGCCTCTGCCTCTGCC
>NC_034594.1:144600215-144609370 GCF_900095145.1 Mus pahari
CCTCTGCCTCTGCCTCTGCCTCTGCCTCTGCCTCTGCCTCTGCCTCTGCCTCTGCCTCTGCCTCTGCCTCTGCCTCTGCCTCTGCCTCTGCCCCTACCTCTCAAGTGCTAGGATAAAAGGATGCTAAACTTCTTTTAAACAGACTGAAACAAAACTTTCAGCAAGCCTCGGACACATAGAAGAAATAGAAATATCCATAAATGTGTCAACTTCAAATCACAAGAAATTTTTGAATTAAAAACAAATTTCCTGGGGTTTTTTCTTGCAAATTGGCAATATAAGAAAAGGATGGGGCTGGAGAGATGGCTCAGTGGTTAAGAGTACCGACTGCTCTTCCGAAGGTCCTGAGTTCAAGTCCCAGGATGATTGTATCTGTAGGATGAACATGTAGAGGAATGTAAACTTTCACCCATGGTTCAAAATAGAAGACAGATAAGCTGGCGTGATGGCTCAGGCCTATGATCCCAGCACCAGGGAGGCAGAGGCAAGAAGCAACACTGAAAGTCTGAAGCTGTCCAATGCTTCATAGTGCGACCCTGACTCAGAAAAAAATAAAATACTGTCCTTTTTGAGGAACAATTGTCAGTACCTATCAAAATATTAAATGTGGGATCAGGGAAGGGGTTCAGTGGGTAAAAGTTCCAGTTGTAACATGAGCCCAATACTTTGAGTTCAGTCCCCAGAATCCATGTAAAAAGCTGGATGTGGTGGCCTAAATCTGTCATCCCAGAACTGCCACAGCAAGAGGGGAGGCAGAGAGAAAGAACAGCCTGGAAGCTCCCAGGCCAGGTAACATGCAGTGCGCACAAAGCGGCAGAAATAAGACAGAGTCTGCCTCAGCAACGGTAACAGCAGCCAAGGTGTCCTCTGATCCCACAAGCGTGCCGTGGCACGTGCAGACCTGCACACGTGCATGCACACCTCAACAACAGAATTAAAGGTTTCAGATATGCATTCTCACTGCACACACGCACACACACCTCAACAACAGGATTAAAGGTTTCTGATATACATTCTCACTGCACACACGCACACACACCTCAACAACAGGATTAAAGGTTTCAGATATTCATTCTGACTGCACACACGCACACACACCTCAACAACAGAATTAAAGGTTTCAGATATACATTCTCACTGTACACACTCACACACACCTCAACAACAGGATTAAAGGTTTCAGATATACATTCTCACTGCACACGTGCACACACACCTCAACAACAGAATTAAAGACCTCAAATATACGTTCTCGTTAAATTGATTTCTAGGAACCTAACTTCGAAAATGTGCAGGGTCAGTTGTGGTGGTGCACGCCTTTACTCCCAGCACTCGGGAGGCAGAGGCAGAGGGATCTCTGAGTTTGAAGTCAGCCTGGTCTACAGGCAAGTTCCAGGACAGCCAGGGCTACACAGAGAAACCTTATCTTGAAAAAAACAAAAAACAAAAAAATAAAAAATAAAAAATACGCCGGGTGTGGTGGCGCACGCCTTTAATCCCAGCACTTGGGAGGCAGAGGCAGGCGGATTTCTGAGTTCGAGGCCAGCCTGGTCTACAAAGTAAGTCCAGGACAGCCAGGGCTACACAGAGAAACCTTATCTTGAAAAAAACAAAAAACAAAAAAATAAAAAATAAAAAATACGCCAGGTGTGGTGGCGCACGCCTTTAATCCCAGCACTTGGGAGGCAGAGGCAGGCGGATTTCTGAGTTCGAGGCCAGCCTGGTCTACAAAGTAAGTTCCAGGACAGCCAAGGCTACACAGAGAAACCTTGTCTCGAAAAACCAAAAAAAAAAAAAAAAAAAAATACATACAATTACTTAACTGTGTACATGGATAATCTGCTCCTCAGCAGGAAATAGTTTAAGGGATTACAATACATGCCCTATATATGGGTTGCAAAAGTGGTATTAGTCTCTGTGTAAGACGTTATAGAACATGTTTATAATATATTCCTAGAAGAAAACTAAACAGCGGCGTGTGTCTGTTAGTTTCTTTTCTTATTGCTGTGACTGACAGGGGCAAGAGGTTTCAAGCCAGGGTTTAAGAAGGGATGCAAAGATGGCCTAGTAGGCCATCATCAGGAAGAGAGGCCTCTAGGTCTTGCAAACTTTATATGCCCCATTACAGGGGAACGCCAGGGCCAAGAAGTGGGAGTGAATGGGTAGGGGAGCAGGGCTGGGGGAGGGTATAGGGAACTTTTTGGAGAGCATTTGAAATGTAAATAAAGAAAATATCTAATAAAAAAAATAAAATGGAAAAAAAAAAAAGAAAGAAAGGATGCAATCCTGTGGGAGGATGAGGAGGCTGTCCACACTGTCTGAAGTCAGAAAACATGGAGAAACAACTGGTATCCCTATGGCATAATGGTGGTCTCTCCTGAGACTGAAGTTATAAATAATTGTGAGCTGTCATGTGGGTACCGGCAACCAAACCCAGGTCACCTGTAAGGACAGTGTTCTTAACTGCCGAGCCGTCTCTCCAGGCCATAAAGCCATTATTTTATAATATTAAATTAGCAATCAAGGTTTACAAATACTTGTAAAATACAGTCTGAAAGAACCCTTCTCAAAATGGCTAACAAGAGTTACTTTAGGTGACAGGCCTGGCGATCCACGCCTTTAATGCAAGCACTTAGGAGGCAGAGGTGGGCAGATCTCTGTGAGTTCAAGGCCAGCCTGGTCTACACAGTGAGCTCCAGGATGTCCAGAGCTACAGAGGCTCTCTTTCAAAAAAAAACAGAGGAGAGGGGAGAGAGAGAGAATTACTTTGGGGAGGCAACAAGATGGCTCAAGAGATAAGCGACTTATTGCCAAGCCTGAAAACCTAAATTTGATCCCCAGAACTCATATGGTGGAAGGTGAGAACCCAATCCACAACTGTCTACACACACACACACACACACACACACACACACACACACACAAACACACACACACGCAAACACAAACATATACACACAAACACATACATACACACAAACACATATGCACACACAAACACACACAAACATATATACACACACAAATACACAAACACACACAAAAAAAACACATGCACACACAAACATATGAACAAACAAACACACACAAACACATATGCACACACAAACACATACATACAAACATATACGCACACAAAAAAACATACACACACAAACACACACACACAAACACACACATACAAACATACATACACACAGTGGCATGTGCATGTTTACACAAGCATGCACACACCTGCAGTTCAGGGGTGGACTGTTTGATTTGAATGTTTGTTTAAACTCCACATACTTAAGCACTCTTTGAATGGTGTGGAATATTCATTTGTGACTTTGTCAAATTTTTTAAATGATTAAAAAAAAAAAAGTAGTGTAGATCCCAGTGAAGTGGAAAAACCAAGACACAGCTCTGGAGGAAATAATTTGCGAAAGCCCCATCTAAAGAGAAGAGAGAAACAAACCTGTCCTCTCGAGGTGGGTAGCAGGAAGCAGACACTGAACCAACTCAACAGTCGGAAGCACTGGACCATAAAAGCATGAATGACCCTGATACATTCCAAAAAAAAAAAAAAAAAAAAAAAAAAAAGCATGAAAATGCCATTTTGTTGAGCACTGTTGTGCACCAGCATGGGAACGTACATGCTTTCTCTGGTAAGGAAAGAGCTGCTCAGAGATTTTTAATAATGTATCCCAGTTCACATAGACATCCGTATGAGAGTGCAACAAGTCTCCACACAGAGAGGGCGACCATGGAGAGATGCTTACGCAGAGAAGGACCACAGTGGAGTGGGGTCTGCCTTGGTGCTATTGGAGGAACACGCCACATCTCAGAAGGTTGTAGAGATGAAAGATGAGTAAGACTTACACAGATGAGCCGGGCAGTGGTGGTGCACACCTTTAACCCCAGCACTTGGAAGGCAGAGGCAGGTGGATCTCTATGAGTTCAAGGTCAGCCTGACCTACAATGCTAGTTCCAGGACACCAGGGCTAAAGGGAGAATCCCTGTCTTGAAAAACCAAACCAAAACAAAACACCAAAGGATGGAGTGGATTCTCAGGCTGGGCAGAGTGGCTGGAGAGCTACCATGAAAACAAATCTTCATTCCTTGTTAAGGAATGTGAGCTTTATTCTAGAAATAACGGGGAGCCATGAAAAAAGACCTGGATACAGAAATGTCCTGGTTAGATCTGCATTGTGATTGGGTAAGTCTGACATCAGACTACACGGTGGACAAAACAGAAGTACTGGAGGTCATACGGGAGTGTTCAGCCTCATTTAGGAGATAAAATGGTAGCCTCTGACGGCAAGCTGATGAAGGCTGCGGGGGGGGGGGGGGAGAGGGAAGGGGTGATAGCCAGGGCAATGGAATGGAGGCTGCCCGCTGTCAGCCCCGGGGGGCCATGTCAGGAGAGCGGTGGGGAGCAGAAGATAAGATAGCCTCTTTAGGGTATGTAGAGTTGGAGGTCTCTGGAATGAGCTCTCGTAAAGAGACCCAGCTCTTCAGCCACAAACCCAAGAAGCAAATGTCCTTCTAGACTGCTCCATAGAAGGAGGCTCAGACATTGCTTGTTCTGCTGTTGCTATGTCTACTGCCACCACGCCCATCACAACCCCCATCTGCCCTCTCCCACCATACCTGTGCACTAAGTTACCACAACCTTTGATTTACCATTTAAAGAACTTTCCTAAACCTGTTTTCCCTTCCCCATTGCTACAGGCCAAATACAAAGCCTTATGCAATTAGCTTTGCAACAGCTGCCTAAAACTGCGCCCTACCTAGGTCTAACCCCTATAGTGTGTGTGTGTGTCTGTGTGTGTGTGTCATATATCACAATATATCTCTATATTTAACTATATACAAGCTCTGTATATATATATATATATATATATATATATATATATATATATATATCATATATGTGTGTATATATGGTATATATGTGTATATATATATTATATATATGTGATATATATCATATACATATGTGTGCATATATGATATATATATGGGGTTGGAAGCAAGATCTGGTTGGTTGCCTTAGTTACTTTATTGCTGGAAGAGACACCATGACCAAATAACTTATAAAAGAAAATATTTAATTGGGGGCTTGCTTACAGTTTCAGACAGTAGAGTCCATGACCAGCATGGCAGTGCACAGCAGTAGGCAGGTAGTCATGGCACTGGAACAGTAGCTGAGAGATGACATCTGATCCACAAAGGCAGAGCTGAGAAAGACAGCTGGAATGACGTAAGCTTTTTGACACCTCAAAGCCCACCCCCAGCACACATCATTCTCCAACAAGATCACATCTCCCAAACCTTCCCAAACAGTTTCACCAACTAGGGACCAAGCATTCAAACATATGAGCTTATGGGGACTGCTCTCATTTAAGCCATTGTACTTGCTGCCTATCTCAGGCTGGCCTTAAACCTCAAACCCAAGATCCTCTTGAGTACCTGGCCTATAGGAGTGCATCAGTGTGCTTGCCCTAAAAGTGACATTTTTTAAAAAGATTTATTTGTTTTATGTATACAAGTACATTGTCACTCTCTTCAGACACACTAGAAGAGGGCATCAGATCCCATTACAGATGGTTGGGGGCCACCGTGTGGTTGCTAGGAATTGAACTCAGGGCCTCTGGAAGAGTAGTCAGTGGCTTTAATCGCTGAGCCATCTCTCCCACCCCCAAAGTGACATTTAAAAAAAAAAAGATTTTATTTTTAATTATGTGTGTATGTGCACATAAATGTAGTACCTTTAGAGGCCAGAAGAGGGCATCAAATCCCCTGAGCAGTTGTGAGCCTGGGTGCTGGGAACAGACTTTGGGTCCTCTGCAAGAACAGTGTACAGTATTAACTGCTGAACCGTCTTTCCAGACCCTTAAAGTGACATTTTTAACATAAAAAATGATGGTGACACCTATACCCTATTACTGATTTCCCATCAGTGTGTAGCAAGGACTGGACACCACTATTCATCCCTCTCCCACCTGGTGGTTTTGTTCCAGTAATAGCAAACTGGTTAGGAAAAACAAAAACAAAAACAAAAACGTTCTCAGAAATCCATACCCCTCACATCAATGCTATCTTCTACCTGGAATATTCCTGTCCCAGGGATCATTCCCTAAGAAATAGATGAGGCTTGTTTTGTTTTGTTTTTTCCCTCAGCTACAAAAGCATTGGGATTGTCCATGCCCTGCTAGAATCCTGTTTTGTTTTGTTCTATGTGTTCTGTTTGTTATTTTCATTACTGGAGACTGAACCCAGAGCCTCTCACAGGCATGGTAAGCGAGCACGCTACTGCTGAACCGCATCCACAGTGGGAACCGGATTCCTTGACTCTGACACTGGACTCCCAGGTGTGAGGTAATCCTAGGATTGCTACAGAAGTCTCCGATGATCCCACAAGGACTCTCAGGCTGCGATAGCCCACAAGAACCAGTCGTTGCATGCAGACGCCCCAGGGAGAGAGCTTCCTCCCTCCCAAGGCAAGTCCTGGAGAGAGAATCGTCTTAAGTCAGCACTCCTACACATGGGAAGAGAGTCCTCTGTCCAGAGAAGGGAATCTGTGACGGAGCTCTTGGCAGCATGCAATAGCGCTCATTACAATCACCTTGCTAACCTTCGGGAGCCCATTAGCCTTCAGAATCCAGCTTGGACCTTACCTGTTCCCGCCCCCATCAGCCTTCCTTGTACCACTTCTGTTCCTTAAACATAACTCATGCATTTCCAAGTCTATGCCCCCCACATACCACCCTAAGTAGATTTGAGGGGAGTGGCACGGAGCCTGTAGTAGAACCTGCAGCAACGCTGGATACACATGACTTTGCAGCAGATATGGGTTGCACGGGACGGAATACAATCCTAAGATTATAAAAGGGAAGGCTGGATGGGAATGCCATGGAGGATAAAAGAAAAAGAAAAAGAGGTGGATGGCAGACAGGCTGTGACCTCAGACCCTTATCTCTCCCCTTGCTTCTCTTGGAAGATCAAGTGATCCATGCTAGGCAAAAGCTGGAATCTGCACTGAGAATGAAGTGGGTCAGAAACCGGGGGGGGGGGGGTGACCATGGCATGCAAACAGCCATGTGGCCGATGGAGCTGAAAGAAGTAAAACTCATAGGGAAAGAAGACGCCTCAAGGGAAGAGGGGAAAACAGCTCCTTGTTCTTGCTGCCTATTGGACAGCTGCCACCCAGGTTCTTACATAAAGAAGGGTAGGAAAGGACTGGACAGCGGCTCAGAGGTTATGAGTGTGCACTGCTCTCTCGCAGAGGAGTACGGTACCCAGCACCCACATCGAGTGGCTCACCATCGCTTGTAACTCTGGTCCTGGAGCATCCAGCACTTCTGACTTCCACTGGTACCTACGCTGGTGTGTGCAGGTGCGTGTGTGCACGTGTGCATGTGTGTAAGTGCACACGCACAACTAAAAATAATTTTTGGGGGGGGAAGGGCACAAGAAACAAGCATCAAGGTGTAGGTGCGTACACACATCAGATGAAACGGCCACAGACATAAAGGATTTGAGGTTCTAGTCAATGAATGCATAAAACGCGGAGCCTAGTTGATGTACCTAGACAGTACCAAGTTGCAGCCCCACCAGCAATTTCTCTGCTCTTTGTCCCCATTTTCAGTTTCTTAGCCCCTCTCTACCAGGAAAATGAAGACTGGAGACCATCTCTGCTAGTGGCCAGCAGGGGGCAGTGTTCAACAAGCAATGATCGAGATTTACAGAGTAAGAGCTCCTTACCGTCACCTCTGACACTCTTTTCGTTTTTGTTTTTTTTTTTCGACCCCACCCCCTTCTTGGCTATAATTTCTCCAGTCCTAGTTTAGTATAACTCACGGATTTCTTATTCCCAACTATCCAAAGAAGATTAACTCCTGCCCAATTTTTAGGAACCCATATGAGAGACTTGAATTCAGGGCCCCTTCTATGAGGCTGTATACATTCTCCCTAGAGCAGAGCCCGTCTGGTGGAAGAGTTGAAAGTCAGACCCTCTCGGTTCTGTTGCCTTGTACAGTGAACAAACTATACAGAAGTACAGGTTGACCCTTACTGCTCCCCCCCGAGGTACCTTTTGATATGTATTGTATAAATATATCTGTGTGTGTCTCTCTGTCTCTCTGTCTCTTATTGAGTCAGAGTCTCTCTGTGTAGCCCTGGATATCCTAGGCCATTCTTCCTCAAACTCAGAGATCCCCACCCCCACCTCCCCACCCCCACCCCCGCTCCCCAGCTCTGGAGTTCTGGGGTTAAAACCCTGCAGCACCACTGCCCACTGCCGGCAAACAGAGCACTTTCCTGCAGACCCCATTTAATCCCGCTGGCCCTCTGACAGCCTTGATTGTCTTCCTACTTCACAGGTGAAGAAGCTGGCAGGCCAGTGGGCAGTCTGTTTATTGTTGTGTGAAGGGTAAAGATGAACCAGGTGTGGTGGCCCACCCCACTAATCCCAGCACTCAGAAAGCTGAGGCAGGAGGATTGCAGCAAATTCGAGGTCAGCCTGGGCTGAATAGTGAGAGGCTCCTTTTCACAAATACTAATAGGAAGAGGAGCAGGAGGAGGAGAAGGAAAGGGGGGGGCCAAGGGAGAGATGGAGGGAAGAAGGGGGAGAGAGGGAGGGGAGGAGGGAGGAGTGGAGGGAGGCAGAGAAGGGACCTGGATCATCGCCAATCCTTTGGCTACCACACATGGGCTGGGCTTTGGCTCCCTCTAGCACAGTATTGATGCTGCTGCCTGGTCTGTTTCTCCCCCTACTCCACACCTCCCAGCCTTACAGGCCCGTGGGTTTCTGTGTTCTTCTGTGTTAATGACCTGTAGAGGCGACTCTCTCGTTAGCTCTCCTTCCACCCGGTCCACCTTGAGAGCACAGCAAAGGTCTTTAGAAAGAAACAAGAAGATAAAGGATGGGCCTTTCAGGAAGAGGAAGAGGAGGAGGCAAGGACCGCAAGCCCTCCTCAGGGCATTGAGGAGGAAGGGGTGGGGGAGCCGAGAGAGAAGCATTCGCATTCTATGCCCAGGCTGTAAAGGGGCACAAACAGGACCCTCATTGTGTGGGCACAAAGGAGCCATATGTCTGCCAGTCTACAGCAGTGTGTGTGTGTGTGTGTGTGTGTGTGTGTGTGTGTGTGAGAGAGAGAGAGAGAGAGAGA
>NC_034594.1:144609680-144620998 GCF_900095145.1 Mus pahari
GAGAGAGAGAGAGAGAGAGAGAGAGAGAGAGAGAGAGAGAGAGAGAAGGAAGGGCTGGCTTAGAGACCCCCTTCTGAAGCCCTTAGGGTCTTGCCTTCGGCTGTCACTGACTTAAGGCTTTCTGAGACAGAGGGCAGGGAAGCAATTATTATAGCAGACACAGGACTGAGAAAAGCAGGGGCCTGTGGTCACCAGGGAATGAACAGCTGAAAGAGGGCATGCTGTGCATGGGAGTTAGAAGAGGAAAGAGGGGTGCTGAGTCAGATTGTCCCCCACCTGGGTCCTCCTCTGTAACCTACCCTCCCATGGCACCACACACATACACACACACACACACTCAGCTCACACCTTGCTGCCTCTGGATCTGGATTTTATTTTCCTGTTCCTGTCTT
The DNA here is from genome assembly GCF_900095145.1 of Mus pahari. Taxonomy (NCBI): domain Eukaryota; kingdom Metazoa; phylum Chordata; class Mammalia; order Rodentia; family Muridae; genus Mus; species Mus pahari. The sequence continues at coordinate 144,610,073 of NC_034594.1, forward strand.
CGTTCATTTTGTTTCTTCTTTGGGTTTTTGAGAGAGGATCTTGCTATGTAACCCTGGTTGTCCCAGAACTCTCTATATAACCAAGCCTGGGCTTCAAACTTGAGGGGATTCTCTTGTCTCCGCCTCCCTGGTGCTGGGAATCCAGGCGTGAGTCACCACGCCCTGCTTTCCAGCCCAGAAGCTGGTTCTGGAACAGTGTGAGATGAACTGTGGTGTTCTGTCCCTTTCCTTTCTCCCTGCCAGTTAGCTCCGCAGCTCCCACTTTTCTCTCCTTCCCTCAGCCCAGAGACTGCCATCTCCCTCACCACTCCACTTTGTACATCGAACTCTCCACACACACACACACCCCGTCCACGCCCCTCCCCCCATCTCCTATGCTCTCCTCCCTCTCTTTCTCCTTCCCTGTCCTGCCAGAGCAGAGCGGCAGCAGCAGGCAGCCGAAGCCAATTGATTATCTGAAGAAATTTGGAGTTAGCAGCAGAGCAGCTGCAGCGGTCCCCTCTCGCCATCCTCAGGCCCCGAGGGACCTGGGAGGGGAGGGGCCCCTGACCCTTCAGCTCTCCAGCCTGGGAGGGACCACGGAGGTGCTCCCTGAGCACAAGGCATAGTGCTCATACTTGGAATCACACCCCGGCCCCTGGGGCTTGGGTTATAATCCCAGACTATCATCACAGGGAGTCACGACACCTTTCTAGATAGGCACTTGTCTTTGAAACAAAGGATGCTAGCTGGCATGGTGGCACACACCTGTCATCTGAGCTTTCGGGAGGCAGAAACAAGTGGATGGCAGGTTTAAGGCCAGTCTGGGCTAGTTAATGTGATTTTGTCTCAAAATAAGTAAATAAATAAACAGTTGAAGTTGTTGGGCAGATACAGTCACGCACCCTTGTAATTCTAGCACTGAGGCAGAAGGATGGCAAGCAAGTCAGAGGCTAACTGGAGCTACATAGAGATACCTGGTCTCGAGTTTTTTTACAAGTTAAAAAAGGAAGGCAGGCAGGAAGGAAGGTAAGGAGGCAGGGAGGAAAACGCTGGACCCGGTGATCTTCCAGGGTCCTTCAGACACTAGTCTCTTGGAGTTCTCAGGCTTCCCTGGGCTCAGCTCAGCCCACGCTCTCGCCAGGCTCTGGGCATAAAATATTTCATTTAACTCACACGCAAGGAAGCAGACATGGAATCTTAGGAGTTCCTTCCCAGCCCCGGTCTAAACCCCTCTTGCTAATGGCATGCGGTAGTCATATCTGAAGCATCGGAGGACATCTCCTCATCTTCTCCCCACAGCCTTCTCCTTTGGCCATTTAGTCAGCAGAGGCTCTCCCAGGGTCTATAGCCAGCGTTTTCATCTAAAGTGGGAATGTGCTCTAAGTGTCTCTCTACTGACTGGCTTTTTCCAGCCCCTCTACTTGAATTCCTCTTCGTTGGACTGGGTGTTTCTGAGGCTGAACAGTTCCGGGTACTACAAAAACCGCAAAGTTACTCTTGGAATTAAAATCTATTATCCTAGAGCTCCATTTCAGTGACCGGGACAGTGACTTGTATGGAGCCACACACAGGACATCCATTTTCTTCATTTAGTAATCAGGGATGAGAATGGTTTTTACCTCCAAATCTGCTCTTTGACTGCTTTGTGCTTGAGACAGGAGTCTCACATATCCTCAACAGTAGCTGAGAATAACTTTGATCCAACTGCCTCCACCTTAGTGTGCCAGGATTAGAGGTGTCAGTACAACCCCTTTTATGCAACTCCAGGGAACAAACCCAGGTTTTCGAGCATGCTAGGCATACACTTTACCAACTTAACTGCCTTTTATATATATATTCTGGCCCCTAAATATATTCTTATCAAAACAGACACGTGGTCCCTTCCCCAAATGTATCTTCTGTTTCCCTTGTAGCGTGGTCTCCGGGCCTTTGCCTTCTTAATCATGCAGGGGTCCTCTCTGTTTATCAGTCCTCCTGTTAAAACAGGGGGTGCAAAAGAGCACCACCCCTCAGGCTGGGTCACTTTATGGAGGCCAGCTATAGCAGTAAACACCTGTAATTCCAGCACTTGGGAGGATTAACAGGCAAGAGCTTCAATTTAAGATCTCCCTTAGCTATATGTCAAGTTTAAGGTCAGCCTGAGCTCCATGAGATCCTGTCTTCAATTGATCCACCCATCCCCCAAAAGAAGCTACATCTGGGGGTCTGAGTTTTAAGTGTGTCCCTAATAGCTGTGTGACATTGGGCAAGGTGTTCTCTGGGCTTAAATGTCTTTCCAAAATGTTTTAGGGGCTTTCTAGAATCCCTCTGATGCCAGCTCAGTGCCTTCCCCGCTTTGGTGTTTTTGGTTAGGATTTGGGGATAGATTAGATTCTAGTTGGGGCTAGACTTGAATCCATGACTACCTGCTTCAGTCTTACAAGCCCAGCCACTCATTCTCTCAGTACCATGTTCTCCGTCACGTTTCCTCCTGTATCTAATGCTGGGGAGCACGGGGCACACCAGGAGTTGAGGTTCCAAGCAACTTTGACTTAGATGGTAAACGAAAAGGCAAAGCTTCGATTTTAATGCCCTGGCTTTCTCCAGCAGCGGGGACCCACAGACGCAGGTTTAACTTGGGTTCTGTTAGGACATTCAGCTGTCTTCTCTCAAGAGCACAGGGAGAAGGATCTGAAAAGCAGAATCACTCCGAGGATGCTAAAACGATACAGAACTTGTTTTTCTCTGTAGCCCCTCTCCTCTGTCTTCATTTACTTACGACTTGAAGCTCTCATGATACAGATGCAAGAGGCTTCCACACCCAGAACTGTTGATAGCCGCCCTACGTGACTTTCAGGCCAGCTTTCCAGCACAAAGGAGTACAACCAGATCTGGTACTAGAGTGAGGTCACTTTAATTTTTCTTTTTGTAAGAAATAAGGAATGCAACCAGACAAAGACACACAGGACACCAGACACAGATCCCAGGATCTGCTCTTGGTGGTTTTCGAAAAAGCAGGGCTGGTAAGAGGAATGGAGTACACAGGACTGGAGTGGGATTGTCGGGGCAGGGGCAGCAGGGAGAGATTGAGAAAGGACCCCCTAGAAGCTGGGAGGCTGGGAAGGGGCACTATTCCAGAGGAAAGGAGATAGGGACAGATGGAGCTGAAGAAGGGGTACCTGTATGGTGGGTGAAGGGATCCCCACACATACTTGCACTGGAGAAAGAAGAGAAGTGACCCGGGAGAGGGCAAGAGGACCCCAGCTAAAGCTAGCTGCAAGGAGCCCCCCTCACACTACCCCAAAGTGCATAACTCGGTAATAAATAGTAATATTTATAAATAAATAAATAAGTAAATAAATAAATACATAAATAAATATCCTTGTAGAGCTAGGAGTTTGGTGTGAGGATGGATGGAGCAGAGAAAAGCAGTGAGTTCTTCTACAGGGAGTTTAAGGCCCATAGACTCCTGGTCACAAGGCTACAATGGGCAGGTGGGTGGGACTCAGTAGCATGGGTGGGGCACCTTTCTTCCCACGGCGGTTTAAGAAAGGAAGGGGGGAAATGTAATAAGAATGTCCTAGAGCATTCATAGAGGGAAGTAGCAGGCATGCCCTTGCATCTGAGGGAGGAGCTGATGGTCTTTGCATGTTTTCAAGGGTCCCCTGGGATGGAAGGCACCGCTGCGGAGCGGCCCCACCCAGGGCCTGAGCCTTCTGCAAGGTGCCCTGGCTGTTTGGAGGTGTCATCCTTTTCCCAGGACTAAGGTTTTCCTTTTTCTAGCCGGCACGGGGAAAGGGAGAATTCTGGGGTGGCACGGGTGGGACGGACCGGGGAGCGGCCGGCCGGACAGCTTCAAGAAGGCAAGGCACTCACTACCAGGTTAGATCTGAGGTCTGTATATCCTAAGCCTCAGGAACGAGAGAGACAAAAGAAAGGCAGAATTTTGCTATAATCCCTGGCTACGCAGGAGTCACCTCCCTCATCTCTCTGCCATCCCAAGAGCCCATGTCCCCCCCCCCAACCGACAAGTCTGGGGGTTAGGAACCCGCTCCCCCCAACCTCTGCCACTAGTCAGTTCCCCTTCCGATTCTGAGTCCTACCATTGCCAGAAAGAGAAAGAGTTAGGGTCTGGGGTCTCTGAAAACTTGGGCGTAGGGTAGAAGGGACAGCAGCTGTGCAGAAAGGCTAGGCTTAGTAAACCCAGCACGGACTCCATTCTGACCACTCTGGCAAGCAACTCTGACCAAGCTAGGCCGGAACAACTCTCTGAAGGAACCCCTAAGCACATCCTTCACATTCCTGGGCCAATGAAAAGAAAGTGGCCTTCAGGACTAGCGGCTGAGCCTGGTCCTCTGGGATGGGAGGGAGTCGGCCATTCTAAGAAATGCATGGTGACAGGGGGCTCTGGAGAGGCCCAGGGAAATGGGGAGAATCCAGGGCAGGATGCGGGCTGAGTTCAGACGTCCAGAACGTGGTTCAGGTAGGAGATATAGCAGATGGCCAGGCGTAGGATCTCAATCTTGGAGAGCTTCTTGTCCGGGGGCAGAGTGGGCAGCAGCTTGCGCAGCTCGGCGAAGGCTAGGTTGAAGGCTTCCACGCGGATGCGCTCCCGCGTGGCGTGTGCCGTGCGGTACTTGGCCGTGGCGCGGCGCCGGCGCCTGCGCTCCTCACGGCTCAAGTGCTGCAGGTCTTTGCGACCGGACTCTCCAAGCTCTGAGCTCCGGACCTGGACCACTCCCGGATCCCCGGATCCAGTACCATCGGGGCCCGGTCCGCCCCCACAGTCGCTAAAGCCCGACTCGGTCTCCGAGTGGGTGGGAGGCAGGTCCAGCTCCATGGTATCGGAGTTGAGCATCATGGTGGAAAACCCCCCACCTAGGGAAATGCGGATCCTCTCCCCACCCCTCCCTTTGGGAGCTTCAAAGAGGGCTGGGAGGAAGGCAGCAAGGGCCTGGAGTGCCGGGGTCTGCCACTGAGCTCTGGAAAACAGAGTTACTTCAAAGTTCCATGGTCAAGATTCCAGCCTGGAGCCTGAAATAGAGAAAGACGAATTGAGAACTGACCGCTGAAGGTGTGGCTGGGGGGAGGGGTGGCGGGGGGAGCTGAGGTGTGAGTTGGGAGTTGTGGTAAAGGAGAGCCGAACTTTGCTTCAGAATTGTCCAAGGCTAGAGAGACCAGCAGGTTGGAAAGGAGCAGGAGGAATAACAGAGGAAAGAGAAAAGTCCCGGGAAGGACAGAGCATGCGAGCAAATGCCAAACGAGAGGACCGAAGGCTAAAACTGCTGAATTCCTAGAAGGAAATAGAGGGGAAGTCCTTCGAGACCCTGGACTGGGCTGTCATTTCCTGAATATGAGAACAGAGGCATAAGGAAAAAGAAAAAAGAAAAAGAGAAGCCGACACCAAACTTAATAACTGTAGAGCACTAGACAATTGCCACAGTGGAAATTCAACCTATGGAATCAGGGAACGGTCCCAAACCAGGATTCTGGTCTTAGGTTAATATGCAAAGCATATAAATGAAACAGTTCCTACGTAGGCGTGGCAGCTCACTCCTGTGTAACCCCAGCACTCAGAAGGCTGGGGCAGGAGGATTGTGAATTTGAGGCTATTCCAGATAGTCAATCTCAAAAAGGAAAAGTCTGGAGTAACCAAAATATCGAATAACCTAATTTTAAAATGAGAAAAGGACTTGAAGAGACATTTCTCCAAAGATAATGGACAAATGGCCAACATACATATGTGAATACATGGCACATCACTGACCACTAAAAATGTGAAGTAAACCAGAGAAAATGCTCACCTCAGATCCACCAGAGACAGAGGATGTACAAAAATAAAAAAAGAAAAAGAAAAAACAACCTTAAAACTAAACCAGTGTTGGCAAGAGTATGAAGAAATGAGAACCCTTGTCTGAAAGTGGTTCACCTGCTACGAGCCATCGCCTGGATGCTCCTCAGAAAGCTAAAAGTGGAAATGCACGATGTTTCAGCACTCGGGAGAGGTTGGTACCTGAATGCTCTCTCAGAGCAGTGGCAGAAGCAGCTCAAAAGTCTACCACTGGACTACTGGACAAATACAATGTAGAAACAATGTATTCGTGATAATAAACTGTGAGCCTTGAATGTGGTTTCCTGTCACACTGCAAGGGAGACTAAACCTCGAGGGCATTATACCATGGGAAGTCAACAGTCACAGACAAATACTGTGACCCCACTCATTTGTGTTTCTAAAGTAGTCCAATTCACAGAAACCAAGTGGCCCAACAGTGGCCAGGGGCTGGAGGGCGAGGCAGAGGGGAGCTAGCCATTCTTTAGACAGTATAGAACTTCACATTCCCAAGATGAGAAAGTTCTGGAGATGAGATTCACGTAATGAGAATACGCTTAATATGCTCTGGCTCTATCTACACTTACTTGTTGTGACAGTAAATTGTGTTATGTGGGGTTTTATACATGATAATAATAAAGTGAAAGGTAGAGCAACAACTCCAGGGGGAGGGAGGGGGCTGCAAGCCTTGGCCTTGGAACCTTCTGAGCCCTTGTTTCTCGCTGAGGGAGGGAAGGGCCAAACCCAGAGATGGCTGTTGTGGCGAGGACTGGGATACAAGGCAGACCTTGGCACAGGCACCTGGTTCAGCCCTCCAGAATCCCTCAACCTACTCAACATCACCACTGCAGACATCAGGCCCTACCATTCTGTCCATTAGAACCAAAGAAAAGGTATTTCTTCTCAGCACGTGCACCTGCTCAGGGCTACCAGATCCCCCCAGCTCTGTTCTTAGCACATTTAGCCCTTGCCATCCCTTGGCCCTCTTGGTGATTCTGTAAGGAAGACTTGGGAAACTCCCCCCCCCCCCGCAGCCTGTGCCGTGGCCTGCAGAGGAGGGCATAGGCTGCTCAGCTAAGTTTGCTTGCCACAGAACCACTGGGCCTTTCCCAGTGACAGAGACAGAAAGAGTAGAAGCACTTGGGATCTTACCCAGTCACCATCCCCAGCCCTGGCTCGACAGCTGGCAGCTGACACGCTCTCAGGAGCCACCCTTTCTCCTAGACTTGCCCCACCCTACTGTCAGGTTCAAGACCAGAGCAGTTACTAAGCGCTTAAGGAGACGCACACAAGACCACCAGCATCTGACACCTACAACACCTACACACTGACGGTGACATAAAACAACTTAATTAATGCTGAAATTATGAACATCCTCCACACTGTAGGGTCCAAAGGAAGAGAACAGCAATAGTGTAGGATGGCGGGGGAACATTTCCCATACATGTTCAGTGTCCCTAATGCCCCACTCTCAAAGTGGGCTGGAACCAAGAGTTCAACCTTGGGGTTCCCAGAACATCTATCACAACCAGACCCCCCCTCTGCCCAGCCCCCATGTCCCCGAGTCCTCCATCACTCTCTGGTGTCCTCCCTTTCTCTCTCCTGCTCCCCATCTGTCACGACCCATCTCCACCTGCCCCTCCCTTCTCCCCACCTCACTCCCGGCAGGCAGCAGCTTCCATATTCCTCTCAAGTCTTTCCTCCCTCTGCTCTCAAAGTGTCTGGCTCCGAGAAGCAGGGAAGCAAGGATTCCAAGCATCCAATAGGAGGAATTCTCATCCTGCTTCCTCCAACTGCCCCTCACAGACGCTGCCCAAAGGATCTGAGAATAAGTAGGTAGGAAAGAGGCAGAGATGGAAAGAGACCCTTCCTGGAGGAAGGTTCTGGGAAGGGACTCGGGGTCAGAGATCAGGAGGGGCGCACCCACCGTTCCCCAGCCCATGGTTCCCCCTTACCTAGAAGGACTCTGCCAAGGGATCCAAGCTGGCAAACGAGAGGGACAGCGTAGAGAGCCCCAGTCTCTTCTCGCTGCTCAAGGGTCATCTGTCTGCAAAGTTAGTGAGCAGTTTCTAGAGCTCTTAGGGGCAGCTTGTGGCTGAACAGGATCCAGGACAGACAAGAAGGGTACACATGGTGAGGATATAAGGCCTAGGCAAAAGGGGTGCTCTTACTTAGTGCAAAAGGGGTGCTCTTACTTAGTCCAGAACTGGAGTCACCCACACTCACACATCCACACACACACACACACACACATCCACACATTCACACACTCACAGACACATACACACACACCTGAGCTGGCCCAGCCTTCTGTGTATGTGTATATATATATATATATATATGGAGATACACACACACCCCCAGCTCTCTATTGGCTGGCCAGGCACCCCCCTCATCAATATTAAACATCCAGGCCAGGCAGCCATTGGCAGAGGGATCTGGGAACCCCTTGGGAGCTGGGGGCGGGGGCTGGCCCTGAGGGGGGGCGGGGAGTGGGGGAGCAGGGACATCTGTTCTCCATGCATATTTCATAAGCAAGAAATAGAGAGCTGGGGAAGGGGTGGGGCTGAGGCAAGAGCCAGGGCAGGGCCACAGATGAACCCCCCCTCAGCCTCCCACACTAGAGGTAGCAGGGCAGAGAGACTCCAAAGAAGCTGGTTATAAATGTCGGTAGTTTCATTCTGAGTCCCAGCGTGGCTCTGACTGCCCCTTCTCTATCTCCCGTTTCCTGGGAAGAAGGCTCTCCAAAGTACTAGGAGAGAAACTATGAAAAGACTTAAGTAACCAGTAACCTGAATGTCCTCCCTCCCCTAAGAAAGTTCTCAAACAGATAGCACCCACAGCTTAACCAGCTGCCTCTTGCTGCCATTCAGGTCCTAGCCCTCCTTATCCTGGGACCTCAGCAACCTGCTCATCTCTCTTTCAGGCCCTATTCTCCCACCTGCCGCCCCTTCACCAGGCGAGCAATGAAGTCCGAGTCTGGGTGGAGACCCCCCCCCCAAGGAGTTTTTCTAGGCTGGTCAGCCCAAGCTGATCTACAGGGAATCAGGGGCTGGGGAGGAAAGAGATAATAGGAGAGGGAGGCGAAGATCCAAGAAAGGCAGGGCAGAGATTGGAAGGAGAGGAGGGGAGGGCAGTCCAGGGTGCCTGCCGGGGTATGCAGGCCATTAAATGAGCAACGAGAAAAGTAGATACAAAATTATGTGCAAATCAACACTGATTACGTTCATGTAAATAGCTCAACCGCCTCCAGGGGTCTGTTGCCTGTGCATATGTGTGGCTCTGTGTCTGTGTGGGTGTGTTGCAGGGTGGCCTGAGAGGGGAGCCAGTTTCTGGGGCTAAGGGAGGCACAGAGAAATAGCGGGCTGGGTTTCAGCATGGAAATTCTCCCATGGATTCAGCGGTAGGACATCTTCATGGAGCCTCTTTATGTATCGGAGACAGAGGACTCCAGGCACAGTGAGCTACAGTATAGGGGGCCCTGTCAGCTGTATGACCCTGGACAAATAATGACCTTTGAGCCTCAATATCCTTTTTTTTTTTTAAAAAAAAAAAAAAAAAGAGTAAATTATAACTGTGTAGGCTGGAATGGAGATCAAGTGAGCTAATGCTTGTAGTAGTGCAGACCCTAGTAGGAGCACAGGTAAGGGAAAGGATTTGCCTCTTCTCTGTGTCTTCTCAACCTTTTCTGGGCTTTCTCTAGGGTGAGGCCTTCCCTACAGGGAGTCCTATAATTCCTCCCCAAGCTCACCCTCCTCTCCCCACCCCCAGGCCTGGGAGGTGCCAACTCCCACCTGGGCAGGCCCAGACAGGTGCCCAGGCGCCAGCAGATGGGCTGAGCTGGAGGGGAACGAAGGCCTGAGGAGGGGGTGGGGGGCAGGGGATCAGGTGGCGGCTTGGTTCTTGCATCATCATTGCCATGGTGCTGATTAAAAACCTATCTCCACCTAATGAGCCCCCAGCAACAACAAGCCTACTTCCCCACCCTCCTGCCCTCCAACCCATCCAAGAAAGTGGGAGAAAGCGCCATGGGGGAGATGATGGGAGAAGATGGGGGAGAAGCGGAGGAAAATGATGGAGTCACAAGGAGATGCTAAGACAAGAAGGAGGCACAGGGAAGTGGGAAGATGTGGTCACAGGGTGACAGAGACATAGGGGAGACAGAGAGGTAGGGAAGGAGGAGGATGGGTCCAGGTTGTCATTTCTTTACAAAAGGTAGAGATGTAAGGCCTGTGTGTGTGTGTGTGTGTGTGTGTGTGCGCGTGTGCATGTGTGTGTGCGTGCGTGTGTGTGTGAAGCCATGAAGCAGAAAGGAGACACAGACATGGAGGCAGTAGAGAGCAAACAGTTGTCAAGAAGAAAAAAAATGATGGGCTATAAGGTAGGGAGACACAATAATCAATTGTTAAGGTGTCATCCAAATGGGGACTGAGATCCCAAAGGGTAAAGGACACAGAAGAACCTTGAGAGACCACAGAGAGAAAGCAATGGCAGAGGCAGGAGCCAAACTCCTGGTGCCAGCTTCCCCCTTGCGTGCTGTGTACCCCAGATGCTTTCAACCCCACAACCTCGGTCCCTGAAGCGCCCAGACCTAGCTGTCCCATGGACTCGGGGGACCATTTCTTCCTCCTCTGCATCTGTCATCTCAAGATCTTAGGCTCCAGGGACTCCCCGTCCCAAGCCTCACTCAGGAACTCTTAGGGCAATTGCTGAAGGGTAACAAAGAGGAGTTGACAGCATCATACTATAGAAAGCACACGTGTCTACTGAGCCCTGAGTCTGTGGGGCCTGGGTCCAGGTCCTCGTGACCTTGGAAAGTCAAGTGTAACTTTCTCTGGATTCTTTTCACCACTTGTAACGCGGGCAAACTGTCACCTTCGCCATAGGGCTCTTCTTGTGACACCCAGTGAAACAGTTCACTGGGGACTGTGTTCATCCCAACTCCCTACATCCACATGGTGGTCCAGAAAGTGTCACCCATATATGTATGTAAGAAAATATGACTGGGGAAAGCTGAGGAGAGCTTTCCACGTTGGGAGCTCTCTCTGTCTCTCTGTCTCTGTCTCTGTCTCTGTCTCTGTCTCTGTCTGTCTCTGTCTGTCTGTCTGTCTGTCTGTCTGTCTGTCTGTCTGTCT
>NC_034594.1:144621428-144623079 GCF_900095145.1 Mus pahari
TTTTTTTTTAAGATTTATTTATTTATTATATGTAAGTACACTGTAGCTGTCTTCAGACACTCCAGAAGAGGGCGTCAGATCTTGTTAAGGATGGTTGTAAGCCACCATGTGGTTGCTGGGATTTGAACTCTGGACCTTCGGAAGAGCAGTCGGGTGCTCTTACCCACTGAGCCATCTCACCAGCCCTGTGGTTGTTATTTTGCATTTTATAGACATTCACTTTTTCAGATTGTGGTTCACAAATTTCTTTCTCCCCATCCTGTGAGGTTCTTGGGGGTAGGGAACGTCAGAGGGTAGGTTAGACACAAGGGCTGGGGCTAGTCCTTGAGGGTAAGGGGAGGGCCTGGAGAAGCCAGGAAGCAGTGGGCTTGGCAGGAGAGGGGATGACATATGTGGGGAGCCCTGGGGACCCAACCAGGCAAACTGGCTGGCAGGGAGAGCAGACAGTGTTAACTCTTGCTGTGCCACGCCACCTGACCCTTCTCTGAGAGGCTGTGGTTGAGGTGTTAGTTCATCCATGACTGGAGGTGTGTTGGGACACAGGAGGCAACACAGGCAAGGGAAGCCTGAGCAGGAGCTACCACTGCTTGGAAAAGGCAGCCATGCTCTAGTGTGTCTTCTTCAAGTGGTTTCCACGTGGTGTCTGTCTGTCTGTCTGTCTGTCTGTCTGTCTGTCTGTCTGTCTGTCTGTCTATCTTTCACTCTCTCTCTCTCTCTCTCTCTCTCTCTCTACCTCTCTGTGCCCCTAGAAGGTGACAGCGGGGTCTCCACTCTGGCTAACAATCTGTCACTCTCTGTGCTGCCAGCCCAGCTGGAAGTCCCCCCCTCTCAGCACCCAGCCCGAGCCCTCTGCCCCTGGCCCCCTAGGCCTTCGTGCCTTTGTCTCCTAAGGCGACCTCCCCTTTCTTCATCCCGTTCACTCACCTCTCCTCAGCTCAGAGCCCATCTCCAATCTCATTACAGCCTCGGCCTCCAACCACTGTGTCACCCCCCACCCCCAACCCCCACCCCCAGCCTCTCCTCTTCCCTCCCCCATCCATCTGTCTTCCCTGAAGCTCTCTTCTTTGTGTCCTCCCATCTGTCACCACCAGCACTGGGCCCTACACCCCTTCGGGCCACACCCGCCTGGCCTTTCTCCCCTTGGGCTCAGTTTCCCATCTCCCTTCCTCCTTCAGGCCTAGCAGGAACCCTACTTCCTCTGTCTCCTCTCATAAGCTGCTTTCTCAGGATTGTCTCCCTCACTTCAGTTTGGAATCCCAGCCCTCTACTCTCTCTGACCATCCCTCACTTAGGAGTTAGGGAGGAGTACAGGCTCCAGGGTCCCAGCCCCTAACCCCTGAGCAACCACTTAGTTAGGACAGAGGATGGTAATGTTGGCTCACAGTTGCATCAGCTCGGATGAATGGCTCCTTAGGCCCCCTGAGATGACCCTCCACTCTTGCTCTGTTTCTGGGTTTGGCCCCACAGTTTCCACTGCCCTTCTCTACCCAGGAGACAGAGAGGCTCCTTTACCTCCTGAATTTAAGTTCATGGAGAATAAAAATTTATCCAGGAGCGCATTGGACCCTTAGCCTTCCAAGGGCCCCAGATTACCCAGCCTTCTCTCTCTCTCTCTCTCTCTCTCTCTCTCTCTCTCTCTCTCTCTCTCTCT
>NC_034594.1:144623884-144652406 GCF_900095145.1 Mus pahari
AATCTTGCTGGTGTATGCAATAGTGTCAGTGTTTGGTGGCTGATTATGGGATGGACCCCCAGGTGGGGCAGTCTCTGAATGGTCCATCCTTTCGTCTTAGCTCCAAACTTTGTCTCTGCCACTTCTTTCATGGGTATGATCATCTTTTCAAATGGCCCCCATCCCCGAGGGCCTCAGGGAGAAGAGGAGGCTAAAAGCCCATAGAACCGGACAGAGCCAGTGTGGACTAGAGGTCAGCCCCTCGTCAAGGTCTACACTCCACCGAGAACACTGGGGCCCAAACAGGGGCAACGCCCCTCCCAACATCACACAAGCAACAGAGTAAAAACTCTCTGGTCCTGACCAGTGAGTGGCCTTTGTCTGAAGCAAATCCAGTCCTCTGAACTTGGGTAGAACCTGTATCGAACTGATCTGGTGCGGAGCATACACAACCTAGCTGGATTAGCATAGGTCCTATCTCTTCTCTGCATCCAAACCTCAGAGTCTTAAAGATGTCATGTCTCTCTTATGCTTTAACCATACAGGGGCAAAGTGCTTCTTCTATGGCCAGGCTCAGCAAGTGTTTACTACTGCTATGGCTGTCAGCACTAATCTAAGACATGGTCTAGTCTCAATCCGGTCTCTCCCTTATTGTCCCTGGGCAAGTGACCTCACTCCTCTGTGCTAGTTTTCGCCATTTATCAAATTAAATGAGTTGACTCTCTGGACATGGTGGTACCTGCCTGTAGCTCCAGTATTTAAGATATTGAGGCAGGAATGATTAAGTTTGAGGATAACCTGGGCTACCAAGAAAGACCTTGTCTTAAAAAAAAAAAAAAAAAAAAAAAAAAAAAAGCACATGATTTCTAAGGTGCCAGAAATTACAAGTCCCTGCATACATGGAATGAGGGAGATGTGTATGTGTGTGTGTGTGTGTGTATGTGTATGTATGAAAACGCCAAACAAAGTTTCTTTGTATGTTAACTTAAAAAAAAGTTGGCTATGGTACATTCCTTAAAATGTACCACTCAGAAAGTAGAGGCCTGTGGGACCTTAATGGCCCAGAATAAATGGGGGAAGGGTCGAGAAGAGCCTCAACCCCAGATACCTCATATGAGGACAGCAGACGCTGGCTCCCTCCCCTCCCCCATCCTGGCGCCAGAAAGTCCCCACTATCAACCCTAGTAAGAATTTATTACCCTGAGAGTTATCAGGCCTCATTCCTTGTTTGACTTTTATAGGAATTTTCCCCCATAGACGACCCCTCCCCAGCTCCTGAATATGGAGATAAAGCATCTTCTAACACCCTGGTCCTGGTCAGTTGTACTTGGCCACACAAACCTTGCCCCAGAGGCCCCGCCCACCTCCCCAGGGGCATAAATACCACCTTCTCCCCTCCACTTAAACTCATCCAGTTCTCTGAAGCTGTTCCCAGCTTTATGTGCCTTCTTTCCTGGCGCGCGCACTCACTGCTGACCAAGGTCCTGCATTCCACTACCCCCACCCTGCTAAGCAGACATGGAGAGGAGTGGCAGAGGCAGGTGGCTCTCTGTGAGTTTGAAGTCAGTCTATTCTATATAGCAAGTGCCAGGCTAGCCAGGGCTACATAGTGAAACCCTGCCTCAAAATCAATCAATCAATCAATCAATCAATCAATCAATTCCCTCAACGGCACAAAGTTCTATTGACTAAAGTAGGATTTTAGTACAGAGCAACAGAATGTAGATTTTTAAACTAGATGGCTCAGCCAGTGAAAGTGTCTGCCGTGCAAGCCTGGCTACCCAGGACTCCGGGGTCCCATGACAGGAGAGAACAGACATCCTAAAGTTGTCCTCTGACCATACGCATGCTGTGACACACGTGTGCACACACATATCGTAAATACCCCCTCCTACAGTGTATGTCTGGACAGCAAGCAAGAAGTTAGAAAAAGAAAAGACAACCCTTTATTCAAATAAACCGAAGCAAAACTGGCTGGAGAAAAGCCTTCCAGGTAGACTGGAGGGAGGAGGGGCCCCAGTGGGTAGTGAGGCGGTACTGAGACTTCGGTGGGGATTCACTCCACTTTCTGGCTGGGTTGGAAGAAAAGGGCCAATATGACCCAGCAAGAGCAGGGCAGGAGGGAAGCCCTTGGGGAACGGAAAGGGGCTAGAAAGGAAATATTTCAGAAGGCCCGGGGTGGTGAGGCCTGTCTGGGGGACAAAGGAAAGCCAGGGCATTACCAAGTCTGTGGCCCCTAAGATGCTGCAGGCTGTTAGGGCTAGCATCCCGCTCTGAGAGGAGGCGTCAGCGCCTCGGTGGCTGTGCTCCTTCTATGGAGCCTGACTTCTGCAAAGCCCAGGAACTGGGTTCTGCTGCTGTTGGCAGGGGCTGTGTGGGGAGGGTTGGTGTGGAGTAGGCAGTGGTGCAGTACGGAGTTAGGGAGCACGGAAGACAGAAGACAAGCTCGTATTCTGTGTTCTTCTTTTTTCTTACCCACCCAGATCCCTTGACTCTGCCCAAAGCCTCTGTTTCTCTGTTGAGCCCCCTCTCTGGTACCCAGCCACGTCCGTCCGCGCTTCCTGAAGCTGCCAGCAGGATGAGGGAGTTTACTGTTCAGTCCGCTGGGAGACCTGTTGGCCGAGGGAGGCATGGAGCTGGCCCAGTCTATGGCAGCAGCTGTGCTCGGCTCCCACCAGTGCCAGCGTAACACACAGCCTTCCCAGCTCCAACTGGGGGCTTGGGGGGGAAGCAGCAGGGTACGTTTCCTATCTCAGAACCCCAAACATGCCTCCTCCAGGGATCCTGGAGAGAAAGCCAGAGAAAAACCATTTCCTCTCAGCAGGACTCTCGAGAAGAGAAGGTGAATGGCTAAACCAAGGAACAAGGAGTGTTTGAACTGTGCAAACAGCCAGCTGTGCTTTCCATCTCTGCTGGTTTCTAGGCATGTGTGAGCAACAGCCTCCCGGCCACATCGAAAGAAGGCCCTGCTTAGGATTCTACTCCTGCTGGCTCTCGCCCCCTGCCCTCAGCTGACTCGGCCTCCGCCCGCCCACGTTCACTTGCAGCTCGGCTCTACTATACAACATTGCCTCCATGAAAACACGGGGCATCTTTATTCAAGAGCTGAGGCTCTTTCTAAAGCAGTCCCAAACCACTCCCATAGTCACCTACAAAATGTGCGTTCTTTAACAGATGGCTCAAACTCCTTAGCATGCCAGTCCAAGCATCTTTGGGTGTGGCCCCCACCTCATCCCCTGCCTCATCACCTCATGCCCATCCTCGCAATTCAAGCACACCAGGTAACTTGCAAACATGTGCCATGTGTTTCTGCATGTGGGGAGTTGTAAATCCTGACTCTTGGTCACTTCCAGTGCCCTGAGTCTCAGAAGGAGTGCATCACAAAGCTTCCATCTATTACCCTAAATGTCATATCTACTCATAAATCTCCCCTTGTTTCTTACTCCAGCCCCAATCACTCCAAGGCTGAAGGGCCGTGTGTGCTTCATCTCCGTACCTGCTTAGAGTGAAGGAATATGCAGGAACTATGCTAACGCTAATGCTGCTCTCCTGAGAGGGGCCTGGGGCTGTCAGAGCCCTTATTCACTTTGCCTGCCCTATGGACAGCAAAGCAGCACACACTGTGCTCTAGCCCAGGGTCACTGGACACGGTGGTCTGGGAAGAAGACCAAACAACAAGTACAACTGTATTGCATAATTTTAATGAAACTTGCTATTTATATATTTACAAAAAAAAAAAAGGAAAAACCCCCAACAAAAATAGATAATTATAGTTTAATAATAAAAAGTACAACTGAGCACTGTGGGCTGGAGGTGGGATAACAGCATGTCCACACTAACATGCCTTCTGCATACCTGGGGAAAGGACAGTGGGAAAGAGACACTGGCTCAGCCAGGCAACCCATTTCTTCCCTAAGGGCTCAGGGTAGGTGAATGCTGACACACAATCTTTCACACCCTCTTCCTGGTGCAGCAGGTGGCTGATGACAGGGGGCGGGGTGGTGGTTGGGTAACAGTGGGGTCAGAGGGCAGTACAGGGCAGGATGGAAGGACAGGAGGTATTCCGAGAAAGGGCAGAGGAGGGTGGGTAACTGGGGAGTTAGACAGGAACAGCAAGCCTTTACCAAAGTCCCTGGGATTAGAGAAGGAGAAACAAATGGGAAAGGGGGGCTGAGGAGGGGGGCAACTTATTCATCTCTCCACTCACAGTTCCAGTCTATGTGTCAATCCCGGTCTAAGCAGGCCCAGAGACAGTCCAGTGACAAATTAGTGGTTTGTTCGCAGCCAGACACCTGGTCTGGGAAGTAAAGTTCAGAGCAGGCAAGGAGAGCTGGAGTCCTCTTCAGTAAGACACAGCTCCTGGCTCTCTTGGAGCAACGAACAGGACGTCGGCTTTGGCATTGATGCAGTAGGTGACGATGAGAGAGAAGACAAGGATGCTGAAGCCCACGATCAGCGTGATGAACTGTAAGGGTGAAGGTGTGCGCAGGGAAGAAAAGCGTTCTCAGAAGGCCACAGCCTTAGGTAACTCAGGGAGAAACACCATCACAATCCTGGCACTAAAGTCAAGCACCAAGAACAAGCACCAGCCACAGGCACCACAGGCACCACAGGCAGCACCTTCCCAGTCAGCAGGCCCGGATCTCCTCTGGTCTTTGTAGGACCCATGGCTTTGGTTGTCTGGCATTGAACTGTACGTATTACGGATGTTTGTGACTTACTTATAACTATTTGACTCAATAACTATTTGACTGTCTCATCCCAGCTGTGTCAGACAGTAGAGGCTGGGCAGGAGTGAGAGACTAGAAGACCTTCTTAGGTCCAACAGGGCTCTCCTAAGTATGCACTCAAGCTACTGATGTAGAGAAGACTTCTAGTGGGAGGCACAGGCAGAGCCGGCACAGACTGCACTGGTTCTGCTACCAATCTGGGACAAATGAGAAACAGCAGCAAGGAGCCTGACAGACTGGAGGTAGGGTCGGGAGAGGAGCCATGGGGCCACACCGCCTCCCTTCAGGCCAGTCTTACCTCAAGCTCTTTGCTGGCAATTAGGAATATCCGAGCTTGGATGTCTTTCCAGCGGCTCTCGGCCCACGTAGAGTATTCCGTGGAGCTCCACTGACTCAGTTCAAAGGCAGGGGACAAGGCCCTGGCCAGTCGCACTGTGGAGCGCACACACTGTGGAAGCCTCTCTGTCTTGTTGGAATTCCAAGGGCCTTGTACCCATGAGTATTCATATAACTGCACGGGAGACAGGTCACAGCACAAGGGCTGAGCTGACACTCTTCTACTTGCTCCCTGTGCCCCTCTGGTACCATATTCCAACCATCTCCAACAACTGGCTGGCAACTCTTCATCCCACAACACTCCAGTTCCTAGGACTACCCCTCTGCCTTTCCGTGTCAATCCCGCATCTGCCCAGGAGAGCCCCAACTTCTCCAAGGGAAAGAGGCCCCAGGACACCTCCGACACCCACCGCCACTCACATCCTTGCTCTCATTTGGGACTTTACTTGGATCCTGGCACTGCTCTCGGGTGAGGTTGGTCAGCTTGCCAGTCAGGTTTGCCAAGGCATACTGCACAACGTAAGTCGTGTTGGTAGGGCTGGAGACGGCGATGTAGTGTTGAAGAGGCCTGTCATCTGATTGCAGGCCAAAGGGGAAGGAGGAGTTGGTACATGAGGACAAGTGGGGAGGGAACAGAAAGAGCCCAGTGTTGGCCAGAAGGGAGCACGTTAGGAGAATAGGGTCCAAACAACATCGAGAGAAAGGAAGGGAGACAGGCGGAAAGAAAGTAGAGAGGAAAAAAAATTAAAGCAAAATGATGCCCTTTTCTCTGCACAGTTTGTCAGGTAGGGATCGCCCTTCTCACAGCAGATGCTTACCCAAATAGGACCTTAGGTCATGTTTCAAGATAGACTGAAACCACGAGTTGTTAGCTCTAATCAGGAACCCATATAGCAGACGTGTAACCTAGGATTGGGACATAGAAAAAAGAAAATGCTCCAACTTGCCACAAGACCAAGCAAACAACGAGCAGAGCCCAGTTACAAGACAGGAACTCTACTTCCGGGGCTGGGAGATGGTGGCCGCTTGCAAGGATGTAGATAAAGCCCACTCAAGAACTCTCAGAGGTATCACCCTCGCAGGCATGAAGGGGCATGCTAAATCCCAAAGTTTAGGAAGTTGGCACAGACTATAGGGGAGAGGGGCAGCCCATCTTTTCTTACTGTCTGGGGATCAGCCTGGATGGAGCTGCTGAAGTTGGTTCCTCCTGCAAGCTCATACAGTGCACGCGCCAGCACTGTGGCCACATTCGCCAGTGCCTACAGCAGGGGACGAGAAGGGCTGGATGCTCGGCCATCTCCCAGCACTGCCCTTGTATTTCTGTTGCATTTCCCATGTTCCCACCCAGCCCAGGTCAGTGCTACCTTGGCAGTGTCTGTCACAAAGTTGAGGTCCTCTTCTGGGCTCTGCCACTCTGGATAGGTCACATTAATGTTCTCAGCTGTGTCATAAATGCTCTGGTAATACCTGTCAGGGAAGTCAATGTGACTATCTAAACACCCTTCACGTGGGAACTTGCTATCTTCCTCTTCATTGTCCAGTGGGAAAAGAGAAAGAAAATTAGGGTCCATTATTAAAGAGGTATGGAAATGGGGAAGCAGGACTGTGGGTGGGGTAAAGGAATTTGAAGCCCCTGCAGATGGACAAAGTATAAAAGATAAGCAGCCCCTAAGCACTGGGAGACTCTAATTGTTTGGGCTGGCTGGCTTTCCAGGGAAATGCCACCCTGTATGAGCATTCTAATGAATGCTAACAGTGATCAGGCATGCTTACAGCCACATAAGTATACTCTGGATCAAATCACTGTGAGAGATTTTAAAACAGCACCCCTAGCTTTTCTACTTAACTGTCCCTTATGTAGGGATAAACCCCTGTCCCATACAGAGCCGAGTCAACTACACAAGCAATTATCTCTTACCTCAAAGTACCATACAAGATTTAGAAAACAGACAGTCATCTAGAACTGTCACAACTGTCACTCCCTTCACACAGTGAGGAAGGATCTTTGGTAGGGTCAGAGAATCAGTGACAACATTTTTGCTTAAAAGCTCAGTTGGCTCCAAGGAGGCTGGAGAGAGCCATCTAGCCTGAGTGGCAAGTCCCCTGTTCTCCCTGGCCTCAAGTTAGGAGCGGCATGAGGGAATCCAGAACCAGAGAGAGTTAACTAGCAGGGTGACAACACATCGCATTTTACAAAGTAAAAGCACTGCTTGTGGTCCCCAGAGAGGGACCACTCTTGTCTTCCAGTCAAGACACTACCCTCCATCTCCCAAGCCTTGGCTTGATATGATGCCCTCTATGGAGTCCTTGGGAACTCAGGTGCCAAGAGAACCTGGGAGAAGGGGACCATCACAGAGGGTGATTGTACCAGGAGGTGCTGGAGGTTAAGGACCAGGGTTCCAGGCCTTCTGTGAATTGGCTACTACAGAAAGAATCCAAACTTCCTGGGAGTTTTTGGAGGCAGTGTCTGGGGTGGGAGAAGACAGCATTCTTCCTCCACACTACAGAATAGACTTCCTCTGAAAACAAAGAGGATACAGGGCCAGGTGACTCACCGGTTGTGGAAGGAGCCAGAGTGGTCAGCCAGGACCACGCCAGAGATGTTTCGAGCCCGAAGAAATCGTTGTAGAGACGAAGGTGGAAGGGCCTGGGACTGGGCTGGTCTCCTCAGGACAACTTCAGGGACACCAGCACCGCTCTTCTCCAGAGTGGCCAGAAGATTGTCCACCTGAGGACGTCACAGAAGCAGACTGCTAGGAGGTGGGGCGCAGGGGCAGGAGGGCTCTCGTAGCCTTGCGCTCTCCTAGACCGTCTTCTAACAGTTTAGACAAGATTCTCTGAACTTCCTATAGTTTCCATGTTAGGAGATTAAGGCACAAAGAGGCCTGGTTTTTCCACATCTATAGACAAGCTCTGTCCTCAGGACTCAGCCTTATCCTTGGTAGGTCTTTCACACATCATTTGTTGTGCGGAACCGAAGGGGGCAATCAAAAATGGAATGCCAAATATGTAAGGAACTCTCTAAGTGCTACAGGACTCCAGAGCAGGGATGACAGCGAGGACTGGAGCAGCAACAGGAGCGCTCCGAGGAAAAAGGCAGGCTTGCAGCTGCATGGGTAGGAAGGCAGTAAGAGCCTTGACTATGCATGAGGAAAGAGAAGGCACTGGCTGGAGAGATGGCTCAGCGGTTAAGAGCACTTGTTGCTCTTGTAGAGGACCCAGGTTTGATCCTCAGTACTACATGGTGGTTCATAAGTATCTGTAATTCCGCTGCTAAGGGATCTGCCCTCTTCTGACCTCCATGGGCACCAGACATGCATGTGGTGCACATACATGTGGGGACATGTTTATACATATATGCCAGTGCCCCACCAATAAAGTGCAGGGCAATTTGGACAAGAGTCTAAGGCAGGCAGGACTCTAGCAGGTAGCCTTGACAACCTGGGTCCATGGAACAGCAAGAATAGAAGGAACAAGTCACTCTGGGTAGTAGTGGCACACACCTTTAATCCCAGCACTCAGGAGGCAGAGGAAGGTTGATCTCTTGAGTTCTAGCCAGCCTGGACTACAGAGCCAGTTCCAGTACAGCCAGAGCTATGCAGAGAAATCCTGTCTTAAAAGCCAAAAAAAAAAAAAAAAAAAGAAAGAAAGAAAAAAGAAAAGGAAAGAAAAAAAAAAAAAGAAAGAAAAGAAAAAGAAAGAGAAAAAGGAGCAAGTACTCACCCACTTGTCCTTCATGAGCACGTGGTACTCAGGTACTGAATGAGCACAGAGAACCACCTAATCCAGGGAACCAATGGGATACCACTGCGTTCTCTCATCTGTGACTTACCTGGTTTTTCACAGACTCGTTTTTCTGAGACATGGGATCTGTGTGCATCCAGAGATCTAGTGAAGTTCTTAGGGCCACCTGGGAAGATGAAGAGCAACATGTATGGTCTGTCTAGGACACAGACGTCAAGGGGAGGGATGGGGAGTGTCTGCAGCACAGGCCCTCTAACAGAGAGCCTAAGCCTCACAGAAGGACGGGGTGGAGGAAGACACACACCTGTCCCAGCTCCACAAACGAGTCGATGTTCTCGAGCCGCACGGGAAACTTGCCATTCTCCATATCATAGACCATCCGTGAGCTGCCAATGTAGTCAAAAGTTTCCTGAGGGGTGGAAACAGGAGAGATTCCCAAGGGCAGTCTGAGGTCAACAGAGCTGGCTGCTTTCTTGGGTCATCTCAGTCGCCAGTCGTCTTACAGCCATGGGCTCTACCATCCCCCACCAACAACTTAACCAGCTGTCTCTGGAATTCATGCACCATGGGATTTCTTGGGCCTAGACATGGGGAGAGCAGCCTTTGTGAAGGCTCAAAGCAAACACCAGCTGTCACAGACTTGCTTCTAGACTCTTCTACTCTCCACAGTTCTGGCTGCTATTACCTTATACTACAGCCAGGCTGTCACACCACAGGGACTGGGACAATAAACATGAAAAGAAGCCTCAAATAAAGCTTATCAACATAGGGAGGAAACGAAACATAATTTCAGTAAATAGAAGCTTCCTAAAAAAGGGGGGGGGGTTTCAAAGCGAAAAAGAGAGACCCATGCAGAAACTCTGATTAACAGCTCAGATCAATAATTCCTCTCCCACCATTACCATCCCCTTCTTTGTCATCACGCCCTAGGCAGAAAGCCCTTACCCCCTGGAAGAAGACAAACATCACATTTCGGGATAGGGTGGTCACATCAGGTGCCTTGTGCAAAGCTTCAGCTGCGGCCAGCTGAGTGACAAAGGAGGCTACAGCACTTTCTGCCCCTGGGGCCACATTCCAGAAAAAGGACCGACTATCCAGCTGGAACAGCAGAAGATAGGAAAGGGTGGTACACTTTAAAACCAGATCATCGGAGCCAAGCCCAAGACCCTTCTGCTTCAAGAGAATGCACGTGTGCTGGGACAAGTATTAGAGCTAAGGAGTCCGACAGCCCAGCTCCCGCTCCTTTCCCGGCTCCCAGTACGTTCACTCTGAAATCAGATACCTAAAGGTATGCTGCAGAGGGACAGAACTCACCCGTGTGGCCGCAACCACAACCCTGACGTCAGGTTCTAGTCCCCCAGATGTATTTATAGGCTTAAGCATGCTCCATACGTTGTAGTCGGATAAGGGGTCACAGACGATTTCTGAGTGGGACACAAACAAGAGATCAATAGGGCTAAGGGAGAGGGTAGTTATGGAGAAGGCCTTCAAGATGCCTCAGACTGGTCCTCATATACCCCAGGGCCATCTCTCCACCTTCAACTGATCTAGCTCTGGCTCCCTTCACAACTCTCCCACCCGGCCGGTGCCTGCTGCCTGGATCTACCTGCACAGCTTGGAGCTGCCTACCTGGGTTGATGCTGAAGGTGCTCTGGATGAAGCTGCGCCGCATGCAGGTGGCAGTGCTGATGACGGCGTGCATGTGTGAGAAGAGCTGCATAGCACACAATGGGAAGCTTGGTGCAGAGCCATTCTGACCCAGGTTGTGATCTTGATAGCACTGGAGAGGAGATGGACCCCACTGAGACCGCTAGCTGTGGAGGCCCTCTCTGGCTTTCCAGGGAGAGGAAGGCCCAGCTCCATTCTTAAGTCACTCCCTTTTGGGAGACATAAGTTCCCAAGCTACAGGTGTCCTGGGATAACCATATAAGGTCAAAGAGAAAAATTCCTCAATCAGTACAAATGGTATGGACTCAAGAGATTGGTGGGAACAGATAAACTTATCCCTAACAGTTTACAATGGCCCCAACTCATAATCCTGTTTCGGTCTCCCGAGCAGTGACAGTAGGTGTGCGCTACCATGCCTGGGTTTGGCCACTGCGTCTAGTGTGTCTTGATATAAGGAGCACCAGCTAGAAATAAGAAATCACAATTCACAACAGCTCGACCAGCAACTCATCTTGTCACTCTAAAGACAGATCTTTTAACTGATCTCAACATGAAGAAGCTAGACTAGACACGAGCAGGACCAATTAGAGCTGTCAACAACTGATCCTAGGGGCTGGAGAGATGGCTCGGTGGGTAAGAGTGTTTGCTAGGCAAACATGAAGAGCTGTGTTCCAATCCGAGCCCCAGGAAAGCCAAGCACGCACCTGCAACCCCAGCAACGATGGGAGACAAGAGGATTGAGTGTAGGTGCCTGCTGGCTGACAGCCGAGGTCCAGGGAGTCAGGGTCTCAGGGAGTAGGGTGAACAGTGAGAGAGCAGGACATCTGAGGTCCTCCTCTGGCCATGACACTGTGTTTCCATGCACGCACATGTATACACAAGTACATACATGTGCACACGTATACACACACACACACACACACACACACACCATACTCACACACAGAACCTCGGGGATTTGCTAAACTCAACTCCTAGTCTAATTCTCTCTGTCTAGTTTTGTTTTGTTCTCACTCTGTTGCCCAGGCTGGCCTAGAACAACGGCCTTGGACTTTCAGCAATCTTGCTGCCTATGCCTGGTCCAATGTTCTTTTTATCTGGTGCTTAGCCAGGGCTGAACACCTTGTTTCATATTCTTCTTCCGTGTATTTCTGACAGTCTAAAGCTTTCATTACTATAATACCAGACAAGAAAGACATGATTGAGGGAAACACCAGGACAGTAGGTAATGAACTTCTGAGTTGGTGTTTGTTTGTGAGGCAGGGCCTTGCTACGCAGCCTGGCTGCCTTGACACTTGTGTCTCTACCTCCTGGCTTATGCGGCATGCACCACCACACTTGCCCAAGCTCCTTGGCTGTTTTGAGGAGCCATTTTTCAAGGTGTGTAGGAGCAGAACAAGCCTCTCCCCAAACGACACGAGCACATGACAATACTCCCCTTTCTCACGGGAACTGCCTGAGCTGGCAGAGGCAGTACCTGCTTGATGACCTTGGTTTCGTTCTCATCTTCAAGAAGAAAGATGGGGAAACTAAAGTCTTCATAAGCCAAGCCATTGCCCAGTTCATTCCACAGTGTTTTCTTGCAGTGAGCAAACTCTGGCCCATAGGAGTTGGAGTAAATACCTGGAGGAAAGGAGGCAGGAGCAGTGTAGGGAGAGGTTTACTGAGTACCAAGTACTTAAAGACCGGGAGAGGTGGGAGGCAGGGAGCAGTGTAGGGAGGTTTACTGAGTACCAAGTACTTAAAGACCGGGAGAGGTGGGAGGCAGGGAGCAGTGTAGGGAGGTTTACTGAGTACCAAGTACTTAAAGACTGGGAGAGGTGGGAGGCAGGAGCAGTGTAGGGAGGTTTACTGAGTACCAAGTACTTAAAGACCGGGAGAGGTGGGAAGATTAGGATATCACTGGCCTGAAGCTAAGAGTACAAGAGGAGGCAGCAACTCTAAGAAGCAGTCATAAATCTACCACCAATCCTGCCAAAACAGAGAAACAGGTACTAGCACAGTCTAGGCTGGCAGATTCAGTATTTGAGCAAAAAAGGGTGAGGGTGGAGTGTGGGAGCAGAGACATAACAGTTGTTCCCAGTCCACACAGACATGTGTGGACTGCCCCTGCCCCTGCCCCTGCCCCTGCCCCTGCCCCTGCCCCTGCCCCTGCCCCTGCCCCTGCCCCTGGAGCAACGATCAGTCTTGAACAACAGAAGGTTCTCAGGACCTTTTGAGGTTCTTACCAAACCCATCATTTGGGCACTGCACACTAGGAGAGAAGCTTAACGTTGAGTTGGGCTTGGCTAGGGTCACGGCAAGACCAGCAATTCGACTGGTTTCCCCCTTCAGCTTCTCCATTACATCTCTAGGATGGAGAGAAGGACATGAAAGAAGACAGGAAGGTATCAAGACAGATTAATACTCAGGATGGAAACAACTGGAGAATTAGGGACTCAGAACTACTTTTTCTCTTGTTGGGGCTTAACTTCTGAGTCGGGACTACGGTCCGACCTGAGTTCAGTGTGTCATCTACCTGAGGGATTTTGCACACTCCTTCCCTGAAAGTCTAATTTTGATAGAAGAGGATTCCTTTTGATGGCATCTCCTTTTTTCTGAATATAAACCCTGCTTCCTGTCCCCTATCAAGGCTAGAGCAACAGAAGTTGCTACTCATTGGTACAAGGACCAACTCTTTCTTTCTTTCCATACAATCCCAGGAAGACACACCCAGTTCTTTTTTTTTTTTTTTTTTTTAAATTTTTTTTTTTTTTTTTTTTTAAAGATTTATTTATTTATTATATGTAAGTACACTGTAACTGTCTTCAGACACTCCAGAAGAGGGAGTCAGATCTTGTTACGGATGGTTATGAGCCACCATGTGGTTGCTGGGATTTGAACTCTGGACCTTTGGAAGAGCAGTCGGGTGCTCTTACCCACTGAGCCATCTCACCAGCCCCCGACACACCCAGTTCTTACCTGGTAAAGAGCTTGCCCTCCAGCAGAACCATGTAAGGGGGGTTGGGGCCATCGGTCAACACCCACTTCAGGTCATCTTCTCTCTCCACTACGTGGATGACCCCTGTGTCCCCACTAATTGAAGCTGCCAGGACAGAATGGGTCATATTAAAGCTCCCACAATTGACAAGTCTGCAGATTTTTTTTTTTTTATTAAAAAAAAATATTGTCTCACTATGTAACCCTGGCTGACCTGAATTGACTGTGTAAACCAGGTTGGCCTTGAATTTGCAGTGATCCTCCTACCTCTGCTTTCCAAGTCCTGCGATTCAAGGGCACCACATCCAGCTTCTGCAGATCTTTTATCTCTAAAGATGTCATAAAGTATTAGGGTAAACACTGCCACTTCTAGACGTGAAGAGCTGCACTACCCCAGCTCCATCATAGGAAGAAAAGGAGAGCAGAAGCCCGAGTGGATTCATTAGAGGTCTTTCTGGAAAATGGTTAAGTTTGAACTTGGGTCATCAGGTCATTATAGCCAACACTTTATGCTCATAGCCACCTTGCTGACCTAATGGCCTTTTACTAGATGCTGAAAAGGCTCTGCAATTTTCACCTTTTCTGCCCAATTCCAACACTTACCTATATACACAAGATTCTACAACATTAGAAAATCTGCATTTTCCTCTAGAAAATGTCAGATTCTGCATTTCCCACCCAGAGTTACAGCTTTGACCTTCCTTTGAAAAGCCATAGATTCCGTGGCCTTAATCTTTCTTGGATCACCATTTTCCAGCCTCATTTGGGAATATCTCTATTTGCTCCTGGTTGGTTTTAGGTGATTTTTATCTAGAACTCTGAGTTCTCTAGAGCAGAGTTCCCCAACTCTGGCCTCGAATGGATTGAAGATGTGCTGATAATCACAGAGTTCTTTCTTGATCTAAGATTTCAAAGACCCTGAGTTGTCCAAATGAGTACAGGCTTTAGTTACACAGAATAGCCTATGAATAATTTAGGATGCTAAATTATATCATTCTACACATCTCATGATGTGGCCAAGACTGGGAAATACTGTCTTAGAGGACTGACAAGCCACAGTCCAGTATGTCTGGAATTTAACATACTATCCCGAGACTCTAGGGAACTATGTGGAGACATCCTAGGATCTCCCTGAGAGTTTTCTCCTCACTGAAGACTGTGATGTGCTATTCAAGATGTATTTAGATACCGGTCCTCAACACAGACTGTGGGATAGAACCACAATGGAAGGTCTTCTTTGCTCCACCTTTTCAGTGCTAGGGACCCAGTCAAAGGCCTGGTATACAATAACCCATTACCAGAGAGCTGTACTCTAGCCACAACTTTAGAAAATGCTTGGGCTTTCTCTTGATGGGGCCTGGATATATGCATTTCCTTTTTTTTTTTTTTTTTTTCTTTTGTTTTCCGAGACAGGGTTTCTCTGTGTAGCCCTGGCTGTCCTGGAACTCAACTCTGTAGACCAGGCTGGCCTCGAACTCAGAAATCCACCTGCCCCTGCCTCCTGAGTGCTGAGATTAAAAGTGTGTGCCATTCATCACTGCCTGGCTGATACATGCATTTTCTAAAATTACCATATGTAATTCTTCAATATACACAATCAGACTTGAGAACTAGGCTTCTAGACCACAGCATTAAAATACTTGTAACTTACAGAAGATTAAAAACCATCAATTAGGGCAGGTAAGATGTCTCAGCAGGTAAAGAGCACTGACTGCTCTTCTAAAGGTCCTGAGTTCAAATCCCAGCAACCATATGGTGGCTCACAACCATCCGTAATGAGATCTGATGCCCTCTTCTGATGTGTCGAAAGACAGCTACAGTGTACTTACATATAATGATAAATAAATCTTTGGGCTCAAGTGAGAGGGGCCTGAGCGAGCAGAGGTCCTGAGTTCAATTCCCAGCAAGCACACAATGGCTCACAACCATCTGTATAGCTACAATGTATTCATTTACATAAAATAAATAAATAAATCTTTAAAAAAAATCAAGTACTTCACAATCGTTAACCAAATAGAATTCTTCTCCCAGGTGATCTAATAAAAAGTAAATATAGCAGAAGGGTCTAGAACATCTGCCTATGGTGTAGGCACAGTAAATACTTAACTTAATATCTGTGGCAATAATAAAATATGGAAGAATAGCAGAGCCTGGGACAGCTTTAGTTAAAATCAGGATACTAACAAAGGTTTTAAGAAAAACAACAATAAAAAGAAGAAAATAATACTTGCTAAAGCTCTTAAGACATAAGAAAAGCTAATGTGGTGAGTTAAAAATAAATAAATGATGGTAAGTTCAGTGCCAGGGAGGGCAGGGAGGAAACAAACCGTAACTCTGAACTAGAAAAGCCTAGATTTCCATCTGCACCCCTCCTGGTGATTACATAGTTTTAAGTAACATGTTTGCTTTCACTGGACCTACAGCAAGAAACAGCTTTCTTATCCCTATCACCTTAGACAGTAGGGGTGGAGGGAGGAAAAACAAAGTTTTTGAGCACTTTTAAGGATCCATACAAGTAGGTCACTATAATCAGAAAGTCAAATCCAGAGTTCTATTCTGTTTTGTTTTGGTTTTTTTTTGTTTTTCTTTTTTAGTTTCATTATGTTTCCCAACCCTAATTAAAAAGGGCATTACCTGTGAAGGAATGGACAGATATGCTGAAACAAGACTCATAAGTAAGTAGGTTGAGAAGGAAACAAGATCCTCATGAGGAAATGGCCAGAGTCCAGCCCCGCCCCTCCCCTCCCCTTTCCTCTCTGCACCAGCCTAGGCTTTATCTCTAGAGGCTACCGCTTTGCTTCCCAAGGGCTGCTTAAAGAACCTGCAGTGAAATTACTCTTCTCCGGGAGTCTTTAGAGCCCAGCTTCAGGATGATGGGGTCCTTAGTCAGGTCTGATCTCAGCCTGTCCTGGATCTGCTTCTCCTTCATCCACAACTCAGATATAAGCAACTGATATAAGTTATATCCAACTTATACAACTCAGATATAAGCAACTGATATAAGTAATATCCAACTTATACAACTCCGATATAAGTAACTGATATGTTATATCCACCTTATACAACTCAGATATAAGTAACTGATATAAGTTATATCCAACTTATACAACTCCAATATAACTAAATCCAACAAAAACCTTAAGGCTGTTTGAAACCAGTGAATCGACTTGCAGTGCTTCCTGTACAAGGATAATGGAACAATCAGCTTGTATTACAGCTCACAGAAGTATAGGTGGAAAGTACCCACCTCCCCGAGCAAATTCCCTGCTTTTCTGGAACTGGGTTTCTTCTTACCAAGACGGAAGGCTCCTGGCAATCACATAATACTGTTGGACATTTTATTCCACAGCAATAACAAACATTTACTTAAAAAGTGTTTGAATCAGGAATGGAATCAACCATGCCTGCAATTTCAGCATTAGTGAGTCTGAGGCAAGATGTTTAGAAGTTCAAGACCAGCCTGGGTTATATAATGAGATCCTGTCTTAAGAACAGAAAAAAGACAAAAAGGAAAAAAAAGAAAAAAGAGAAAAAGCACTCGATTGACGTTTAGCTTCGTGCATCACTATTACAGCCATTATTAAAACGATACTAAGATTCAGAAGTGACCAATTTGATGATAAAGCCAAGATCAGACCTTGCTTATCTGCAAAATTATATCCTCACAGAGCTACTATCTGTAAAAGACTAAAATCTGATGACAGCAGAAAACAAGCTGTGATTTTTATTTTATTTCTTTAATATGTATAGTACCCAGAGGCTGAATTCAGGGCCTTGTGCAAGTGCTCCCCCACTGAGCTACATTTCCAGCAATTTATACAGTGTTGAGGATGGTAGTGTTGTTGTGGTATTCTGTTTTGTAACACATTTACAAAGCACAAGGATAACTCCAAATACTTCATTCATTTTTTTCCTTGCAACTACCTGGCAGACAGCAACTTCCCTCTGAGTGCTATGATTACGGCAGTGCCACTGTATACAATTTATATGGTGCTGGGGACTGAAACCAGGACTGTGTATTTGCTAGGAATGCACGCTACCAATTAGCTACACCCCCAGCCCTTATTTGGCATTTGTGTGTATTTGTGTGAACGTTCCTATATGCGAATGCCCGCCAGAAGACAATCTCAGATACATATTCTTTCCTTGTCTTTTACCTTGTCTGAGACAGGATCTCTTTGTTTTTCTGTTGTATACAACAGTCCACCTGACCTATAAGTAACCAGGTATTCTGTCTCTGCCTCCCATCTCTCCACAGAAGCGCTAGAATTCTAAGTCATGTTATGTCTATAGCTTTTTTAAAAAAATGTGAGTTAGAGAGATTCAAATTCAGATTGTCATGCATGCCCAAACGCTTTTACCTACTGGGTCATGCCCCCAGCCCTTAGGTGGTTTAAGAAAATTAAAATAAAAAATAATTTAAAGAATATTTTTGTGTGTGAGTGTTTGCCTGCATGTATGTAATGTGCATGCTGGTGCCTGTATCAGTGGAGATTAGAAACATCAGAACTCCTGGAGCTGGAGTGATGGATGGAGGAGAGCTACCATGTGAGTGCTCCAAGAGCAGCAAGCACTCTCAATCACTGTGTTCTCTCTCTAGCCCTACTTAGCACATCTTTGCTTCAACTAGTTTATCGCTCTTGAAGAGGCTGACTTGGGGGTTTGGGGATACTAGCTCGAAGGTAGGGGTTCAATCAACAGCATCACAACATAACAACAATAGCAAATAGTAGCCCATGTTTGGCACAAAACTCAGCAAACAGCAGCACATACTTGTAGTCCCAGAACTCAGCAGAGGGCCAAAGTCAGCCTGGGTTACCTAGCAAGAGTCTGTCTCAAAAGGGGGAAAAAGGGTCATTTTGGTTCAAAACAGATCCCTCAGAGGGCAGAGTGATGACTTGACTCCGTAGACTATGGGACTTCTTTTCCCTTAGAGAACTCTGTGGTAAGACAGCTGAGAATCCCACAAGCTTCAGCTCCTAGCTTGGTTTCTTACTAGCATGATTCTGCTGGGAAAAGTTAACAGATTTTCTCAAGTTTTAGTTTCGTCATTTGTACAATGTTAATAACAAGGATTGTTGCAGAGGCAATAATAAAATGCACACTTGAAAACAGCATTTACTAAGTTTCAGCTCTTATTAATTATCTTGCCTGGTTTGACAGGTGATAATCACCTCCTACACATACACTCCAATTTGAATGCCAAGACTCCTAAGCAGGTTATGAGGATTTCTGAGAATCCAGGATACAAACTGAATTACTAATGACCACAAATACAAATTCCAATTCCAACTTACACTGGCAGCCAATCTGATGAGTGGCGTTGAGCAGGCGGACACAAGGAGCTGTTTTATTTAAGGGAATGTAGATTTTCCTCTCCACTGAGTTTCCCCCACACAGTCCTGACCAGAAGATAAACAGTATTAGGAAAAAGTGAAAGATAATTTGGTATTAGCCTCTATCATCATTAGCTCGATTCATGGTTTAGGTAAATCATTCACGACCACACTGTCTAACATGAGATTAATGATCATTCTTTTCACTTCTTGGCCACATTATTGGAACATAAGTATTGTAAAGAGTACCTAGCTGTGTATTTTAGAAAGTTGTTAGACTCCATGACGATCGATTAACTATAAAGCTAAAAGATGATTGTCAAGTCTTTGACTTCAGATGTGCCGGCGTCCAACTTCAGGGGTAAACAAGTCTGCTTTTTTTAGCTTGCATGTACATTACTAATTAGTTACCAAAAGAGCTCTGGTCTAAGAATATAGATTACCAAAACCAAACAAAGAGAAGCATTAACAACAAAAACTACCTAAGAATCTGAACAGACCTGGAAGGAGAAACCTTATGCCACACACCTGTTCAGTTAATGAAACATCAGACCATTTGCCCGAACACTTAGAGTATGGGACAGCTACAGTTCCTCCCTTGAAGCTAGTCAAAAGCAATGTGAATGTTGAGAAAGACAGTCATGGCTATACAAGGAAATGGTTGCATTTCAGGGCTTAACTAGAAAGCCATATACATACATGTATGTGTGTATGTATATATATATATTATAGCTTTGTTTAACTCTTAGTTGAACACACTATAATTACAGGTATGTTACTGATTGTAATTCATAATTGAAAGATCACTAAATAGACAGTAGATTGGAAAAAAGAAAATATTCATATACATTAAACATCTAAGATTCCTTGAATCATTACTTCCCTCTTAACAGTTTAAAGCAGCTAAGCTTTAAGTTCGGCTCACTTTAGTAAACTAAGAGAGCAAGGAACACAAATTTAGTTAGGCTGGAACCAACAGGAGGAAACTGGGGCTCTCCTTTTTTCAACGTTGCACAGAGACCACGAAACGAGACTATTTTGATCTCAAACATACTAAACCGGAGGAAGGGGGCTGAGCTTTTCGTGCCTGTCCCTTTTGGTGACTGGTGGGGTGGCTGGGCTTTAAAGAGAACAAGGCATGCGAGGAAGGTTGAAGAGAATCAGGCTGGAAACCCAGAAAAGGGCTGGAGAGAACTAAGTGAAACGACGGTGCCTCGGGAGAGAAGAAATGCAGGTCCAGGCAGAGGAGGAACTTATGTCATGGGAACGAAAGACAAGAAGGATTTCCAGGGCGGGGGACAGAGGGGCAATCGGAACCAGAAGGGCAATGCCTGCACTAGCCATTCCGGACGGCTCCTCTTAAAGACCAGAGCTCCGGGGTGGGGTGACCTCACCTGCCAGTACCACGGAAAAGGACAGAAGAAGAAGACCCCGACTTCCTGGGTCAGGCCCAGAGCCGCCCCTAGCCGTAGCCATCTTGCCTCTCCGCTGGGCGGAAGCCTCAGGTCCCTTCCAGTCGCGTAGCGGCCTCTCTAGGCTTCCGCTGGCATCGTCTCTGTGGCCCCGCGCCTCCAGAGGCCGGAAGTTCTATGTCCTAGCAGCTTCCGGGAGCCGCGACCCGGGGGTAGCTGACGTGGAAGCCTTGGGAGTGCCACCGGGAGCGGCGGGACCCGCTAACCCGACCTGGGAGCCCGAAGCCTGAAGGATGCTAACCAAATTCGAGACGAAGAGCGCGCGGGTCAAAGGTAGTGGGGAAGAAACGGGGAACAGTGGAGGTGGGGGGTGGGGGACAGAGTGCTGTCACCAAGGAAGAGAGAATGGCAGGACTCGCTGACCGAGTCGGGCCTCCTGGAAGAACCCGGAGGAGTAACCGAGGGAGCGGGTTAGGGTTAGTGGCGTCTGCAGTCCGCGCTGCTTCATTCGTGTGTCCTGGGACTTCGCGTGTCGTGGTTCGTTTCTGCCTGGTAGGAGAGCCTAACCCTCGACCCGCTCCCTACTCCTTCCAGCCACCTCTTCTGGGGGGGGTGTGTGCCAGCTCGTTCTGTTCTTAAGGCCTTGTGACTTGGATGCTTTCTGATGACCAGGTTGTATGGAGTACTTCTGGGGTTTGAGTCTCAGCTTCTGGCACTGGCTAGTCCAGTAGCCCGTCTGCACCATTTCGATGTCCAGTGCTTCCGCTGGACTTTATTATTTAGTTAGTTAGTTTTGGCCTATTTGGAGTAAGAGAATGGAGGCCTACTGCCCCATCAAGTCCCGAGCCTGGTAAGATTGTCCGATGAAATGCAAGATGCTTTCTATTAGATTTGAATACCAGGTAAACAGTTAAATTTTTGGTAATAAGTCTCGAAAGACAAAGGCCTGAGATCATACTCTTTGAAAATGGTCGATATTAGAAAAATTAAGTCTAGGAAATCTGATAAAAAATATATCTGGACTATTTCATGCTATGCGTTATAGTGAAGTGGTTTAGAATTTGTTTATTGGAGTCAATCAGACTTGCTTAGGAATTCTGAAACATCTACTAACAAGCTGCCTTAGGAGGCTTGCTTACTATCTCTAAATCTCTATATTCTTGTCTTTAAAAATAGGAATAATTAACATTTTTCTTATAAAGAGAATTAAAATGAGAAAGTATATTAACTGTGTTTGTAATAGTGCCTGTCCAGACTTAGTAATTCAGAAACTGGAGGCTCTTTAATGTGAGGCTATATTCTCTGCAGTTTCTAAGTGTCATGGGAAATTTGATCATAAAGGGTGCCAGTAAGAATTCTTAGTACCACCAGGGTTACATAGAGAGACCTTGTCTCAAAATGGCAAAAAAAAAAGAAGAAAAGAATTATGTCTGGTGCCAGTCATGGTGGCTCTAATCCCAGCACTCAGGAGCCAGATGCAGGTGGATCTCTGTGAGTTGGAGGCCAGCCTGGTCTACATATCAAGTGGCAAGCCCATCAAAGCTACACACTGAGATTCTATTCTAAAAAAAAAGCTTCTAAGGCTGCAGAGTTGGCCCGATTACCAAGATTTACTGTTCTTTTAGAGGACATGAGTTTGGTTCCCTATGTGATTCCAGCTCCAGGTGACCTGACCCCTCTTCTGGGCTCTGTGGGCACCTGAACTCACCTGTGCATGTACTTAATAAAAAGAACAAACAAAAACCAGTTTCTGGTATTTGAGTAGTTGAAATGAGTCTTCATTTTTCTATGAGCTCTTTTCAGATTTCTTCTTGGGCACTAGAAAGGGGTTGGGGAAATCAGTATTTGAGAGTTCATTAAGAGTGCTGAATCAGTGAAGAGGGCATACTGTCCGCACAGAGTTTAGTTCCCATCACTCATGACATGTGGGTCACAACTGCCCGCTCCACAGGATGGTGTTAACAGTCCACCATATAAATAGAAGAAACATCATGCAAAATAGTGCCTTCATTGACTTGCTATTAGAGTATATTCATATAATGTTTTTACAACTAAGGACTAGCTACCAGAGTTAGATGTGACTCACACCTGTAATCCCAGCTCATGGGAGACTAAGGCAAGACAGTTGCTGCAAGTTTGAGACCAGCCTAGACAGCATGTTGTGAAAAGCCCAAAGATTCCTGGTGTGGTGGCACAGAGGCAGGCAGATATCTTGAGTTTGAGACCAGCCTGCTCTAAACAGGTAGGACTACACAGAGAAACCTTAACTCTGAAAAAACTTGAAAAAAAATTACCAAAACATTAAATGTAGCCAGTAAGGTGGCTAAGAGGGTAAAGGTGCCTGTCACCAAGGCTTGGCCACACGATGGAAAGAGAAAGCTGCTTCGCATACATGTGTGCCATTGCCTTTAGATACAACATATATAATTGTAACACAATTTTTTTTTAAAGATTTATTTATTTATTGTATGTAAGTACAGTGTAGCTGTCTTCACAGATACTTCAGAAGAGGGAGTCAGATCTCGTTACAGATGGTTGTGAGCCACCATGTGGTTGCTGGGATTTGAACTCTGGACCTTTGGAAGAGCAGTCAGTGCTTTTACTCACTGAGCCATCTCACCAGCCCATAACACAGAATTTTTAATGTACATGTTCTGTCTTGTAACCGTTTATTTTTCAAGTCTTTAGCCTAAAGCACTATTAAACCAATTGGCCAAGATTATCTATAGAAATACCTTCAGTAGACCTCTTTGTTTGTAGGTTGTTTTTTTGTTTGTTTGTTTTTGTTTTAGTTTTTTGTCCGAGACAGGATTTCTCTGTTCCAGGCTTGCCTGGACCTTACTGTGTAGATCAGGCTTGCCTCGTGCTCAGAGATCTGCCTGCCTTTGCCTCACAAGGAAATAAAGGTGTGTGTTACCACCACCTGCCTTCAGTAGATCTTTTTTATAGCCAGAAACTAAAAGTGAAATTTAAATGTATTCTAAGAGTAAGGATTTTGTTGTTGTTGTTGGTGGTGGTGGTGGTGGTTGTATTGTTTTATTTTTTAAAGACAGTGTCACACTAAATAGCCCATGTGAGCCTCAAACTCAGTGTTTCTGTTTCAACCTCCCAGATGCAGCATTACAGGTGTGTAGTACCTTGCCCAGCTTGTATGTGTGCATGCTAGTGATCATACGCAAAGCTAGACAAGCCAGCCTTCTTCCACTGAAGTCAGTGTCCATCTCCAAAACAGCCTAAAATGTGATAGACCTGTGAGGTGACTCCGTGATTAGTGCTTACCACCAAGCCTAATGCCCTGAGTCCAGTCTCCAGGGCCCATGTCATACAGTAGAAGGAGGTAATTGACACCTGCACGTTGTTCTCAGACCTGCACACATGCACTATGGCTCGTGTGTGCCCACATGAAAACTTGTCGTGCACACATAGTAAATAAGTGTCATTAAAAATTTTAAGTGTAGTACCGTTGTTCCTTACAGCTATAAAAAAGAATGAGTTTCTGTTAAATGAAGTGTAAAAAGGTTTATGTCATATATTTATGTGAGAAAGGGGTATAATTCCATGTTCACAAAATGATAAGGCATGTGTGTATATGTACCTGCACTAAAAACCTGAACAGCACACTTCAGACTGTTAACAGTGCTTTCTTGTAGTATTTCCTTTTGTCATTCTGATGGAGTAACAAGGACTAGATTTGTTTTCCTGCCTTAAATTGCTAAACATCTAAACAAAACTACAATGGTTTTAGACATTGGTTGGTAAAGAGTACTGGGAATTATTTCTTGAGGGAAGGAATATAAACAGGATGGATCCTATATTTGTTTAGGTTAGTGCTTAGAGAGAGACTCTAGGCTGCAGTGAAGGAAGAGGGAGGGAAGAACCCTGTGGTCCAGCTGAGGAGCAGAGCTGAGCATTTGGGGCAACAAAGATGGTTAAAGTATGCTTGGAAAATCCCAGAAAAGGGAGAGCGCTGGAAGTCTGTATGGGTTCCCTTGAGTCAGAGTATTGATAGGTACATTCATGCATGAAAAATATCCAAAATTTAGGAGGAAAAAAAACATCAAAAGGTAGTTGTGGGCCCAGAGGGCTGGCTCAGTGGATAAGAACACTTGCTGTCCTAGCAGAGGACCTGGGTTCAGGTCTCAGCATTCATATGTTAGCTCATAACCGTTGGCAACTCTACTTCCAAAGGATCTGACACTCTTCTGTCTTCTGCAGACACCAGGCATGCATGTGGCACACATGAGCACATGCAGGCAAAATACCATACACATAAAATTTACATTTAAAAACTTAAAAGGTAGTTATGGTAGTTGTACATACCTAAAATCCTCAGACTGGGAGACTAAGGTGGGAAGATTGTGATTCTGAGACCAGCCTAGACATAAGAGTGAGGTCTGTCTTTTCTTATAAAGAAAAATTAATAATTGAGGGCTAGAGAGATGGTTTAGTGGTTAAGAGCACTTGTGGCTCTTCCAGAGGACCCAAATTGAGTTTCCAGAAGTCATGCCAGGTGGCTCACAACCACCTGTAACTCCAGTTTCAGGGTATTCAACACCTCTGGCCTTCATAGATACATGCACTCATATGTACATACCTGTACATAGACACAAGCCTGCACATCGTTAAAAAAATAATTTAAAAAAATCTTAATAGTAATTTTTAAATAAAAAGAGAAAGCAATTTTCCTTGGAGTTCACATAAGGCTAGATAGAAATAGTCTCTGCTTCTACAAGAAAAGCAGATTGCTTGGTAGTATTGAGCATCCTATTGAGTCCCTCTGGTGAGTCTTCCCGTAGCAGTGGACCAAGTTAGACCTAGACTCTACTGGTAGCTGTAAACCCACAGTTATAAAACCAAGTTATATCTATTGATTCCAACTAAGTTGCACCTCAGAACAAAGCCTAACAATATTTAACAAAATACCTAACCAAAAAAATACTGTATTTGGTATCCAATAAAAAGACAGTTGTCAGCCAGGTGGTGATGCTGTGCACCTTTAATCCTAGGACTCAGGGAGGCAGAGGCAGGCAGATCTCTGTGAGTTCAAGGCCAGTGTGGTCTACAGCAAATTCCAAGACATCCAGGGCTACACAGAGATGCATCTTTAAAAATTAGGGAAAAAGTTATCAAGCATGTTGAAGGGATAGATAGATAGCCTCTGGTTAAATCTAGTTGTTTCTTTTTTTCATACATGACAAAGAAGATACCAGGGACCTTAACTCATTGTATAACTTTATGCTTTTTTTCCCTTCCCCAGGCCTTAGTTTTCATCCCAAAAGACCCTGGATCCTGACCAGTTTACACAATGGGGTCATCCAGTTATGGGACTATCGAATGTGCACCCTAATTGACAAATTTGATGAACATGATGGTAAGTTAATTTCTATGGAAAAATGAAAAGAGATGGCTCAGGGGTGAAAAGTGCTAGCTGTTCCCTTCAGAGGACTTGAGTGCACTTCCCTGAACTCAAATATCTATATCAACCCAGAGCTCATAATCACTTGGAACATGCTCAAGGCATTGATACTCTCTTTTGGCCTCCACTGACACTTAAACACATGTGCACATGGACATATACAAAATAAAAGCAAATTTTTTCTTAAAGGGCAAATATTTATCATTCCCCAAATAAGAATCCTAGTTTGATAAGGATTTCCCCTAAAAGTAAAGAATGTGGAAGTAAAAGGGGATAGAAACAGACAAAAACTACAAATAAGAGTTTTACTAGGGCCAGGTGTTGGTGACACACACCTTTAATTCCAGCACTCAGGAGGCAGAGGCAGGCCTGGTCTTGAGTTTGAGGCCACCCTGGTCTACAGGGTAAGTTCCAGGACAGCCAGGGCTACACAGAGAAACCCTGTCTCAAAAAAACAACAACAACAAAAAAAAAAATGAAGATGAGGAAAAAGAAGAAGAGGAAGGAGGAGGAGGAGAGGGAGAAAAATAATAATATTAGTGCGTCTATGGAGGCCTGCTGGGAACAAGACTTCTAAAAAGCAAAAATATTTGGAAGGCTGTGGTGCAAGGCCATGTTTGCTAGCTAGGAGTGGGGTCTCTGAAACCAGAGAGAGCACACAGCTCTTCTTGAAACTGAAGGTTTATGCCTGAGATGAAACAGAGCTCTACCTGGGCAAGAGGTGTGTGTATGTGTATAAAGCAAAACACAGTGCAGGGACTCCTGGAGGCAAACCAAACACAACCAGAGTGATCCAGAGAAAGTAACTCTAGCCAGAGAAACAGAGAAACAGAATGTGGCACAAACCACAACCTTCTTGTGAAAGCCATGGGACAGAGAGTTTGTCCAATGGGTGATGCTGTACCCATCCTGGATTTAAACTAAAGAAAAATATATAAAGTGGATTTGTGCTTTTGTTTAAAAGAAAAAGAACCATAGCAGGAATTGGTGAGGTGGCTCAGAATAAAGCAATGCTGCCAAGCCTGGATACCTTAGTTCCATGCCCAGGACCCACATGGTAGATGGAGAGAATTGACTGCAGCTTCTCTCTTGACCTGCACATGTGCACTCAATCACATACACACAAATAAATCATTTTTTAAAATGCCTTTGACAAAGACGTTAGAGGATAACCTTCCTTACCGGACATTGCCTGTCTCCTTCCCTAGGTCCAGTGCGTGGCATTGACTTCCATAAGCAGCAGCCACTGTTCGTCTCTGGAGGCGATGACTATAAGATTAAGGTACAGGGAATCTGTCATGGCTGGGAATAATAACTAGGAGAATGTGGTGGTAAGGTTTGAGAATTACGGAAAGAACTGAAAGACAGGAGAATTCATGTGTACAAACTTAGACTTCTAACATTATGCTTACTGAACATTTATTGTATATTAGAAGCTTACTGTGTGGGAATTGAAAGATAAATACAAAGTGAATTCTGTTTTCAAAGAGACTTTAATACAAAGGATAAATGTACACTCACATAATATGTGTAGATTGGTGAATAATATAATAATAAATACTCAAAGAACAGTCCAGGTACAGAGATGGCCGTGGCATAGCTGGGTGTGTTTGAGAATCTCCAGTTGGTATTGGATGAGTTGGGAAGGTCTAGAGACGTAGATACCCGTAAGAAAATTGTCTTATAAATGCGTTGGCAAATGAGCAGAGCCTGAACTTGGGCAATACCATCTGAGTAGAGAGGAAAGCTTAAGCAAGAGTGGGTA
This sequence comes from Mus pahari, assembly GCF_900095145.1. NCBI lineage: Eukaryota > Metazoa > Chordata > Mammalia > Rodentia > Muridae > Mus > Mus pahari. The sequence goes on from NC_034594.1 coordinate 144,651,250, forward strand.
CTTGTGATGAATGCTGGAGGGATAGGGAGAAAAGTGGATGAGACACCATTGCTGTATTTCCCCTCAGTGCTGGGGGTTGATCTTAGGGCCTCATGTGTTCGGTGAGTACTTTACCACTGAGTTATATCCCCAGCCCTAAGAGGATGTTGTTAACTTGGAAAGACAAAGCTGAAGTAGATACAGTTTTCTGGAGTTTGGGGGAAATGGATAATTCCACATTGGCTCTGATATGCTTGAGGTTCCTAAGAGACTCACTGAAGATATTTGGGATTTGTCAAAGAGGGAGCTAAAGTCATAGTGTAGAAGATGCTGCACAGGAAACAGTTTGAATAACGGGTAAATGATCATCTTAAAAGAGAGAGAGAGCTTTCCCTTGAGGAGCCCATGCCCACATGTGGGTATGTCTTACATTCTGGGACTTCTCTTTGAGAAGCCTATGCTCATGCTCTTGGTAGTGTCTTCCTTTCTTCTGAGTACCTCTCTTTCTCTTAACCCTTGTGCTTAAGTCTACATTAAGGTATCTTTATTGCCGGGCGGTGGTGGCGCACGCCTTTAATCCCAGCACTTGGGAGGCAGAGGCAGGCGGATTTCTGAGTTTGAGGCCAGTCTGGTCTATAGAGTGAGTTCCAGGACAGCCAGGGCTACACAGAGAAACCCTGTCTCAAACAAAACAAAACAAAACAAAACAAAACAAAACAAAACAAAACATATCTTTATCTTTATTAAACACGAACTCTAAAGGGGAAAAGAAGCATTGATACAGGAAAGAGTAATTTTATAGTTTGGAGATAAACCAAGGAAAAGCAAACCTTCTAAGATGCCAAGGAGGAAGGAAATTCAGGAAAGATAGAGTGGTCAGAATGACAGACTAAGAAGAACCCTTTCGATTGCCTAGTTAGGAGCTCATTAATAATCCTAGCGCCTTACTCTCAGGCGAGATATTAAATAGGACGGAGGCAGTTCTGTGACGACTTACTGTAATAAAAGTAAAAGGCAGTGCAGCAGCAGCAGACTTCTAAATACAGATGACAGGGCTGAGGGTGTGGCTCATTTACGTGGAATTCTTATCTAGTGTTCACAAAGTTCAGCAGCATATAAACCTGGGTATGTATGTCTGTAATTCTTTTTTTTTTTTTTTTTTTTTTTTTTTTTTTTTT
>NC_034594.1:144652451-144671541 GCF_900095145.1 Mus pahari
GTCCTGGAACTCACTTTGTAGACCAGGCTGGCCTCGAACTCAGAAATCCGCCTGCCTCTGCCTCCTGAGTGCTGGGATTAAAGGCGTGCGCCACCACGGCCGGCATATGCCTGTAATTCTTAGCACTCAGGACTTGGAGGCGGGAGAATTAGCAATTCAAGGTCATTTTTGGCTATGTAGCAAGTGCAAAGACCCCCTGGGCTATGTGAAACTCCTGTCTCAAACAAGCAAAGGAAAAGAAACCTGATAAGCCTTCCAGAAGCCCAAGACATTTACATCCTCTTTTGTTGAATTTCTGTCTTTGCAGGTTTGGAATTACAAACTTCGGCGCTGCCTGTTCACATTGCTTGGGCACTTGGATTATATCCGTACAACATTTTTTCATCATGTAAGTAGCTGGTGGCCTAAACTACATAATAAGACCCTGTCTGAAAAAGCAAGGCCTGGGGATGATAGAACACTTGTCAAGCATGTACAAGGCTCTGGCTTGACAGCACAAGATTGTTCAGAGTCTTGTCTGAAATGTCTTTCAGGAATATCCTTGGATTCTGAGCGCCTCTGATGATCAGACCATCCGAGTGTGGAACTGGCAGTCTAGAACCTGTGTCTGGTAAACCATGAGGCAGTAGCCTCAAAAGAGGGTTTAAATCTTCCTAGATTTTTATAGTCAGCTGCTTTTCAGATCAGTTATCTTTCTTCCCTGGTAGGCCATGTCTGCCGATTGATTGCTGATATTTTAGGATCCTTTTCAGTATAATATCATCAATCTGGATTTGTAATATCTTAACAGGAAGAAAGACATGTAAGTAGGCTTTTAGAATAGAATGTTTAGCTGTGTTTCAGTTCTAGTCCTATAAAACTTGACTTGGGATCTGGGCAGTGGGTCTTCATGCTTGAACTGGTCCTCTAGAGTTCACATAAGAGGTAGGGACTGTGTAGAGCCACAGCCTTTAGAGGTATCCTACTAAATTCTATAAAGTATGTTTCTTATAAGAATTACTAAGATTGCATTTATTTTCATATTTTTATGTCTTTAATCTGAAAGAATTGTATAATTTCTGTTCCATGAAATTAATGATCTTTGAATTTTAAACAGTTAGTGTCAGGAACAGAATTCCTGGAGCAGGCAAAGATGGCTCAATGGAGAAAGGTGCCATGCAAGCCTGGCACTCTGACTCTGACCCATGCAAAGGTGGAAAGAGAGGACCGATTCTGCATGGTACCCACTGCTGCTGCTCCCCTAATAAGAAAATAATACTAAAAAACACCTTTTGTTTTGTTTCATTTTTTAAGACAGGGTTTCTCTGTGTGGCCGTAGTTGTCCTGGAGGTCTATCTGTAGCCCAGGCTGGCCTCGAACTCAGAGATCCTCCTGCTTCTACTGCCTGAGTTCTGAGATTAAAGACGTGTACCAGCACAGCCTGGACAAAAAAAAGAAATATATGTTTTTAAAAGAAGCTATTAGCACAGGTGGTTTTGCTTATTACTAGCTCAAAGTTGTTAGGATGACTTACCTTGCTTCCACAGAAAATACAATTAGATAAGCATTTATTGACTATGAAGAAAGGTATTTATTTACCTTGGAGGGCTATTGATTTCTGCCGTTATTTACTATGTTTTTCCTTTGCAGTGTGCTAACGGGGCACAACCACTATGTAATGTGTGCTCAGTTCCACCCCTCTGAAGACCTGGTGGTGTCAGCTAGCCTGGACCAGACTGTCCGCGTTTGGGATATTTCTGGTGAGCTACCCAAGTTCAGGGGACAATCTGGTCATGTCTGGCGCAGAACTGCAATTGCTTAAAATAGCAAGCATATTTGGCTTAGTACAACAAAAATTAGAATATCCCATTCCTATTTTTGAAGGTGTCAAATCTGCTTTGAAAGTTCTTCATGTTAGTATTTTCTGTGAAAGTAGTTTACTCTAGGAAGCTAATTTGATTTAAATAACTTTGAACTTCTTTAGTTACCTCATATTTTCATTAAAATATGTATTTCTGAGTTATTTGGTTAAGAACCAAGCTTTCCATTCAAAATATTTTACAAAATTTATTCCATTCACGTATTTTACAAAAATAAAAAATAAAAATTGAGACTTTGCAGATAAATGTGATTCATGAACTCTGTTGCCTTTTTTATAAATGGAAAGAAAATCTACCTATTAGATTTTTTTCTATAGTAAGATACATAGAGTGGGAAGAAGTTACAACTTTTTTTATCCAGAAAACTTTTAATAAGCTTTCTTTTTTGTTGTTGTTTGTTTGCTTATTTGTTTGTTTTTGTTTTTTTGAGACAGGGTTTCTCTATATAGTCCTGGCTGTCCTAGAACTCACTTTGTAGACCAGGCTGGCCTCGAATCCGCCTGTCTCTGCCTTTAATAAGCTTTCTAAGACTTTATAGACTTTGGATAACTAGGCTAATTCTTCCTTTCATAGTTTACATATAGTGATTTAGATATAAGGATTGAAATCTGAGTGTCATACAGAGATCTAAAATGTTGCTACACAGAGAATTTAAATACTGAGAGGGATCTGTGACGTGTGGAGGGCTTTGTGCTGGAATAGGGAATGTGCTGAGAGTCTAACTGCTGTGCTTCTCTACCCAATTACATTATTTTAAAAAAAAATCATTCACTGAGTTATTTTTATTTGCCACTTCAGAAATTCTTTGAGATTGAGTTTTCTGGAATGTCAGTGGTGATGTACAAATCAGTGTTTCTTTCCAAAACAGGAAGGCCCTTCTAGGCCCTTACCTGCTTCATTGTGGAAATAAAGGAGTTAATTTCCACCATTGTACTGCTATGGTGGTAACTACCCAACTTCCGTGTAACACTGTTGGGCTACAGCAGTTTAGTTTTTGCTATTTTTATAAACTACTAGCGAACAGCAAGTAAAACAATTGAATTTCTGAATACACTATTTGGGATGTGATGATATTATGTATTGTAGAAATAGACCAAGGGGATAGGCATGCTATCATCTTAGCACTTGGGAGGTAGAAACAGGAGGATCAGGAATTCACAGTCATGCTTGACTACACAATGAGTTCAAGGCCAGCTTGGGCTACATGAGACTCTGACTCAAAGAACCAAACAAAAGAACAAAACCAAACAAACCAAGGAGAGAGGAGGGCAGTTAGAGAGTGGAAGCACTGTCCAGTGTAGTTTCCAGAAGTTTCAAGTCACAAGACAGTGCTGTAAACAAGATCGTTTTGGAGATAGGTTGTTCATTCTCTAGGGCTTTGCCATTGCAGTTTTCCGTCAGACCGACTAGGCTATTTACAGTACACCCAGATGTGACCAGCCATGCCAACAGGAGGAGCTTGGTACAGGCACCGTGAGCTTGTGCCCTCTCCTCTCTGCCAGTACTGGGGAACTTAGCATTTACTCTCTCCATAACCTAGCTGTGGCTTTCCGTGGGGTTTCACCATGCACACATTCAAGACACCCTCTCTGTCTCAGGAGACACACCCCTAATGAGGTTGGTTCCCAGCTCCTGCTGTCCCAGCTAATCAGGGACAGATCTGTAGAATAGTCAAGTTCTGTGAGAAAGTTGCTATAGGAAGTACCCCGAGTGACTTTCTCAGTTTCCCCAGGAATGGTGTACATCTAGTTCCATGGGTTAGTTTTATGCCTAAACTGCTGTTGTTAGGTTCTAGGGGTTCATCCCCAGAACATTGGATGGAGAAGGCCCTTGTTCTGCTCCACTTTAAAGTGACCGTTCGTGCCACCTGCTGCCAGTGCAACACGTTCCTTGTGGTCTAGCTAAAGTGATTGAAGAAATATATTTTTTTGAAGTCTGTTAATTAAAATAAGAAAACAGTTTGGGCAAGTAAGGTGCCCAAGTTCTCATTTGTGCCCATGAAATGCCCAAGGCAAGAAGTACCCTTCATCATCATTTACAGGAAGAAAACAAGTTTACATCAAAATTAAGGGTCTTAGATTAGAGGTGTGAGAGGGAATATGACCTTATGGGGTTTGTGTTGCTCTTGAATGTGTGAACTGCATGGATTGCTATGTGGTATTGCAACTGCTATAAATAGTAGATGTTCCTGTGGGACCGTTGTGCTAACTTGCTATACTAATGTGAATGTTCTTTATTGTTTCTCTGCTGACTGTATTGACTTTAAATCCTTTAACCAGAGTGGAAGGGGGGATGCTTTGGTATTTAAGTGGAAGTACTTTTGGGTTAGACTTTTACACTTTTATTTTCCTTTTCTCAAAATTAGCATACGCTTCAGGATTTTATTTTGCTTTATTTCCAATATGTCTAAACACAGGAGGAGAAACCAGCTTTCTGGTCTCTTAGGGACTGACATTAACATTTTCAAGACAGGAAAGTGCATTTAAAATAAGGGGATGAATACTCCCAAATTTAGGGGACTGGTGAAATTCTGATAATTTTGGCTCTCTCTTTTGAAAAGAGCACTCTGAGCTAGTGAGAAAGTAGAGACCTCTTCAAGGCAGAATAGTCCCTTAACAGCTCTCCATGGGATTTGGCCTCTGGAGCTCACTGTAACCTGAATATTCTGTTAGCCTGCCTAAAATCATCTGTTTAAAGGGGAAGAGTTTTAAAAACTAACTGTGGAAGATGGGTTACTGTTTCAGCTTGTGCTTCCAAGTAAACTGTCAGATAATTTAATATGCTTACACCTTTGCATGTCAAGCCCATGTAATTCAGGCTCACTCTTTTAAATATCCACTAAAATATATTAATATGCTGCCAAATCCTTTCCTCATCCCTCTCTTTCTTCTGCTTCCCCTGGTTCCCACTGGGAGGCATACATAACTGGTCCATTCTGAGAGTGTGCTCTTCTCCCTCTGGATTTGGGTAGCTGCTGGAGAAATTTTCCATCTGTCGCTCAGTCCTAGTGAGTGCCTTGTCGAAGGCTCAAACACTTTATCTCTAAGTATCTTTTCACTGCCTGTCACTGTTCATCTGTCTCGCCCTTCCCCTTTCCTGGATCACTGCAGGCAAGTGCAACAAAGGCCTCAGTTCTGCCACACAGCTTTCCTTTAATGTGTTTGTTGAAGCTTATTGGAGGTGAAGGTCCTCATAGCTGTCTACTTTTTGTATCTTTTTGAACCTGTATTATACACTTCACTCAATAGAAAACGTTGAAAGATCCTATTAAAGGGACAAATGGAGTAAGTGTAAGGCATCCTTGTGATCATGTATTTAGGAAGCATAAGGAAAACGCTTCCTGTTTTTCATCCGGTTTATGTCTCTATGCCTATGGCTAAGGCATCTCTTTTTTTTTTAAGATTTTGTCTCTGAATCTCTCTCTTTTTAAGGTTTATTTATTGTATGTAAGTACACTGTAGCTGTCTTCAGACACACCAGAAGGGGGCCTCAGATCTCGTTACGGATGGTTGTGAACCACCATGTGGCTTCTGGGATTTGAACTCAGGACCTTCGGAAGAGCAGTCAGTGCTCTTAACCACTGAGCCATCTCTCCAGCCCCTAAGGCATCTCTTAAATTGGGCATAAAATAATTAAAACTGTTTATGAAGTGCTGGCATTAGGCACTACCCTAGCAGAAGTACAAAATAGTTATACAACACTGGCAAAAAGAGCAGTCATTTGAACTTCTTTTCTTTCTCTACACATTTTAGTGTGAAGCTTCTTGGGATTTATAATTCTTTCTTTCTTTCTTTCTTTCTTTCTTTCTTTCTTCCTTCCTTCCTTCCTTCCTTCCTTCCTTCCTTCCTCTCTTTCTTAAAAGATTTATTTATGTATTTATTTATTTTATGTATTTGAGTACACTGTTGTTGTACTGATGATAACGAGCCATCATGTGGTTGCTGGGAATTAAGCTCAGGACCTCTGCTCCAGTCCCGCTCACTCTGGCCCAAAGATTTATTTATTATTATATGTAAGTACACAGTAGCCGTCTTCAGACACCCCAGAAGAAGGCGTCAGCTCTCATTTCGGATGATCGTGAGCCACCATGTGGTTGCTGGAATCCGAACTCAGGACCTTTGGAAGAACAGTCAGTGCTCCTAACTGCTGAACCATCTCTTCAGCCCAGGGATTCTTTTTTTTTTTTTTTTTTTGGTTTTTGGTTTTTGGTTTTTTCGAGACAGGGTTTCTCTGTGTAGTCCTGGCTGTCCTGGAACTCACTCTGTAGACCAGGCTGGTCTCGAACTCAGAAATCCTCCTGCCTCTGCCTCCCAAGTGCTGGGATTAAAGGTGTGCGCCACCACGCCCGGCTCAGGGTTTATTTTCAATGATACATTTTATTTAGTTTTTGCTTTAAAATACTGTCTTTTTAAAAAGATTCAACAAATGTTAGATAAATTTATCTTACCATTTTCTTTCCCAAATATTTTAAAAGGTAGGAATTTGGTCTTAATTTTGTTTTATGTAATTTGGTATAATTATATATGATTATTACCTGTCTTTAAGGATTGTTATCAGAAACAAATCTGATGATACTGGTATTTGTACTATAATTTTGGTTCTGGTTTTAATATAGTTAGTCAGCTTTCCCCTACCTCTCCCTGCGTTTCAGAATAGGACTTTTAAAGCAGTGCTCCTGTTTCTGTCTCCTGAGTGTAGAAATTGCATGTCTGAGCCACCACACCTTAATTCAAGCCATCAGACTTTAAAGATATGTAGATGGGTCATAAGCTTGGGTTGCCACAGATAAAGACACTTACTCTGGTGTCTTTGTTTCCTATCATTAAAAATTATGGGCTATAGCCGGGCCTGGTGGCGCACGCCTTTAATCCCAGCACTTGGGAGGCAGAGGCAGGCGGATTTCTGAATTCTAGACCAGCCTGGTCTACAACCGGGCTATACAGAGAAACCCTGCCTCGAAAAACCAAAAAAAAAAAAAAATTATGGGCTAATAATTCCTCCCATGAAAAATAGCTTCTGTAGGTTTTAATGGAAAATACGTATGTTCATATCTATAAATATAATCAGCATTTTATGCAAGAAATGAAGAATTCTCACAGTTTTAATTCTTTGATGTCCTTTTTAGGAGGTAAGTAGGAACTGTGAGAGGATCCTTTTTCACAGGGTTTGTAATAGTGCTTCCAAGCTAGACAGCTGTTTTGTTTGTTACGTCCACTTCAGCAGCGCATCTGAAAATGTCCTGTGAATTGCTTCCAGCTTGGAAACACACTGACGTGAGATCTTCCCCAAGAGCATTTCTTTAAATTTTTTTATTACGAGGATTAGAGGTATGGCTCAGCAGTTAAGAACACTGACCACTCTTCTGAAGGACCTGGCTTCAGTGCCCAGCACCCTTTTGGCAGCTTTCAACCACCTGTAAATCCAGGGGCTTTGTATCTCTCCTGGGTTCTACAGGCACCAGGCATACATGTGTTATACAGATGTACATGCAGACAAGCATCCATACACATCTATTAATAAAATATGTTTAAAAAAATGTTAAGGTAAAAATAAAATAAAAAAGTAAAATTTTAAGGTGATAGAAAAAGGTATAGATTTTATGAACCTGAATGTGGACATTGAATGATTACCATTTAAGACCAAATTTTGGGAAGATTAAAGAATGGGACATGTTACTAATCTAAAATAGACAGCTCTTGGAGGTGAAATTTAATGAACTTAGTTGTGTCAGAATTTTGGTTGGCTTCCAATTAAGGAATCATCTAAGTGCTAGGGAAGAAGCTAGTGAGGAATAAGGAGGTGCTTGGGAGTGTGTTTCTTCTTCCCTCTAGTTGTATTTTCCCATTTCATTTTATCTTAGTCTTTCACTGTACCTTTCTGTGATTCTGCTACTGTGCTCTAACTGATAACATTACATTTGCATCTTTCATCCCACTCCTTAACCCTCCAAAGGTCTAAGGAAGAAAAACTTGTCTCCTGGTGCAGTGGAGTCGGATGTGAGAGGAATAACTGGCGTTGATCTGTTTGGAACTACAGATGCAGTGGTAAAGCATGTGCTAGAGGTATTTATCTCTGTCGCTCGCATTCGCTGTGGGTGAGGGTGTGCTACCACCCTCTAGGGACAATCTCAGCATGCTACTGATTTAATTTTCATCTCGAAATGAGTGTGTGATGTGTGTGAGCATGTGTACTGCAGTGCCTGTGAGGAGTCCAAAGTGACAGTTTTGTGCAGTCAGTTCTCTCTGTGGACCAGTCCTGTGGGTCCCAGTGTTTGAACTGTGCCTTGAGGAGCAAGCAGTTTATCACTGAGCCATCTCACTGGCGCACATTTATTTTTCAATTCTTTCAGCAAATATTTAAGTGTCAGACACCATCTGAGATTTGAGGAATAGAATTGTAAGTAAGCCAACAAAGAAAGGAAGATAACATGTCACCTCAGAGAGAGTTATAGCATCTTGTAACTCCAGTAGGAAGAAAGCTGGACATCATGAAGCAAAGCCATTCTTAGACCTTGTAGAAGGAGGGATCCCAAAGAAAATCAGTGAGAAGTACCAAGAACCAGTTATATGTAAGATATAAGAAACTTGTTCATGGTGGGAAATAGATAAGACTAAGAAAAGAAACTAGGTTTTCTAAAATTAAAGTCTTACTATAAAACTACTTGCTGAAATTGGAACTGTTTAATTTCACAGATGAAAAAAAATTGAGATTTAGAAAAATTACAGTTCCCCAAAGTCTAGATGTATGCATTGAATCCTGGACTCCAACTTCAAAACCCAATGTTTTTACAAATACAAAATACCCTTAAAACTTCTGACTCAAAACTGCCGTATCTGTAATTCTGTCAGAGAAGTGAAGTACAATCGTGTAAGTAGAATAGAGACTGTCATGAAGTTAGTGTCCTTAACTTTCTGGCCTTTAGACTCTTAAGGCTTCATCAGAATTTAATTTAATTAGTTTATTTTTATGTATAGGAGTATTTTACTTACATGTGTATCTGTGTACCATGTTAATGTCTGTCTGCTGCCTTCAGAGGCCATAAGAGGGCACCATATCCCTTGGAACTGAAGTTACAAACAGGTATAAGTTATATCTGGTTGCTGGGAACCCAACCTGGGTCATTTGTAAGAGCGATCAGTGCTCCTAGTCGATTAGCCATCTCTGTAGCCCCGTGTTTTTGTGCACATGCCCTTCCACTGGATGACACCCCCAGCCTAAACCTGAGAACTTTTACAACGTGGATTTTTGTCAGCATACATTTTATTAGCTGTCAGAGCAATGATGTCATCACCTATAATGCATCCTGTGGAAAACTCCACTATGTAGTCATGGATAATAACAATAAAGGCAAATAAAATCTTAGTAGGATTTGAAAAATAGCTTTGAACTTGCAGATTTTCCAGTGGGATCTTAGGACTCTTTCAAGGGATTCCAGATCATAGTTTGAAAATGTAGGCATTAACTTATAAGTCTTTATACTTAAGATGTTACAATTACTTGTAGAAATAAAGCATCTATAGACAAGTAAAAAGTAAGGAAAAACTTAACTATAAACAAAGCTGAATTTCCTGGAGGAAATGTTTGCAACATCCCATGAGAATTTGAAGTAATATTGGACATGTTGATATGGTTAGTCTAATGTTCAAAGCTTTACAATAAGCCAAAAAAAAACAAAAAACAAAAAACAAAAAACCAAATGTTTGTTACAAAAAAAATAAAGTTAAATGAAAATAAGACAATAACAACTGAACTCTACGGTGGCACAATCCCTTAAGTCTTTTTACCTGAGTATTTCAGAGGCTGGGGAAATAAATCAGTGATAGAGTGCTGACTTAGCACCTGTAAGGCTCTGACGCTGATTGCCCGTATCACAGAAAAAGAAACAGACAAATTTTGTTATAAACACCAGCATGGTATTCTTTGAATTGTTTTTTTTAAAACTGTTGTAGAAGACCCACTTTTTCTCTCTTTTTAACAGGGTCATGACCGTGGAGTCAACTGGGCTGCCTTCCACCCGACTATGCCCCTTATTGTATCTGGGGCAGATGACCGGCAAGTGAAGATCTGGCGTATGAATGGTGAGTACGGTACTGGTGATGCTGCCATAGCCAAGAAAGTGACTGCCGGCCAGCAAGGGGAAGCAGCCAGGTTTTATGGACTTTGACCTATTTTTCTGCCGTATGCCTTAGTTGATTATTTACTGCTATTCCTAAGTGCATGCTCATTGTCTCTTCCTCTCCTCCCCACGCCCCATGACAGTATCTTGATTTTGAGAGATAGGAACATAGTCGAGAGTAAAAGTTCATGTGACAAATTATGAGTAGCTACTTTGTTTTAGACTGTGTTCAGACCATATTTATATTATCGTGACTCAAAATTTCAATGATAGAAAGTTTATATTTGTTCTCAGAATCAGCAAGTAATACATACACTATGTGAATAAAATAGAGGAAAAGCATAAAGAATGGTTTAATATAGATGTTATAGTCAGTAGAGGTACATAATAAAAGAACAGAGATGTACAGAAAGATAGGAATTTACTCAAGAGGCTGAGGTAATACAAGTATTCGTCCCTAGGAGGTCAAAGCTAGCCGGAGCAACAGCAAAACCTTGTCTTGCCTCAAAAAAAAGAAAAAAAGAGAACTTGGAGGTTCAAGTAACTAAGAAAATAAACATAAAATAAAGAGGAAGAAACTTACATGAAAAACATTGTCCCATTTGGGGAAAATTAACTTTGTAGTAGTACTTAGCACTTCCATTAAAAGAGCATCATCACAGCTGTACATGACGGTATAGCCTTGCAGTATCAGCATGCATGACTGAGGCAGGAGGATCACACGTACAAGACCAGCGTGAGCCATATAGCAAAACCTTGTCTCCTCAGAAAGCTGGGGCTGAGATGACTCAGTGGACCCACAGAGGGCTGAGTTTGGTTCCTAGCACCTATGTCAGGCAGCTCACAGACATCTGTTACTTCAGCTCTGGGGCCCAAGGGCTGCCTTCTGGCCTCCACAGATACTACACTCGGATGCACAAAACCACATACAGATAAATACACACACAACTAAAAACACAAATAAAATCTTTTTTTTTTTTTTTTTTTTTTAAAGAATGGATGTTGGATTTATAGATCCCAGTGTTATTACAGCGAATTGTGATAACAATTCCTTTTGTTCTTCAGAATCAAAGGCATGGGAGGTTGACACCTGCCGGGGCCATTACAACAATGTGTCTTGTGCTGTTTTTCATCCTCGCCAAGAGTTGATCCTCAGCAATTCTGAGGACAAGAGTATTCGAGTCTGGGATATGTCTAAGCGGTAAGGGAATTATTTATGTCATGTGACCAAACCCAAGAGAAGGACCCTTTCTTTGTCTTATCCTGTCTTTGACACTTAGACTAGAAACCATTCACAGGGGCTGGAGAGGTGGCTCAGGAGTTAAGAGCACTGACTGTTCTTCCAGAGGTCCTGAGTTCAATTCCCAACAACCACATGGTGGCTTACAAACATCTGTAATGGGATCTGATACCCTGTTCTGGTGTGTCTGAAGACAGCTACAGTGTACTCATATACATAAAATAAACATACCAATCACAGCAGCACGTACCTGGAGTGTCAGCATAGCGGTGTTGGCAGGAGGATCAGGTCAGAGTCATTTTCTGCTGCTGCAAAGTGAGTTGGAGGTCAGCCTTGGCTACCTGAGACCCTGTCTCAAAAATTTAAAAAAAAAAAAAAAAAAAAGGCTAGTGAGATGGCTCAGCAGGCAGAAAATGAAAACTCACTTTCCACACAGGCCCGATGCCCTGCTTTAATCCCTGACCTATAGTAGAAGAGAGACAACTCCCAAAAAGTTGCCATCTGTCTTCCACACATGTGCGCACGCGCACACACACACTCTCCTTATGCAATGTTAATATCTGTAAAAGGAAAGGAAAAAATTAGAGTATTTCTTTTTCTCTTTAGCATGATGAAAACCAAGTCCTGTGTTCTGAAGTTTTGAGGGTGTATTGCTTAGTGGTAACAGGGCTTGCCTGTCATGCATGAGGCCCTAGGTGTAATCTGGACTGCTGTAAACAATAAATAAATAAGCAAGCAACAAAAACTCTTAGAAACTAAAATATCAACAATATTCATTAGGTGGAAATCTCCCTGTATTCTTTTTCTCTTCTAAATTTGAGTATATTTTTTTCTTCCCTTCATTGTTCAGCTAAAGAGGTAGAAATGTGAACTAAAAGTACATTAGGAGAGACGAGGGAGAAACTGGCCTGCCCAGGCCTGGGTTAGCGTGGAGCTTTCCCACTGTGTTCTTTGTAGATGTGGTCCTGATCCCTAGCTAAGTACATACCATTCACTGTCTCCAGTGCACTTTTAGTCATCTTCCAGGCCTGCTGTTCATTTTTCTTGTGTATGCTGTACTGAAGATTTTGAATTAGCATTTTCTCTGTGTGCACCTTTTGGTTTCCTAGGACTGGGGTTCAGACTTTCCGTCGGGATCATGATCGCTTCTGGGTCCTAGCTGCCCATCCTAACCTTAACCTCTTTGCAGCAGGTAAGTAACATTTCTTCTTCTCACTCCTCAGATTTAGTTGAAAGTTTGTAGATTTTAAAGTGACTCTTCGTTAGCTCTGTCTCTTATAAGTGATAATAGGAAAACAAAGAGAAGCAGAGTTTTCAGAGCCACCTAGCGGAAGCTTTTCTCAGTTTTGTCTGTCTTAGTTTTGGGATATGGAGCTCTCTCTTCAGTGATCTTCACTGTGAAGATCTGTTTAACCTTAAGCTCATTCTCTTTGATGTGCTTTTAGGAGCTCATAGGAGACTAATATTGAACATGTTAGAGTTCTCAGAGAAAGTAGAAGCCAAGTCTAATTCATTCATTTATCAAATACATAATAAAATATCAGTCCATACTCAGTATGCTGGTGTCAGAGCAGTACATAAATACTCCCTGCCTTAGTGGAGCTTTAACGGAGATAGTCTGTAAACTCTAAGTATAGAAAGTGATACGTGGGGGCTGGTGAGATGGCTCAGTGGGTAAGAGCACCTGACTGCTCTTCCGAAGGTCCAGAGTTCAAATCCCAGCAACCACATGGTGGCTCATAACCATCTGTAACAAGATCTGACTCCCTCTTCTGGAGTATCTGAAGATAGCTACAGTGTACTTACATATAATAAATAAATAAATCTAAAAAAAAAAAAACAGAAAGTGATTATGTGTTTGAAGATGCCTTGTATAAAGTCAAGGAAAGGGGGATGATGACAGTGGTGGCCTACGGGCTTGTAGTGAGTCCTCAGGAAAGTGAACATGAGTGAGAAAAGGGAGACTGCTGCCACAGCCTGCTTAGTTTGTATGAGGTCCTGGGTTCAAGAAGGGGAAGAAAGACCAGGGAGACGAGTGACAGAAAACTATTTGGAAAAGGTTTTAAAAACTGAATTCAGGAATGTATTTAGCTATTGTATTCTGTTTTCTATAGTTATAGCAAAAATGCTTCACACTGTGTACTTCTAAAAAAGGGATTTGAGTCATGCGGTAGTGGCTGGTTGAGGACAGCCTGGTCTATAGAGCAACTTCTAGGACAGCAGGGCTACTGTCTTGAAAAACAGAGAAACTGTCTTGAAAAACCAAAAGGGGGTGGGAGGTAGGGGGCTGGAGAGACGGCTCAGTGGTCAAGAGCACTTGCTACTCTAGCAGAGGGCTGAAGGTGTTCCCAGCACCCACGTGGTGTCTTACACCTGTAACACTCATTTCAGGGGAGCTGATGCCCTCTTTTGGCTGTATAGGCACTAGGCATATACAGTATGCTCCTACTCACATGTGGATATAAAATAAAAATAAAAATATCTGAAAAGGGGGTATTATTCACCATTTTGGATGTTGGAAATCCAAGGTGGAGCAGCCCCAGCGTTTGTCCTTTGGTAAAGGTTCCTTTTGTTCAGTCACAGTATGACACAGAGCATCATGAAAGGAGTGGTCAAGAGAAAGAGAGATCACATGACCAGGCAGCAATCCAGAGAGAGTTCAGGATATTCTTTGTATATCAACATTCTCCCCAGGTTAACGACGACATGTATTCTAAGAGGACATTAGTCCTAGAGTGCTCCTCTAATGGCCTACTGACATTTCATCTTTTAAAGAATCTGCCACCTCAGTATCACACAGCAAGCTTCTCCACGTGAACCCTAGGCACAGTCCATCTCCAAGCCGCAGTAGATGGCTCTTACCCTTTTGACATGTGAATATAATCATCCTCTTGCATCTATTTCTAGCAATCCTTTTTGCCTACAGCTGATTGTTTCCTCTGTTCTCTAGGCCATGATGGTGGGATGATTGTATTTAAGCTGGAGCGTGAGCGTCCAGCCTATGCTGTTCATGGTAACATGCTGCATTATGTAAAGGACCGATTCCTCCGACAGCTGGATTTCAACAGCTCCAAAGATGTAGCTGTGATGCAGTTGCGGAGGCAAGTCTGGCTCATTTCTCCTTTCCAAACCCTTTCATCTGTTCTCATAATGCACTGTCCTCAAGCAGGGCTCTTTAAACCAACCTTGTGGACCTCAGCTATCAGATATGGACAGCCCATTGAATAAACCTCCTCAATTTAAATAGATTTAATTTTTTCATGATAGATTCAGATGTGTCTATGAGGAGAATTGAGAGGTCTCCTCTTGAGACTGCCAGTGACCCTGTGGGGAAGATATTCTACTACTGATGCCTGCAAAATCTCTTGCAGGTTACAGAAAGTTCTTGGTAGAGAGTGGCCCAATTTGGTAATATAACTTGTTGCCTTTGCCATTTATGCCTTGAGGAACCTTGTGGCAGGAAGAGGTGATAAACCTAAATGACTACAGTACAGAATAATAAGGAAATAATGAGGATTTTTAGAAGAGTTGCAGTTTATCATAATCCTACCTTTACACAAGACTACAAGCCTAAACAGCAGAACTGTCTCTGGAACTGTTAACTCAAGCTATGATAACCTCTGGGATGCCTGGCCAAAGGAGCTTTGGAATGCCAGCTGCAGCATTCTGAAACATTCATGGTAGCAAACACTGGCATTCGGGGTTGATAACCACCCACTAGCTTCACTGTGACAGAAAGATGGGTTTATTCGAACAGTCCCAGGGATAGAAAACAGGCAGAGAAATCATATCATGCTACTCTGTGGTGTCCACTGCAATTATGTGTAGCAATTTGTAACAGGCAGAACCATCACTGCTTGCCACCTCTGATGACGGTGTAACTTCTGCTGTGCTTAGCTATTTAAACTATTGAGTAGTCAAGTTTTAATGGAAAGAGAAAAAATGCAGTATCTGTATTTCCTCAGTACAGGAGTGGTAAGCATACATGTCCTGAGTATGTAGACGTTGAAAGGATCAATTCTCTTGTCTATTCTTACCCCTATTCTGTTTCTTCCTCTTTATGTAGTGGTTCTAAGTTTCCAGTGTTCAATATGTCATACAATCCAGCAGAAAATGCAGTGCTGCTGTGCACCGTAAGTAATTATGGAGTCTCTGTAGGTTCTTCTTAGTTTTTGTTAGTATTTTACTGCTCTTACTGCCCTCTAATGGCCTCTTAAACTCTTTTTTCCTCAGTACTGAAAATTAAACATGTGGGTACCTGCTAAGCAAGTTGTCTCCTTTCCTGATAGAGCTATTACTGGACATTTTATAAGAGCTAACACAGTAGACACTAATAGGCTCAAACTGGATGGTTTCAGTTGTTGTCACCTCTTAAGGGTTGTGAGGTGATCAGAAGGATTGTTGACACTTGTTTGTTATCCTTCTGGTTAGGTGAACATGGGAGACCTGTGTTGGAAAGCTGGTTCTTTTCAGTAAAGTTATCAGAGTTATCAGAGCTCTCCCTGTTCCCTGCCACACAGGTTGCAAAAAAGGAAGCAATGTCATTCTAACTTTAAGACCCAGGTGGCTAGATGAAAACTGTCCCCTAGATAACTTTGGATATGCAATCTCCTTTAGTATCTAACACTGCCATATTCTTGAATGTCTTCTTCGATCTGTTTTGTTTTGTTTTCTTTGTTTAATGTGACAAGTGTAATCAAATGAGACCTCAGGTTCATCATTTTTTAATTGGTGGAATAGAGAAATCTTGGGTGTCCTCAGGTAACATTGCATACTCAGAGAATCAAGGAAGCAGTGCCGTCAGTGCTTAGTTGTGTGGCTAAGAGAGTGCGGTTCTGACACAGGAAAAGGACACCCTCTGGGTGCAGGTACCGCAAGTAGGAGAAATGCCTTTTCTGTCAGGAAAAATCAGGGTCTTCAGTGCCTCCCTCACCAAACATGTTTGCCCCTTTCCCCTCCAGAGAGCAAGCAATCTAGAGAACAGTACCTACGATCTGTACACCATCCCCAAAGATGCCGACTCCCAGAATCCTGATGGTAGGTGCCATTTGTCTCCTCCGAGTTGCTTCCAGCTCTCCTCACGGTAGTATCACTTCTTTTCAAGTTTTGCACATCCCATCCCCAGGCCATGGCTATATCATTCTTGTCTGTTGGCAGGTGCTGCTGACAGTTGCACCAGAGGCAATTGTGGTGTGAAATATTCATGTTCTGCCTCCATTTTATTACCCCAACTAGATATATATATTTTATAATTTGGTTATTAGAACCTCTCCATTTCCCTTTCAGCACAGCATGTTACCCTAGATTATTGTCAGCTGGTATGACTTTCACCCTGGTAGTTTCATTTATTTAAAAATGTGGCTCCAGTCTTGCAGTGTCTCATCTTGGGGGTGGGGATTTATACTCTCCTATCTATATCCAGATCCGATTTGCTTCCTTTTGCTTGTCAAAAAGATGAGGCTGCTCACAGCCCCATGACCCACCTGGGATCCCAGGATCCAGCTGAGACCCCTGCCTGCCTCTTTTATCACCACCATCCCTTGTTGACGTCCTTACTATTAGAATTTGCTTACAGAACATTCTGTGGATAGATGGGAATCTCATTTATGTTCTTTTCAATGCAGTTCTTCTAGTGGGTTTGCAGGCCTTACCCCTTCTGAAGTTTATTCCACGGGCCCTCCCGTTTACTAGTACATTTTGATATTTATACCCTCCAAAGTTCTGTGAAATATTTTGCTAGTTCTGTTCCTTTTGTGAGTGCCAACAGGTCATTATTATTGTAACACTCTTTTGCTTATTTTGTTTTTTTGGAGAGGCTATGTATATGTATGAGACAAGGTCTCACTGTATAACCAGGTGAGCCTAAAACTCATGGTTCCCCTTGGTAATGGAGTTACACACTATGCCAACTTGTTTCAGTCTTTTAAGTGTTCTTGGAGTGAGATAAGGAGAGAAGCAGGAAACCCGTGTATATTGGGATCCATAAAGCAAAGTCTCCTTCACAAAGCAGTCAGTTAAGCCTTCCTAACTAAATCTGTGGCTTGATGCTACCAACTCCAGCTTGGGTTTTGTTGTTGTTTTTCCATATCTGTTAACAATTACTAGACCTTCTGTTCTCCATCCTTTGGGAGAGATAATAATTATAAAGGTGTGGTCTAGTGATGGACTCCAGAGAGGAGAAAGCAGACACTGGAGTAGTATTGGTTGTGGTAAAATTTTGTTTTGTAAATTGTTTGGCACTCCAGGTACCAGAGAAGTACAAAACCAGGCTGGCCATCATGTTTTCTGATCTGTTTTCTACTACTAAAACAGATAAAACTATTGGAATATATACTTTCAAGTTTCTAAGAGAGTAGAGTATCCATTTCAAAATTCTAATCAGTTGCAAACTGAGGAGCATTTTATAGCTCTCCTCAGGGCAATAATAGTGAATTGACATTCACCGAGCAACAGCTTGATGCTGTGTTGCCCAGCACTGAGCCTGTCAAGATTGAGCTGGAAGTGCTGTGTCCCACCCTGCCTGTGCAGGAGGCCTGTATTAGCATGTTAAAGCAGCAGCACAGCTGCGACCTGGGGTTGGGCTCTGTCACTTCTCCAGCAGTAGAGAGGAGGTCTTAGACTTTGACAGGCTGCTTGCTGTGCCTCAGCTTGGCTAGGAAACCTCTGCTCGTTAGCTTGATGGAGTATGCTGTCTCCCAAGATGGGCAGCATCTCTGCCAGTCTGTGGTGCTGGCTGAAATGCAGCCACTTGGCCTAGAGATAAGAGGCTTGGCAGGGGTGGGGGCTGGAGTTTGGAGGGAGCGGATGGGGGAAAGTCACTGACAATAGCCCAAGGTTATGGCTGAATTAGTTAGGAAGCAGCTGAACTGGCAAAGCCAAAATGGCAGCTCCATGGCACCTGACTCTGTCACCTGCTAGTGGCTCACCACATGCTCCCACACTCTGGTTTTGTTCTCCTCAGCCCCTGAAGGGAAACGATCCTCAGGCCTGACAGCGGTTTGGGTTGCTCGGAATCGGTTTGCTGTCCTAGATCGCATGCATTCAGTAAGTGGAAACCAATTTAGGGAGTACAGTAATGGTGGCCCATACTTAAAGAACAGTTTCCCTTGTCTCCCATCAGCCCTAGTCATAGACTAACCCCGTGGGGAGGGAAAGTTGATTTGATTGGGTTGGTGTTGCTAGACCTCTGCCTTCTGAACCTGGAAGAGCTAAAACCATCAGATTTTAAGTACATGGATTAGATGAGAGGGATGTTTTCCTCCTTGTCCCACTCCCCTATTGGTACTTAAAATGTAATAGATTAGAGAGCCAGATGGTGATAGACATCTTTAGTCCCAGTACCTGGGAAGAGAAATGCATACGTATGAACAGACATACAGACAGACAGACATTAATAAAATGTGATAGGCTCAAAGCAAGATAAGATAAGCAAGGGTCTTCCAATAAAATACTCAGGGAGAGTTTAAACCTTGGCTATTTTCTTTCTAGTTGATTGAGAAACTCAAATTTATGTGAATATCTTTGTTTGATTTTTTTTGTTGTTGTTTGCTTGCTTGCTTATTTTTAAGTACAGGGAATTGAATTTAGGGCCTTGTTCATTTGAGTACTCTACCACTGAGCTGTATCCCCAGCTTTGATTTTAACGTGTTCATTTGTGTAATTTTGTGTTTGTTGTATGATTTTGAGAGTCTCACTGAGACTGGTGAAGATCTGCCTAGACTAGGAATGAACTCACTCTGCAGCCAAGACAGGGATTGAATTTATAATCTTCCCAAGTGGCTGAGATTACAGGCCTGCACTCTGAGGCCCAGCCTCTTAGGATTTCTCTCCTCTCCTCTCCTCTCCTCTCCTCTCCTCTCCTCTCCTCTCCTCTCC
>NC_034594.1:144671731-144676435 GCF_900095145.1 Mus pahari
CTTTCTTTCTTTCTTTCTTTCTTTCTTTCTTTCTTTCTTTCTTTCTTTCTTTTTTTTGGTTTTTCGAGACAGGGTTTCTCTGTTTAGCCCTGGCTGTCCTGGAACTCATTCTGTAGACCAGGCNGGCCTCGAACTCAGAAATCCGCCTGCCTCTGCCTCCCGAGTGCTGGGATTAAAGGCATGCACCACCACGCCTGGCTCTTTCTTTCTTTCTTAAAGATTTATTTTATGTGAATACACTGTTGCTGTCTTCAGACACAGCAGAAGAAGGCATCCGACCCCATTACAGATGGTTGTGAGCCACCATGTGGTTGCTGGGAATTGAACTCAGGCCTCTTGAAGAGCAGCCAGAGCTCTTTTTTTTTTTTTTTTTTTTTTTTTTTTTTTTTTTTCAGCCAGAGCTCTTAACCCTGAACCATTTCTCCAGCGCTCGCTCGCTCTCTCTCTCTCTTTTAAAAGGAGAGAGGTTGGAGGCCAATGAGATGTCTTAGTGGGTAAGAACCCTTAACACCAAAGTAGATGACCTAAATTCAGTCCCTGGAGGAGAGAGCTGAGTTCTTCAATTTGCCCTCTGACACCCACACTTGGACACCATGAAGTATATGTACTTGCAAGTACACTTGTGTGTGTGTGAATGCACACACACAAACAAACAAAGAAAGAGAGGCCCTGGAGAGAGTCTTAGTAATCAACCTGATGTATAAATGACTTGGACAGGGGAAAAACTTCTTTATTAAAGGAGCAATTGCTGGGGGACATCTTTAGCTCTTGCCTTATTTATTCATTTCTTGTAACTCCACCCATTCTCATTTCAGCTTCTGATTAAAAACCTGAAAAATGAGATCACCAAGAAAATCCAGGTGCCCAACTGTGATGAAATCTTCTATGCTGGCACAGGCAACCTCCTTCTTCGGGATGCAGATTCCATCACACTCTTTGACGTCCAGCAGAAGCGGTAACATGACAGATGCCCCTGACAGACAAACTTGTAATGAGGGAGAGTGGGGATCTTTAATAGGGGTTTTGTTCTAAGCTTGCCATGTGGCCATGTGGCCTTGCTGTTTCTTGTACACTCATCTACAAGACTGTTTGTAATCCTTTTTCCCTTTCCATGGCTATTCTCCCACTGTGTGCATGCATCCCAGCAGTGTAGCAAGGGCTGTGTATTCAGGTATCTTTATAGTACATACCTGAACAAGGAATGGGTGCAGGTCTTGGGATGAGAAGAACACAAAATTGAATAGCACAGTTCCTGTTCTTAAAGAACTTAATAAGTCTAGTGGTAAAAATTGATAGCGATAAAGGCCTAGTAAGAGGAGGAGATGGGAAGGCAGAGAATGAGGAAGGGGCAGTGCAGAGTCTGAGCCAAAACAGTTTAGCTCACTGACTACAGTGTAGGCAGTGTTTCCATGGTGCTACATTGAGAGGTTGAATTCTTCATTAATTAAAGATGGAAAAGGCATAGGTCATAGCTTGAATTAGGCCCATTCATGATTACCTTTCTCTTGCTATCCCAGAACTCTGGCGTCAGTGAAGATTTCCAAGGTGAAATATGTTATCTGGTCGGCAGACATGTCCCATGTAGCGTTACTGGCCAAGCATGGTAAGGCTTCATCATATCCACCGTCTTAGAGGCCACCTCCTCCTGCCAGTTTACTGCGCTCACCCTGTCCAACAGAGCACTCATGCCCTTTGCCTCTTACAGCCATTGTGATCTGTAACCGCAAGCTGGATGCTCTGTGTAACATTCATGAGAACATTCGTGTCAAGAGTGGGGCCTGGGATGAAAGTGGGGTGTTTATCTATACCACAAGCAACCACATCAAATATGCTGTCACCACTGGGTAAGTTAATTATCTGAGAAAAAGTCTGGGAGAAGGTGGCTTCTTGCAATCAGTGTGCTAACTCAAGAGACATAGCTTCAGTTCTCTGTTAACTTTCCTTATGAAAAAGCTAACTGGGCATATATGTGCTAAAGGTTTTGTGTGTGTGTGTGTGTGTGTGTGTGTGTGTGTGTGTGTGTGTGTGTGTGCGCGTGTGTGTGTGTGTTTGTGTGTCTGTCACTGTCTCTGTCTGCCTGCCTGCCTGCCTGTCTGTGTGTGTGTGTTGACTCAGTGGGTAGAGGCAGTTTCTCAAAGGTCAGACAACCCGAGTTCAATCCCCAGATTCCTCAAAGTGGCAGGAGAGAACCAGGTCCTAAGAGTTTTCCTCCAGCCCCCCCACACACCTGCATTGTGTGCAAACACACACATAAAATAAAAAATTTCGAAAATTAGGGAAAAAAATTATAAAGGACTGGGGAGAGACCAGTGAGATCGCTCAGTAAGTTTAAAAAAAAAAAAAAAAAATGTGTGAGCCTGACAAGCCCCTTGACCCCAGAACCCTTTTATAGGTGGAAGGAGAGAACTGACTGCAGAGCTGTCCCCTGACCTGCACATGCACTGCAGCATGCATGTCTACACTACATAATACATGCATGCATATATAATAGTGATTTCTATTTCTGAAGAAAGACTGCTCATTGGTAGTTTGCTTTCCCAGAATGCCCAAGGCTTTAGGCTCAATTCCTGAAACTGCAAAAAAAAAAAAGTTTGTAGCACCTGTTCTGTCATAGAAAAGAACAAAGTCCTTTTGATCCTTTTGAGACATTTCCTGTTTGTATCAGTATTTAGGTAGCATTTGATGAAAGGGTAATGAGAAAAGACTATCTTAACTCTGTTCAGTTTTTACAAGCTGGATTTTCTACCTTCTGAAAATCATGCCTTTTATCCCCTACTCCTAGGGACCATGGGATTATCCGAACTCTGGATTTACCCATCTATGTCACAAGAGTGAAGGGCAATAATGTATACTGCCTAGACAGGGAATGTCGTCCTCGGGTCCTTACCATTGATCCCACTGAGTTCAAATTCAAACTGGCCCTGATCAACAGGAAGTATGATGAGGTATGAAGCAAAGCAACCTAACGAGCGTGTGGAAGGAAGGAGGCAGTGCTGCTTTTTCCTCACGAGTAATCTTTCCTTCCTACCACCCGAATGTCTAGGTACTCCACATGGTGAGGAATGCTAAGTTAGTGGGCCAGTCAATCATCGCTTATCTCCAGAAGAAGGGCTACCCTGAAGTGGCGCTGCACTTTGTAAAGGATGAGAAAACTCGTTTCAGCCTGGCCCTGGAGTGTGGAAACATTGAGGTGAGAGGACTGTGTCATCGGTCCCAGATAGCTGTAGAGAAAGAGCGGGCTTAGGGCCAGCGTAACTTAACAGTGTGCTAGAGGCTGGGCTCCAGAAGGTGCTGTCCTTGCTTATATTTTAGCCAGAGAAGAATTTTGGATGTTTTTAGTTAAATTGAGCTGTTTTTCTGTTACTATTTTTGTTTCCGCATATTCCTGTTTCTTCTGCATAGTATTTCCGCTCTTGTTACCATTCAAACTGAATTTAAGAGTTTCTAGGATAGAAGCTAGATAGCAAGAAATTTGAAGAATCTGCTCATTTTCCCTGACACTTGGTCTTTCGGGATGAAGTACTTATGAAATGTTGAGGCCCAGATACTGTTTGAAGGATAAAGGGGCTTAGGAAAGCTGCTTTTCCAGTCCTGTATTCCATTCCTTCTTTTATTCCCTCTGCCCTAAAGTACCTAAAGCTACTGTGGAGCTTCTAAGCTAAGGCACCAGGCTGGGAGAGCGCTGGCTCTGTGGAGTACACAGCACATAGGTGATTGTACTGTACTAGTGAACTTTGGAGGGTGAGTGAGGACACTATGCTGTGACTCTCTCATCGGGGAATTCAAATCACACTAGCAGATAGAATTCTCCAGAAAAATAGTGTGAAAGTAGTGATTCCAAGTACATTGAATTCCTTGGGAAATATTAGAGACAGATGTTTTGTTAGACTCCACTGGTTTTGAGTCATAGTGCCTACACTAAACCCTGACCATGGGAACTCTTTAGATTGCTCTAGAGGCAGCCAAAGCCCTGGATGACAAGAACTGCTGGGAGAAGCTGGGAGAAGTGGCCCTGCTACAGGGCAATCACCAGATTGTAGAGATGTGCTATCAGCGCACCAAAAACTTTGACAAACTTTCCTTCCTGTACCTTATTACCGGCAACCTGGAGAAACTTCGCAAGATGATGAAGATCGGTGAGTTCTCTATGGAAGTGTGGCACTTGTAGGGAAGGAGGAAGATAAATAGAGGAGAGAGATCTTTAGAGAGAAGACTTACGTTGGTTTCTCATTGACTTGATGCAGCTGAGATCCGAAAGGACATGAGTGGCCATTATCAGAATGCCCTGTACCTAGGTGATGTGTCAGAGAGAGTACGAATCCTGAAGAACTGTGGGCAGAGTAAGTATTCGTTCAGGACTTTCTGCTCCTTTGAGACCTTTACAAGGATTTTCTGGGAGTTGCCCTGGATTGTACTCTGTGTGTGTCTGTGTGTGTCTGTGTGTAAGGTAAAGGACAACTTGTGGGAGCTGGTTTTCTTTTAACTTACTGTGTTTCTGGGAGAGAACTCAGACTGCCAGGCTTGGTGGCAAGTCTATCTGTTGAGCCTTCTTGAGGGTCCAGATTTCCTATTTCTAGATGAGGATACTCAGACTACAATTTCTATGCAAATGTTACAAAATCTGAAAATCTCTAAAACCTGAAACATGTGTGATGTAGTTTCCAAAGAATATTTAAATTAAAGTTCTTTTTTTTTTTTTTTTTT
>NC_034594.1:144676455-144681773 GCF_900095145.1 Mus pahari
GGCTGGCCTCGAACTCAGAAATCCGCCTGCCTCTGCCTCCCGAGTGCTGGGATTAAAGGCATGTGCCACCACGCCCGGCTCTATAGTTCTTTTTAAAATTATTTTTAACAAACATTTAATGTGTGATAGACTATAACACTTCTAGTGATAAGTGGCAAAAGAACTCAGATCTTTCCGGATTATTGTGACAGCAAACGCAGATGTTTAAGTAGTATGGGATCAAGGATCGCTGTCATCAGGCACAGTAAACAGGGTTCTTTTTACTAGATACTTTTTGTAAAGAAAGGGTCGTATTATAAAGCCTTCCTTGGCCAGGAACCTACTGCATAGACCAGGTTTGCTTACTTCCCCCTTTAGCTTTTTCTTTTAGCTCCTCAAGTTTCTTCTCTTTTACCTTTGTACCTATCTTGCTGGCATACTTCTTGGGCTGTTTCAGAGGATTGCCACACTTGTGGTATCTATTGCTCCTTTCCAAGTTAAAACAACCAAGGGAGCCAACTCCCAACAGATTGTCCTCTGCCTCCACAAGCGTGCTGTGAGACTCACACAGAAATACACACGCACACGCACACGCACACACACACACACACACACACACACACACGCATGCACGCGCGCGCGCCATAAATATACTAAAATTGTAATAGATACAACAAACATCCCTCACAGGTAGAGTGTACATTAGCTTTTGTTCAGTGTGTGTAAACCTGCTGTCAAAGTCTGTCAGGCCTACAGACACAGACCCAACAGGAGAAGAATTCATTTCCATACTCAGGTGCATGGGTGTGGGCATTCCTTGATCTTTGTTCCTCTTTGTCTGAGAAACAGTAACATCTTGCCATGTTACCTTCTCCATCACAAAGTTCACAACATGGCAGTTGGTTTCTTTCAGAACAGGTTAACAAGATGACACCCAAAACAGAGTCCAGAATTATTGTAAGCCAATCTTGGGTGTGACATTGCATCCCTTCTGATATATTCTGTCCATTAGAAGCTGCTCAACAACTTCAGTGTACACTTATGTTTGGGTATTATGCAAGCATTTGAGTACTAGGAAATAGCGGTCAGGAGTTTCCCAAATTAACATTCTTTTGGAAATGCACCTATACCACAAACCTGTTTTTTCTGTAGAATCCCTAGCCTACCTCACAGCTGCTACCCATGGCTTAGATGAGGAAGCCGAGAGCCTGAAGGAAACATTTGACCCTGAGAAGGAGACAGTGAGTATTTACACAGATGTGTCTGACAACAGGATTCATTCCCATCTTGGCATAATTTAAAACCATAAATTTTACTCTACCATCTAATTACCAGGTGGGGAGTATGAAGGGGAGATAATCAAGAGGAAGCACTTTAACCCTTTGTGTATGATTCATGAGAGCTATTTGCATTTAATGTCTTTCTTACTCCACCTCTCAGATCCCAGACATTGATCCTAATGCCAAGCTGCTCCAGCCACCTGCACCTATCATGCCACTGGATACAAACTGGCCCTTACTGACCGTGTCCAAAGGGTTCTTTGAAGGCTCCATTGCAAGCAAGGGTAAGCACCCATTCCTCTTAGCACTTTTTTTTAAAAAATATTGTTTTTATAGAGAACTATCCTAAGTGGGTCTGAGTTGTACGCAGTTAGCAGATTGCTTACCCAGCATGTTCAAAACTCCGGATTCAGACCCCAGCATCATGCACATAACTGATCAGCGCCTGTGATACCAGCTAAAGAGATGGTGATAAGAAAATCAAAAGGCCAAGGTCATCCTTTGTGGGAACTAAAAGGGGGCTGGGGAAGAGAGGATAGCCCACATCCAGCCAGAGTTCCTCCTATGCTCTGGGCAGGTGGATGTGGGAGGGCTGCCAGACACTTTCCACTCGGCCCTGGGTGGGCATCGAAGCCACTGACCCCACTCAATGGGTGGGGTGGGGGGTGGACAAGGGGCAGCCCTCTCTGTAGCCCCTGGGTTATGGGAGAGAGGGCTGAGTGAGAGAGGTTCCCACATAGGCGAGAGTTTGCACAGCGAGTCTTGATGAACAGAGGCAGTCTGTGATTTTAAAGCTTTATTATAGAAAGGCAGGGAGAAAGAGAGAAGGTAGAAAGAGAGAGAGAGAGAGAGACCACCCATGGCCAAGAGGAGAGAAGGGGGAAAAGGAGAGAGAGACAGAGAGAGAGAGAGAGAGAGAGAGAGAGAGAGAGAGAGAGAGAGAGAAGGCTAGAGAGTAAGAAAGAGAGTAAGAGAGTGAGAGGAGAGTAAGGGGATTAAGAGCAAGAGAATGAGGAGGGGCCAAAAAGCCCCTCTTATGGTGTGCTGTTGCTAGGTAACTGGGGAGGAGTTTAGCCTGAAGGTCAGAAGCTTGGGACATTGCCTGTGTGACTACTAACCATGCTTCTCTTGTGGGGGCTGTGGGAATGGTAACTTCAACAGGAGCCAGGGTTCCAGGAGCATGAGGGAACTCCTTTTGTCCCGTGTAGGTGACCAGGTCCCAGGGTTCAGACCACAGCTCAAATGGAGTCTAGACTGTCTTTGCATAACCCAATGCCCCACAGTCCTTGGATTCATAGTCAGTTTTTGGACAGCCTGGACTACATGGGACCATTTCTTAAAAACAAACAAAAGGGGGAACTGGAGAGATGGCTCAGCAGTTAAGAGCACTGACTGCTCTTCCAAAGGACCAGGGAAGACCACAGAAGACCCAGCAGCCACACAGCAACTCACAGCTGTCTGTAGTTCCAGTTCCAGGGGATCTGATACCCCCATACCTGGGGGCTGAACAACAATTGAATATTGAAAAAGAAAAAAAAAAAACTGTTTAGAAAGTCCCTCTACCAGCTTCGCCTGTTCTTCTTTCTGTGTGAAGTTTCACAGAGCACTGAAATCCTAGCCAGGGCTAGGGTGTCTCCAAACTGAGGAAAGCTTTTTGAGATCTTTTTAAAGAGAACTTGAGCCCAGTACAGCACATATCTTTATTCTCAGCAGTTAGAAAGTTGAAGCAAGAGGAACAAGAATTCAAAGCCAGCCATCACAGAGACTAGTTTAAAGTCAGGCTGGACAATGTAAAACCGTTCCTCAGCTCTCTAGCCCCTGCCAAAAGAAAAAAGAAAAAAAGGGAACAAATTTAGAAAATGATGGTAAGCAGCTGCCTGCACTGCCGCTAACATCTCGAGCACTCACTTGGAGTGTTTCTCTAGTTCACCACACAGTCGGCATCTCCTCAGTGTTTTCCTGTCCATCAGGTGCTTCTCCCCAGCATCCAAGCCGAGCCCTACTGTCTGCTTGCATACTTCTCCTAGTTCACATCTGAGCAAGAGTCTAAGCAGAGGTCAGGCATTCTGAGTCTGGCCTGTTCTTGGCTTACCTCCTGCACCCACCATGTCTCTTTCTCTGCAGACTGTAGTAATAGTCACTTAGGAAAGATTTCAGAGAGAAATTCTAAGAGTGGGCAGCCAGAGGCAGCTGGGTTTTGGTGGCAGGGAGTTTGTTCTCCTACCTCAACAGGGATTGAAGCCAGAGCCTCATGCATGCTCGACAAGCTCTCTGCCATTGCCACCACCTCTGCCGTGGCCACCAAAACAAAACACCAAAAAACCTCTGGCTATCTCTCTTCTATTCCCTCTCTTTGTGGAAACTGTTTCAAGTTAGCATAACTTAATATATGACAAAACCAATAACTCATAGTATATGGATGGGAACTTTGGTGATGGCTCAGTCAGTAGAATCACTTCCATGCAAGCCTGAGGGTCTGAGTTTGGATCCCCAGCACTGGAAGTGGAGTCGCTCACATACACACAAATACACAGAGCAGAACAAGACAGAACCTTGGCAATTATTTTTGTCTTTTGTTTGGGGTTTGTTTTGAGATTTAACAATGTAATCAAACATATTTACTGACATTCACAGTTACCAGTTTCTAAATGGATAGCACATATTTCTGAGGACACAGTCCTGAACAACTTTTGAAAGCACACACCTTGCCTGTAGAGGAGATCAGTCACACTTGAGACTTGCTAGACTCTAACCAGTTCCCTCTGTCCTTGCCATGGTAGGGAAGGGAGGAGCATTGGCTGCTGACATTGACATCGACACTGTAGGCACTGAAGGCTGGGGAGAGGATGCAGAGCTGCAGCTGGATGAAGGTAAGAAAGCTGCCTTAGGACTAGCTGCTGAGGTGTTGGGCTCCATGTGCAAAAAGAATTTATGGAGCAGTCTACAAGCTTCTAATTCATGGAGCCAATAGGATCCTGATATTTTGCCTTTTGGTCAGGATTCCCATGCAAGTCTATTTTGATCATGAATTATCCTTACAGATGGGTTTGTGGAGGCTCCAGAAGGTTTGGGAGAGGATGCTCTTGGCAAGGGACAAGAAGAAGGAGGTGGCTGGGATGTAGAAGAAGATTTGGAGCTCCCACCTGAGCTGGTATGTGAAGTTACTGCTCTGGAGTTTCTCTCATTTTCATCCTATAAAAAAGTTGGTCTCTCTCTCTCTCTCTCTCTCTCTCTCTCTCTCTCTCTCTCTCTCTCTCTCTCTCTCTCTCTCTCTCTCTCTCTCCCTCTCTCTCCCTCTCACACACACACAACCCCCTTGTAGTGTGCCTATCCGGAAGTCTCCACAAAGAAGAGGCTCCAGAAAATCTTCCTAATCTGATACATAGCTCCCACTTGAGATGGGAGAGCCAGCGTTTGTTGCAAAAGAGAAGGAGATGTGCAGCCTCCCTCTAATCTGATGCTTATCTTTCATTTGAAAGAGGGAAGTGTTTAAGATCTGAACTGCAGCTTATGGTATGTCATTTTGGTCTTGGTGAGGTAGCTCCCATTCTTTCTGTCTTTCCATAACCATCACCTCTTTTCTCGAGCAAAGGTTAGCATCTAAATGTTGTACATTGATTTCACCAGAACACAGTACTTGGATGGCTAAAATAGCCCGGGAACATAGCTCAGTTGGGGACATAGCTCAGTTGGTAGTATGCTTTCCGAGCATGCACAAAGCCCTTGATTTGATCCCCACTCTATGTAAATCATGCATGGCGACATAAGACTATAGTCCTAGCACTCTAGGTAGAGGCAGGAGGAGTGAGTCCTTGCTACAGAGTGAGTTTAAGGTTCTGCCATACTCTGTTTAAACAAATAAATAAAGCCTTAATTTTCTTTTCTTTTTTCCTTCTAGGATGTACCCTCTGGGGTGTCTGGTAGTGCTGAAGATGGGTTCTTTGTGCCCCCAACCAAGGGAGCAAGCCCAACTCAAGTAAGCAGGAAAGCACAGTTACATAGAGATAGCCCAACTCAAGTAAGCAGGAAAGCACAGTTACATAGAGATAGCCCAACTCA
>NC_034594.1:144681818-144713085 GCF_900095145.1 Mus pahari
AGTAAGCAGGAAAGCACAGTTACATAGAGATAGCCCAACTCAAGTAAGCAGGAAAGCACAGTTACATAGAGATAGCCCAACTCAAGTAAGCAGGAGAGCACAGTTACGTAGAGATAGCCCAACTCAAGTAAGCAGGAAAGCACAGTTACGTAGAGATAGGTGCTTCTGGGCTGGCTAATACTGATGTCTGTGTAAGACACTGACTGCCTTTACAGATATGGAGGAGAAAAACTGGAAAGAGAAAGGAGATTTTTCACTTGGCTTATGTTTTGTATTTCTTACTAGATCTGGTGCAATAACTCCCAGCTTCCAGTTGATCACATCCTGGCTGGTTCTTTTGAAACAGCCATGAGGGTAAGTCTGCCCTGAAAACCTTGGCCCTTCCTCTTGAGTGTGTATTCGAGAGTCCTAGGGAGAATGGTTGACTCATCTTTTCAACCACGTGGGAATGATGTGACCCATGGGGCCAAGGTGTGTATGTGTGGCAGTGGTCAGCCTTGCTAAAGAGACTTGTTTCATAAGGGCCTTTTATCTGTTCTCCACTTGGTCTGTGGTCACGTTTGCCAGTCAGCCATTTCTGCTGCTTACACTAGTAAAATCAGCACCTCTTCCTGAATGGGTATTTATTATGGACATTGTACCAAGTGTTATGGTGACATAACCAAAACAGCCATGAACATTTGCTGTCACTCACTCTGTTGATTACTCTAAAATACTCTCTATAGATGTTTAAATGGAATAGATCCTGTAGCTGACTATATTTTAGTAGTGAGAAAGCAACACAGATAAGTAAAATGTCTTGCCCAAGTTTAATTTAATTTTTACTTGGTAGAAAACAAATCCCTGTGTTTCTTCTTTTCTTGTGTTCTAGCTTCTCCATGATCAGGTGGGAGTTATCCAGTTTGGCCCCTATAAGCAACTGTTCCTACAGACATATGCCCGAGGCCGCACCACCTATCAAGCGCTACCCTGCTTGCCCTCCATGTATAGTTACCCTAATCGCAATTGGTAAGTCCCCTTGCTCTGCTGTGTGTTTCAGTAGAGTGGATACTTCAGATGATAGCCACAGTGACATGGGGTTTGGTTTACACCAGCCGCCATCCTATTTCCAGCTATTCCCACAGTGTTTGATAGGAACAGAGTGGGAATCCTCCTTTGCTATTGACTATTCTTCTTTCTTCATAATTTTCCCTTTCCAGGAAGGATGCAGGGCTAAAGAATGGTGTACCAGCTGTGGGCCTAAAGCTTAATGACCTGATCCAACGATTGCAGCTGTGCTATCAGCTCACCACGGTTGGCAAGTTTGAGGAAGCTGTGGAAAAATTCCGTTCCATCCTACTCAGTGTGCCTCTTCTTGTCGTGGACAATAAACAGGAGATTGCAGAGGTAGGAGGAGTCTAGCCGCTTGCTCGATCCTGGGCACCTCCATAGTCTCGTCTATGTCCTGACTGTCCTCTGCAATCTCTTCAGGCCCAGCAACTCATCACCATTTGCCGTGAATACATTGTGGGTTTGTGCATGGAGATAGAAAGGAAGAAGCTACCTAAGGAGACCCTAGACCAGCAGAAGCGCATCTGTGAGGTAAGATGGGGAGACCAGCACCACATGGGCACCATCCCCATAACCTTCAATTCCGTCTAAAGTTGGTTGGTTTGGAAGTTTCTTGGCTTTGGGGAGGAAGAGAAATTGGAGTTCATCTCCATGAAGAGGTATTCCATTTCTCCACCATCGTTCCTCAGATCATGAGTTCCCATATTTTAAGAGGTAGAACTAATCTGTCTTATAGATAGTTGTGTTGGCTTTGTATTATTTTGTTTTTTTATAATTGTGTAACTGTTTATAAACAACAGCGGAACATCAGCCTGCTTTGTGTTCATTTCTGTCCACTAGATGGCAGCCTACTTCACACACTCAAATCTGCAGCCTGTGCATATGATCCTGGTGCTGCGGACAGCCCTCAACCTTTTCTTCAAGCTCAAGAACTTCAAGACAGCTGCCACCTTTGCCCGACGCCTGCTGGAACTTGGGCCCAAGCCTGAAGTAGCCCAACAGGTACAGGGGAATTCATCAGTGACTTTAGGGGAGTCAGATCTTAAATGGAAGAAGCAGAAACCAATATCCTTCTCTCTGAAACAATGTATATGCAGCACTGAACTCAAGAAAGCTAATAGAATGTTCTGCCTTCTGGTTACTTACTGACCTTGGGGCATCTTTTTTCCCTTGAAACCAAAGTAATTTATTCAGATATGGCATTCTAAAATACTCTATATAGATGTTTAAATGGAGTAGATCCTATAGTCGACCTGACTGTATTTTAGTAGTGAGAATGTAACACTGAGAAGAAAAATACCTTGCCCAAGTTATGATTTCTTCACACACTGCCCCACCACCACCACCACCACCCCCTCCCAGTGGCCCTGGCTGTCCTGGAACTCACTATGTAGACTAGGCTGTCCTTGAACTCACAGAAATTTGCCTGCCTCTGTCTGTCTCCCAAGTGCTGGGATTAAACGTGTGCACCACCACATCCAGCTTGATTTAATTTTTAATTTGACATTGGTGTTGGACTTACTGGCCCTTATGCTTTTACACTACAACCCAGAGCAGCTCCAGTGCCCTTGCAAGAGATGCAGCTAGCCTTAAGCTTCAGGTGACCCATCTTGACCTCTTATACTTTTCACTCATATTCCAGTATCTATTCCACCCAAAAACATTCTCCTTGGGCGCTAGAAACCTGTTTCAACTCTTTCTGGGGCCCAATTCTGATAATCTAATCCCCAGATGTGGACAGAATTGTGGCTTTAGAGCAGTGGAACCATGTTGGAGAAAGAGAAAGATTTCACTGTGTATCCCAAACTGACCCTCAAACTCCTGAACCTCCCGCTTCTGCCTTCTGAGCTCTGGGATGTAGCAGTACAACCAGCACAGTG
Source organism: Mus pahari (assembly GCF_900095145.1). Taxonomy (NCBI): domain Eukaryota; kingdom Metazoa; phylum Chordata; class Mammalia; order Rodentia; family Muridae; genus Mus; species Mus pahari. The sequence continues at coordinate 144,684,749 of NC_034594.1, forward strand.
GCAATTGTCTTTTTTTTTTTCACATATATCCTGTACAGAGCATGGGACCTGTATTCTCACAGCATAGTTACTTGTGTTGTTATGTTCTGGTCTTTGAGACTGATAACTCAGGCTGTCCTAGAACTTGAGATCCTCCTGCTCCTGTGTGCTGGGATTATAGAAATAAACCATCCTGCCCAGCATATAGTTACTCCTTGTATCAGATACTGTGTTGCTTTCTCTACTCTAAAATAAAATGTTCCTTCCTTCCTTTAGACAAGAAAAATCTTGTCTGCCTGTGAGAAAAACCCCACAGATGCCTGCCAGCTCAATTATGACATGCACAACCCCTTTGACATTTGTGCTGCATCTTACCGGCCCATCTACCGTGGAAAACCAGTAGAGAAGTGTCCACTCAGTGGGGCCTGCTATTCCCCTGAGTTCAAGGGACAAATCTGCAGGGTCACTACAGTAAGTACTGTCCTCAAGAGTGTGTCTAGCAGGGATGGGGATCCAATAAAAAAAAGGATGTGTGTGGGATGTTGAGGGAAGGGGCAGGAGAAGGAAGCGCGGTGCTGGTTCTCTCAGCCTGCATTTGTCCCGCTCCCTGAGGCGGGGACACTGGGAAAGCCAGCTCTTTCCCACTGTTCACTTCGCAGCACCAAGCGTCCATCTGCCTGCCCATCGGTGGTCTAGGGCGTAGGCCATCTGGAGTTCTCTAACCTGATGCTGTTTCCCTCTTCCACAGGTGACAGAGATTGGCAAGGATGTGATTGGGCTGAGGATCAGTCCTCTTCAGTTTCGCTAAGGCCCTTCACGTGCATGGTTAGTTACATACTGTTCCTCAGAGTCTCCCCTTACAGCCACATTCAGCTTGTTGATGTTGGTTCTCCCTAAAACGTCATGTCCTCTCTGCTTTTGCAAATCCCAAGTTTCAAACTTGACTTCCTTGTTCTTGCAGACCTCTCTCTTGATGGTTTCTGTGCTTGTGATTATCAATGACTTTGCCTTTCAGCTTGGGCCTTCCAAGGAACAAATGAAAACTTTGTGCTGGCCATTTGTTTATCAAATTCTTAGTATTTACTCCTCCCTAATCTACCACCTTCGTTTCAATTCTACTAGAAAGCAGCAGGATTCAATAAATGCCATTTTTCCCAGCCACTCAAGTTGTTAACTATCCCATATTTTCCTTGGGTATTTAATGTCATAATTAGGTTCCTTCTTTATGTGGGCCCACACACTTCCAGGCTGAGAAGAAGTCATTTGGTTTTGCAAAATGTATACCGTTTTTCATTGATTTGTTTCCGTCCTTTATGTCTTACCATCGTTGTTATGTTCTGTTGCCCTCACTAAATAAAGTAAATTTCTGAGAGCCTCCTGCTTGCCGTTTCCTTGTTGGACACTCACTTTCATGACCCTGTCACATCTGTGTAGCTGTCTCACCAGAGCAGATTCTTTAACTCAGGATCACTTTTTAATCATTGGATGCATTATATTCATTTTAAACTAATACTCATGAGAAGGGAAAAACGATACTGTTTTTCTTAGAGACATATGAAGCATCTACATTGCTGGGGACTGGTGTAAAGAGTTTCCTGTACCATGTTTACTGCAACTATTCATTTCAGATTATAGCCAGTATTTGCTGAGCTCCTTCAGTGTCCACCACTGCTCTATGTGTTTTACATATTATGTGCACATAAAAGAGAATGAGGACATAATTACATATTTACCGTAAGTACATAGTTGTCTTAGCTTCTGCTCCCAGTGGGGTAATAAAACACCCTGACAAGAGCACATTAGGGGAGACAGGGTTCATTTGATTCAATGCCATGTGACAGTCCTCATTGCAGGGAAGGGAGGGTGGCTGAACCTTAAGCAGCTAGTCACATTATACCCATGGTCAAGAGTGGGGAGCACTGACGTCACACCTTCCTGCCAGTCTTCAACCAGAGCTGTCTTTCTTTGTGAGACAGAGTCTTACTTGGCTGCTTGTAGACCTGGCTGGCCCAGGACTGAGGAGACTGGAGAAAAAGGAGAAGTCTACCTCCTTTTAATAACAGCATTCTGAAGACAAGCAGAGGCAGGTGGCTTTCTCCTTTAAATTCAGGACCTCAGGCCTAGCAAATACTGCTGCCCACAGTGGGCAGGTCTTCCATATCAGTTAACAAAATCATCCTTCATAGACATTGTCTGAGGTCCTTCCACCAGGGGATTCTAGATGGCATCAAATTGATAGAACTATCACAGTTGTCAGTGTCTTGCTTCTAAGAATAATTGCATAAATGAAGTTCGGCCAGCAGTCTTTAGACCTATGCTGCCAGGCCAGTGAGATGGCATAGGAAGTAAGAGCACTTGGAGGTCAAGACTGACAACTTGTGTTTGATCCTAGAGATCCACATGGTGGAAGGAGAGAATCTGTTCCCCCGAGGTAGCACATAACCTCCACACAAGCATCATGGTGTGTAGGCACCATTCCACCTCTACATTCACAGAATTTTTTTGAAACTTTTATTAATAAAAACCAACTAAACTACCCAGTGGTGGTGGCACATGCCTTTAATCCCAGCGCTAGGGAGGCAGAGGCCAACTGATGTCTGAATTTGAGGCAGCCTGGTCTACAGAATGAGTTCCAGGACAGCCAGGGCTACACAGAGAAACCCCGACTCAGGAAAAAAAAAAATCAAAACAAAACCAAAAAACTATGTGCCTTGTGTATCTTTTTCCTGAGCCACTCAGTTCCTATTAGTTTCCCCCAAACAGGTAACTACTTAGCAGTTTCCTTATGGCCTTCAAAAAATACACTTATGAGCAGATATAACTGTGTTCTTCCCCACCTTCCTTTTATACATGACAGGAACATAATTTTTTTTTATTCAAGATAGTTTAAAGTTTTATATGTGTGTTGTGTGTTTAGGTTTTTCTCATAGTATCTGGATTATTTGTAACCTTTCAAAATTATCAGCATTGCTGCAGTGAATAAACTTGAACATAACATTGTGTGGGTGGGGGAAGTGTGCCTGACTGAGGAGGAAAGGCTGCTCCAAAGAGCACAGGACTTTAGTATTTTCAGATTTAAGAGTTACTTTCTGTCTTAGGGTTTCTATTTCTGCACAAACATCATGACCAAGAAGCAAGTTGGGGAGGAAAGGGTTTATTCAGCTTACATTTCCACATTGCTGTTCATCACTGAAAGAAGTCAGGACTGGAACTCAAGCAGGTCAGAAAGCAGGAGCTGATGCAGAAGCCATGGAAGGATGTTCTTTACTGGCTTGCTTCCCCTGGCTTGCTCAGCCTGCTCTCTTATAGAACCCAAGACTACCAGCCCAGGGATGGTCCCACCCACAAGGGGCCTCTCCCCCTTGATCACTAATTGAGAAAATGCCTTATAGCTGGATCTCATGTAGGCATTTCCTCAACTGAAGCTCCTTTCTCTGTGATAACTCCAGCTGTGTCAAGTTGACACAAAACTAGCCAGCACACTTTCGTAAATATAATCCTCAAACTGAGGGTGCTTTCTCAAAAATGTGTATATTAGAGAATGTTTTCTTAAGTTTATACATTCTTCCTTCAAGTTCAGGCAAGAATGTGGCACAGCAGTTCACACCCATAATTCGGATTCTTGGGAGGTTAAAGCAGAACAATTGGCAAAAGAAAAAAAAAAAAAAAGGATATCTTGGGGTTAGAGAGAAGGCTTAGCTGTTTAGAACAAAGACTGTTCTTGCAGAGAACTCAAGTTAGTACCTAGCACCCACATCTGGTGGCTGCCAACCACCTATAACTCTAGCTCCAAAGGGATTTGCCACTTCTTGCCCCTGAGAGCAAGTTCAGTCATATATACATACCCTAAAATGCATGTGTAAATGCACACACAATTCTAAATAATTTAAAATTTTTAAATATTGGCAGACAGATCTCTGTGTGTTCCAGGCCAACCAGTGCTATATAGTGAGATCTTGTTTCAAGAAAAAAAAGTCTTTTTATAAGTTTACAAATTAGAATTGTATACAAACATTCTAATGTGAGTTTTGTAAACAAAGTTGATAATCTCTGCTTCTTGAAGTTTATCTAGCTGGGGGAAGAATGGATAGATGTGAAATAATTGTGAATATCAGTCAAGAATCTGAAATTAATCAATAAGCAGTGGCGAGCCATCAAGTCCTTAAACAAAAATGGAAAAATTCTGTGAGCAAGATAAGGCTTGGTGGTACATATCTGTAATCCTACTATTTGGAAGGTATAGCCAACAGGATGAGTGGTTCTAAGCCTGCCTGGGCTAAAGTAGCCCCCAATTGAAACAAGCAAGAAAGGGAAGGAGGATGCTATAAAATACTGTCTTTTCAGTATTCACTATATAATAGGAAGGCAGAAAGATCCATTGGGGGCAAATAAGCATTAAAGTAGGATTCTAGAAATACAGAAATATAGAATAGAAAAGAGAGACAGGTGTGGTAGTACACCCATTTAATGCCACCCACCTCCCTTGAGGCAGAGGCAGGAGTGGAGTATTTTTTTTAGTTCAAGGCCAGTCTGGTCTACAGAGTTCCAGGAAAGCCAAGGCTACATAGAGAACATTCTCAATAAAACAAAACCAAAACAATCCCACACACACACAAAGAAAACAAAGAAATAATTCAAAGAAAGAATCATGTTTGATTTTTAGTCTGCTTAAGTAACATCTGTTTCCAATTCTATCTCCAGTCAACCCCTACAGGTAGGATCAGCCCTGATCCACTTGTAGATTTCACTGTGCTCAGCACGATTGTGTACAACAGTAGATGCTCACTACACGGTAAAAATAAATTTGGTAATCATTGTTTATCTGTTTTGTGTATATGTCAAGGTGCATTCGCGGAGGTCAGAGTCCAGCACATGATAGACATCTCTCCTACCATGTGTGCTTTGAGGATGAAATTAACGTTGCCTCAACTTGGCAATCCTGTCTCAACCAAAAAATTGCTCGTTTAATAACTTCATATTTTAGCTGAGCTTTGTGTGTAATCTCTGCCCTTGGGGGGGTGGAGACAGTAGGATTAGAAAACCCTGCCTGAAAACAAAACCTCTCCAGATTATAGATTCCAAATTAAAGATGAGACAAACAAAACGCAATAAACCCTCCCACCCTTCTGCCCCGCCCCCACAGTACAGTTGGGCCTGGTGGGTCAAGTAGTTTGGAAGTGGAGACGGGGAAGGGAGACTCCGATTTCTGGACCACCTTGAGCAATCTATCTACTTCAAGGCAAACCGCTGTGGCTGTGTAGCTCCAGTGGTGGAGTGCTTGCTTAATACGTGCGAGAACCTAGGTTTGAGTCCCAGCCCAAGAAAAAAAACAAAAACAAAAACAAACCCAGTTCCCTGTCCCTTTAAAAATGGCGGTCCTGCACGGTCGAACGATATTATTGGCTGCGCAAGTCATGGGGGCGGGGTTGGGGGCGAGGCATTGGTGGCGCCAGTGGTTCCACCTCCTACGGCAAGTCGGAGGCAGTAAGATGGCGGCTGCTGAAGAAGGTTGCGGTGTTGGGGTCGAAGCCGACCGGGAACTGGAGGAGCTTCTGGAAAGTAAGAGCCCACGATAGGAGAGTCCAGAAGTATCGGGGGAGAGGACCCATCGTGGGGGTTAGAGGAACTTGAGATTTCTGGGCGGGGCGGGAGAATCTCTCCAGTGATCGGCGGGGAGGTGGTCTGAGTTCGACCCCGGCCGTCTTTATTAGCTGGCTCTCTCCAAACCGCACATCTCCCTGCGAAGGGGAACACTAACCATAATGAGCTGTTTCACGAGCCCCTTACAACTTCTCTTGCTTTCGATTGTCGGATTGTTGTCGAGGCAAGGCTCTCACTCGGTATCCCAGGCTGATCTGGAACTCGCGACGGTCTTTTCTGCCTCAGCCTCTGGGCATACTGAGATCACAGGCCGGACCCACCAGGATCGCCTTCAGTAAATTATTGAAATCACCTCTCCTTTCAGTAGCAGGATTCACAGAACGAAATAACCTTTAAGCTCCAAAGGTCCATATGTCCATGGTAGTATCTTTCTTAACCCGAAACGCCTTTCTCCCGCACAGTCTTTCCTCATTCTTTTACCAGACCCCTAGTTCTTCCGTGCAAGTAGTTGAAGAAGTCGCCTTTTAAAATTAGTGTGGTGTTGAAAGACTGTCTCGTGTAGTCTAGGCTGACCTCACACTCACTGAGTACTGCAGGGTGGCCTTGAACTTGTGATTTTTCCAGTCCCTTCCTCCAAATTCTAGCATGGCACCACAATGCCTGACATCCCTTATTTATCCTTTGGAGAAAACAAAGCGAGTCAGTCCCAGGGGGAAAGATCTCTTCTTCCTGAAAAGATGGTGGACCTTCATTTCTTTCTTGGCCTTGCACTCCACTCCCGTTTCCTGCCCGAGGGAGGCAGTGCCCTTTCCCTAGTCCTGGCAGGCAGAGTGGTGGTGACAACACAGGCTTTTCAGGGCAGGGGTGAACCTTTTATCTCTTGCTCAGTCGCAGCGAGGTAGGCAGGTAGAAAAGGAACAGATGTAGTGAGGAGCGCCCAGTAACTGGACTGGCCCAGACTTACTGTGTATGAGTCCAAGGAGGCTATAGGTGCCTGTTGAGGGAGAACTAAATAATTCTCCCCTCTTCATGTTAGATGATGTGTGGGATTTTTTTTTTTTTCTTCTTTTTTGGTTTTTCGAGACAGGGTTTCTCTGTATAGTCCTGGCTGTCCTGAAACTCACTCTGTAGACCAGGCTGGCCCCGAACTCAGAAATCTGCCTGCCTCTGCCTCCCAAGTGCTGGGATCAAAGGCATGGGCCACCATGCCTGGCGGGAATTTTTTTTTTTTTTAAGAGAATTTTATAGTATGCATGTAGAGATGTCTCTGCACAGCTTATATTTAATTCTTTCCTCCTAGTTCTGAGATGAACACTGGTTCTGTGCAAAAGGGTTTCCTTCCCAGTTGGTCACAATAAACTAGATGGTTCTCAAGGAAGGTAGGAAGCCTATTGGCCAGTAGTCCAGGCAGGAGAGACACCAGGGAAAGAGAGAGAAGCTCAGGAAAGCCAGCACTTTGTATCATTATTTTCCTAAGAGTTTGTTTCATATCACACAGCTGTCTAACCTTATCCATCCTGAAAGTCCCCACCATGTCTCTTGTCTCCGAAGGTGCTCTTGATGATTTCGATAAAGCCAAACCCTCCCCAGAACACCCTCCTACCATCTCGGCTCCTGATGCTTCAGGACCCCAGAAGAGATCGCCAGGAGATACTGCCAAAGTATTCCACCCCCTTAAGGGAGGGGGAGGATGGCCATGCAGCTCAGAGCAGGGGTGGGGCAGGCCCCTGTGGGGTGGCTGGGAGGGTGCCTTTGCCACACACTGCTGAGTGTTCTTCCAGGCCTCAGTTCCAATGAAACGAGGACCTGTGGTTTTACGAAGGGCTAACGAGGAAAGAGTAAAGAGCGGTTTTAAGTGGTTGGATTTGTGTGCTGCCTCATGGTATTCCTTCAGGAGCCAGTCTTTGCTGCCCTCCAGAGAAGAGGCAGATGGACTGTTCAGTGGAGGTGCTTGCTGAAGGGGAGATGTTTCATTTCCCAATATGTACTGAGCTCGTGTAAGAGGCTAGCCCCAGGGTGATGCTGTAGGAGGCAAACTTTGTCTCTCTCTCTCTCTCTCTCTCTCTCTCTCTCTCTCTCTCTCTCTCTCTTGCAGGATGCTCTCTTCGCCTCCCAAGAGAAATTTTTCCAGGAATTGTTTGACAGTGAGCTGGCTTCTCAAGCTACTGCGGAGTTTGAGAAGGCAATGAAGGAGCTGGCTGAGGAAGAGCCCCATCTGGTGGAGCAGTTCCAGAAGCTCTCAGAGGCAGCTGGGAGAGTGGGTGCGGAAACCCCAAACATAACCCTGGACAGGCCTCTTAACTGCTGGAGAGTACCAGGATTGTAAAATTGATGACAGTCATGATAGCACAGCCATGGGGGGGGGGGGGTAAGGCAAGAGAAAGGTGTGGGAATCTTGCTTACTAAAAGGTAAAAGGTAAGATACTTTGGAAAGTAATAAAAAAAGATTATTCCAGCTAGATGTAGCGGCTTATTCATTCAATCCCAGCACGTCAGAGGCAGAGGTAGACGAATCTCTGTGAGTTTGAGGTCAACATGGTCTACATGGTGAGTTTTACAATAGCTAGAACTACAGAGTGAGACCCTACCTCACAAATACGATTCTCCGAAACCAACCCTTTTAAAGGGGTGTTACTGTGGGGAACAGCTAACACATTATCAGTACAGATTTGTGGCATGACTGTGAAGGTAACTACAGAACCCTTAAGATTTTGAAGTGGTAGTAGGTTTGCTAGTAAATGCTTTCTATCCAGGCTGGTAACTAGATGAGTGTAGACAAGCTGACAGTTAAAATCCTAGCTAATCCTGGTTCTTTCATCTCTCCTAGGCAGTGATGCAAGTTCTCAACAAGAGTTTACTTCTTGCCTAAAGGAGACGTTAAGTGGGCTAGCCAAAAACGCCACTGAGCTTCAGGTAAAGGGGAAGGAGTGAGGGGAGGCCACTCTCAGTGCTTCCTGAGCATTCTCATGAAATAGATGCTGGGGAGGCATGGGGGGAGGGCTCAGTGGTTAAGAGCACTAGCTGATCTTCCAGAGGACTAGGGCTCAATTCCCAGCAACCACATGGCAGCTCACACCTGTCTTACCACTCCAGATCCAGGGCTTCTGACATTTTCACACAGATGTACATGCAGTCAAAAAAGGAAAAAAAAAAAAAATTAACATAAATAAGATCAAACTTTAAAAAGTTTACTTTTTAAACTTTTTTAAAAAGTTCTGCCAGGCGATGGTGGCATATGCCTTTAATCCCAGCACTTGGGAGGCAGAGGCAGGCGGATTTCTGGGTTCGAGGCCAGCCTGGTCTACAGAGTGAGTTCCAGGACAGCCAGGGCTACACAGAGAAACCCTGTCTCGAAAAACACAAAAACAACAACAAAAAAAGCTCTATGGTATCTCTCCCAAATCTGCCCCCCTTTGGTTTTTTGTTACAGGCATATTTAGATAGTTCTTGCCATTGGAAAGGGTGGTAAGCATTGTAGGGAGGCAGGGTACCTGTTCACCTCTCTTTGTCTTGTCTAGAACTCTGGCATGTCTGAAGAGGAACTGATGAAAGCCATGGAAGGGCTGGGCATGGATGAGGGGGATGGGGAAGCAAGCATTCTCCCCATCATGCAGAGCATCATGCAGAACCTCCTGTCTAAGGATGTGCTGTATCCATCCCTGAAGGAGATCACAGAAAAGGTTGGTGAATTTCCATTGCTAGCTTTTCACCTCCCTTTAGTGTATCAGCTCGTGGGCCACTTTGCTGAGACGATGAATAGTAAAGGGTAATTTGAATGGACAAGTACGTTTTTTTTTAAAACATCTTGTTTGTCGCAGTTGTTATTGAGAGTATTTAGCTACACTGCTGAGCTGACCATCTGTCCACGCTGGGAATGTCTGAGTTAAAATGGGGAATTTGCACTCTGGTTTTCTATAAATTAGTTCAAGACTTTGAGTTTAACTGATTCATTCTTTCATATATATATATATATATATATATATATATATATATATATATATATATCTTTATTTATTTATTATATGTATGCTGTAGCTGTCTTCAGACACCAGAAGAGGGCATCAGATTTCATTACAGATGGTTGTGAGCCACCATGTGATTGCTGGGATTTGAACTCAGGACCTCTGGAAGAAAAGTCAGTGCTCTTAACCACCAAGCCATCTCTCTAGCCCTCCTTCTTATATTCTTAACTTTACTAATTTCTCCAGTAGGAACTCACAGGATTTTGTGGTGGTGTTATGAACTGTTTGAGAGTGGTTTAAGAGGTAGTTCATGCTTAAAAGAACTTACAGTTTGCCCAGAGAAATGAAGTAGAGAAATAGAAGCTCTTCAGCATCACTGGCAACATGTGACTGAATAGACCAGTGTCTGTGCAGCCGTGGTCTGACTCTCAAGCTAAGAGTAGCTTTTACTTTGTTTTTATTTTTTTTTTATTTTTATTTTTTTTTTTTTGGTTTTTCGAGACAGGGTTTCTCTGTATAGCCTTGGCTGTCCTGGAACTCACTTTGTAGACCAGGCTGGTCTCGAACTCAGAAATCTGCCTGCCTCTGCCTCCCGAGTGCTGGGATTAAAGGCATGTGCCACCACGTACTTTGTTTTTAAAAGATTTATTTTTTTTTCAAGTTTTTTTTTTTTTTCAGATTTATTTGTTATATATATGTAAGTATACTATAGCTGTCTCAGACACCCCAGAAGAAGCATCAGATCTTATTACAGGTGGTTGTGAGCCACCATGTGGTTGCTGGGGTTTGAACTCAGGACCTTCAGAAGAGCAGTCAGTGCTCTTAACCGCTGAGCCAAAGATTTATTTTTATTACTGTTTTTAAATTAGGTGTGCATACACACACATACACACACGAGTTCAGGTGCCTATGGAGACCATAGACATTAAACCACCTTTGAGCTGGAGTTACACCTGGCAGTGAGCCACCTGATAAGGGAGTTGGGAATGGAAGTTGAACTAATTTAGTGCTCTGCAAGAGCAGTATGTACTCTTAACCACTCAAGCCATCTCTCCAGCTCTCAGTTTTATATTTTTAGGTTTAAAAACACCAGGGCTAGGGAGAGCTGGCTCAGCAGTTAAGAGCACTGTCTGCTCTTCCAGAGGACCTGGGCTCAATTCCAAGCACGCACATAGGAGCTCACAATGGCCCGTGGCTCCAGCGCCAGAGAATTTGAAGCCCTCTTCCATCTTCTGAGAGCATCTGACACACATGTGACACACACACACACATACATACATACATACATGCATGCGTACATACACTCGTACAAATAAAATAGAGTTTTTCAAAATTACAAATAATGACAACAACAGAGGGGGCTTGTTAAAGAGCACTTGCTGTTCTTACAGAGGGTCACCTAGATTCACTTCCCAGGCTCAACATGGTAGCTTATACCCATCCACAACTCCAGTTCTAGGGTATCTGACACTCTCTCTCCAAGTACACCGGCTGTGCACATGGTACAAATACATACATGCAGGCGAATAATGAATACAAAATAAAACTAAATAAATCTTTTTTTTTTTTTTTTNGTTGTGAGCCACCATGTGGTTGCTGGGATTTGAACTCCGGACCTTTGGAAGAGCAGTCGGGTGCTCTTACCCACTGAGCCATCTCACCAGCCCAAAACTAAATAAATCTTAAATACAACAACAGACCTACAGTGTTTCAACAGAGACCATATGTGACCCTTGTCCTAGTTAGCTGTGCCAACTTTACACAGCTCAGAGTCATCTGAGGGAACCTCATTTGGGGAATTGCCCAGATTAAATTGGACCATGGCTACGTGTGTGAGGAATTGATTGATGGTTGGTGTGGGAGGGCATAGCCCACCTTGGGTGGCACCAACCCTAGGCAGGTGACCCTAGACTATATAAGAAAGCTAAAAGTCAACAAAGTTAGCAGTATGCAGTATTCCTCTATGGTGACTGAGTTCCTGCCCTCAGTGATGGACTGTTACCTGGAATGTCAGATGAAATATAAACCCTTTGCTCTCTCAAGTCGTTTTGATGTTTTATCATAGCATCAGGAATGAAACTAGAACAACCCTCAGAGCCCAAATGTTTACTCTTGCTTTTCACAGACATAGTTTACTAATCTGCAATTACATATACCCCAGTGTATCCAGATGATCTGTCGGAGTCAACAGTACTCTGCTTTTCATGATGAACTTGCTCATCTAGCCTTGTTTTCCTCTTGGTCCCCTTCCCTCCTGGTTTACTTCATTCTCTCTCATCCATCTCTTCTCGTTCTTTAGTATCCAGAATGGTTACAGAGTCACCAGGAATCTACTCCTCCAGACCAGTTTGAGAAGTATCAGCAGCAGCACAGTGTCATGGGCAAAATCTGCGAGCAGTTTGAGGCAGAGACGCCCACAGACAGCGAGGCCACTCAGAGGGCTCGCTTTGAGGCAATGCTAGATCTTATGCAGCAGGTAAGGCCCCCTCTCCTCACACTGCCTTCCCACTGGTGCACTCCTCAGGCTGGCTACACCTAACCTGAGTGGAGGACAGAGTACAAGAAGACTTGTAGCTGGTCTTTGCTACTTTGTGGGTTCTTCTTTTTTCCACCCTTCACCCCCCCAACCCCCAGATTCAACCACTAACACTAGATAGGAGAGAAACAAGGATAGAGAGAAAAGAAATCCCTGAATCTAATTTCTTTTCTATGTGTCTTCTTTGATCGTGGCTGCTCACAAACAGCAACCAACATCTCTAAACGATCAACAATCTCTGACCCCTCTTGGGGCCCTTGAATTTATGTACCCTCAGGAAAGTTCCTGGAATTCCAAACCTCACACAATCACAGACACGATCTGCAGCTGGCTAAGCCACGCCTCTGCTAGAGCATGCGGCAGACCTTGGTCAGCTGCTGCAGTCAGTCTGAAGCAGCCCACATTCCCACACCTGGGATTAAAGCGAAAGCACATTCCTACAATATTTCTGAGTTTTTATAAACAAAAATTCCAGAATTCTCAAAAATGTCACTACAAAGACTGCATACTGTGGTCAGAAGAAATCAGATCACTAATCTGGTTCCTTTTGTTGCCTTTTTGTTTTCTGTGACATACATACATATATATATATATATATATATATATATATATATATATATATATATATATATATATATTAAATCTCTTACTCCTTTTCATTTTTTAGTTACAGGCCTTGGGCCATCCTCCAAAAGAACTGGCCGGGGAGATGGTGAGTATGTCTTCTATATTTTAACCCAGTTTTCAGTTTGCAGACGCCCGTAATCCTTAGGTAATCCATATAGGGTGGTCATTGTGGCTGCTAGGGACAGACCTTCAGAAGCTCTGACTTGAAATATGAGTGATTTTCTCAGTCCCTTTGTCTCTTCTCCAGCCTCCTGGCCTCAACTTTGACCTGGATGCCCTCAATCTATCGGGCCCCCCAGGTCCTAATGGCGAACAGTGTCTGATCATGTGAAATACAACACGGTTTCCTCCCTGAGCCCCAGCCGTGGGGACCATCTGGAGTCAGCAGAGTCACTGGGAACTGAGGCAGGAGTATCATCTGTAGGAGCTGGCTGCCCCACCCACACTCTCCATCCCATTCAAGACTGTGCCATACCAGCTGAGTCTACTCCATCAGGGTTTCTGCTATTAGAAACAGGCCAATTATCTGCCAGGTGAAGGAAGGCATCCCTTGTGGGGCATTTCATTTCTTCCCACTCCCCAAATAATGTTGCATATGGCAGGACTCATGTTCCCCTTGATTCCCAGGGACGCCGTGCCTTGTTTCTCTTCCTTCTCTTGTGTCTGGGGAGCAGGAGCCGAGTTCTAAGACTCTGTGCTTCTATTAGGCAGGGCCTCTGGGAATGAGGAGAAACGTCGCCTGGGCTGGGGCTGGAGGCTTGTCACCCCATATCCTTGCCTTCCTTTGGAATTCTCTTAAGGGAAAGGAATTTTGCACTTAGCCTTGGTTGGGTTGAAAGCAAAGCCTTGGGCTTTTCCTGTCCCTGGGTGCTGAGCCCCAATTCCCCTTTCCTCCTGAGAACTCAAGTTGCTACCCTGGTTCTTTCTACAGCTCTGTGATTTAGGGCGAGCCAACTCTTGACCTTCCTTTGCTCCCTGACTCTCCTTACCTCCTCTCTTTTTAGAGTCTTATTTATTCTGCCCTTTTAACCAGTGCTGTGATGGATGAAGGCCAATCTTGTTTCCTTTCATCTAGTACCTGGACCATTCTCCCTAGACCCTTCCCTTCCTCCCTGGCCAATACATACTTGTAGTGTCAGATCTGGTACATGAATGGCCATTCTACCCAGATAGGTTTTGGCTCATATAGGACATCAGATTTCCTGGAATCCTTGGTTCAGGAGGTGCTTGGGAAAGGGGTGTAGCCAGAATATTTTTTTTCCTGCAAGCCCTATGGGGCAGTATCTAATAAATATTCTGAGCAAGTGTGTGGGTTATTTTTCATCCAGGTCTATTTCTAATCTTTCCTAGTTTCTATAAGCGGCAGAGTGAGCTGTGTTAGGAGATAGATAGTTCTGTATAATGTTGTTAGGCTCTACCATGCCCCAGCCCTCCAGCTCAGCAAAAGAATACTGTCTTCATCTCCTTGGTACTTCAGTCTTAACTTTTTATGTTATAGTTGATGTTAATGATGTATTGTTAACATGTTTTCTAAATTATCTAACTTTGAATTGACCTGCTTTTTCACAGTGGGGCTAAGCACCATGGTTGCCATATATTTTATGGATATTCTTTTTAGGCCACCTAGCTATCCTGGTTCACTTGGAAAATAACATTTTAAAAATATATTTTTTATTTATTCTTTGGAATTTTATACATGTATATTGTGTATTCTGATCATATCCCACCCCCCAACCCTACCCACTGGAAAATAACTTTGGCAAGAAGAAACTCACATTTATCATTTGAGTCATTTCGAGTTTGTAACACATCATTTCCCCTGGGTTAAAACATTTAAGGATGTCACATATTCTATGCAAAGAAATGTGCTTGCGTCCTCAGTCTGGGAATTACCCAGCCAGCAAAGCCCATCAAACAGAAGACTCAGGGTCTGAATTTGAGACTCCTCCATGCTCTGAGGAAGGGAAAATGTACCAGCTGATTTGTGGTGATGAATGGGATCTGAATTGCCAATATTTTATTGATGCTCCTGACAAAAGCTTGACAAGGACAGGTGAGACAGGAACAGGAATGACCTGCCCTTGGAACTGTTCTCAGTGCCATGGTGGCCGTCCTTTACTCTCATTTCTGCTGGTGATGCTATGGTCGACTGTGGGTTTATTTTCAAGACTTTTTTTTTTTCATTTTAATTTGGTTGAACATGAGCGAGTCGACCTTGGGTTGGACTCTTTTCCTAAATACCATTTGAATTACTCTGGGACTTATAGCTGAATAAAACCTGGTGCCCTAGGGCAGTACTCCTCAAAGTATGTGTGGTAAAGGACCAGAGTTTAGTCCCTCTGCATCAATCTGTGTGTGTGCTGCCCATGTCAGGTATGTAATTGAGACTATATACAACCTATATGCAAATTTGAAAACACCTAAACTGTCTAGACTCTTGTTACAGGTTAATCCCACTGGTCACATAACTGAATTTCACAGCTATATCAAATACTAAAGTTTTTAGACAGTATATTTTGATTCCTAATGTCAGAAGTTGATACAGTGATAAGAACCAAACACCTTCATGGGATAATGCTGCTCTGGGCTTTCCTTAGTCTCTACAAAGGGCCTAGGCAAATGTATACTTAGGCACTTGAAGTCCTGGAGAACATGGTCTTTAGCAAAAAAGTGTCCATATATATGGTTATCTAGCATTTTTTTCTAGTTTGCTTCTTTTTCTTGATAAGTAAAAATAAAGTATATAGCTTAACTTTGATGAAGTATTTAAGCTGTCCTCAAAGATTGCAAGAGCTGCCCTTCCAAAATTCTGTGTGTTCTGGATAGACAGTTTCATGAAACAATCAAATTCATATAAGATGTATGTTCTCAGTAACCTCAGACCATCCTCTCAAGGCCCCATAGGCTAAAACTAGGCCATTGGGATGGCTTTGAAAACTTTGGGGAAAATGGCCCACATTAAAAAAAAAAATCTGACAAAATGTATCTAAGATTTATTATTAATCGTTTTGTATATATGTCTGTATGTGTGTACCGGGCATCTGATTCCCTGGACTGGAGTTAAAAAGGTGGTTGTGAGCCACCAGATGTGGATGTTGGGAACTGAACTCTGGTTCTCTGAAAGAGCAGATAGCTCCTAACCATAGAGCCTTCCTCCAGCCTGGTATCACATTAGTAGACATGGTAGATACTACCCAGAAATGTACAAGAAGGATTCAGGAAGTGGACATGCAGTGTTTGCTGTCTAACTGAAAAGCTCACCATATTCCTTTGGAAAGCCAAAGCAGCACTTAACTGTCAGAAGCAGATTGGTAGCGTTGCCACAGTATAGCAGCTTGAGTGGAGATTGCTAATAGCACACAGGCGTTCCTAGGAACAGGACAGATAGGCAGCCAAGATCTACATATAAATAGAGTTTTCAAAATTGAAGTCAAAGCAAAGTCATAAGTTTTGGTCAGCATCTGAGTCACAAAGAGTTCTAAGATTGACAAACTATCAATTCAGAGAGCCATTTACACTCAGGAAAAAAACATTCAAAGGAATTGAAATACAGCCTTACAATTTTCTAGAGCAACAAAACCCATAGAATGAATATATTACAACCGGGATTCATCAGGTGGCTTTACATGGCATAGGATAAGACAGTTAACCTGAGAGGAGTCTAAGAATTAGGGAGCTTGTTGAGCTGAGGAGTCCAGATGCCAGCACCAATCTGGTGATGAAGACCTACTTAGATTTCTGGAGAGCCTTGGTCTTCGGTGCATGTTGGGACACTAAAGGAGCTGGGTTCTGATGGCCGCAACAATAATGAATTGACATATCTACAATAATCCAGACAGGCAGGTAATAACTACTGGTGTGGAAGGTGTTTCTGACTCTGGGGAGGGCCTCTCTCTCTCAATTAGTCCTTTGCAGAAATGCCCTAGAGATCTGCCCACAAGTGTTTCTCTTGGTCAATTCCAGACCCAATAAATGTCAAGATAACGGTGATAGAGAGGTAGCTCAATGGCCAAGTGTACTTGCTACTCTTGCAGAAGACCTTGAATATGGGCCCTAGCACCCAAAGGGCTGAGTATAAAACTCCAGTTCCAAGGCATCTGATACTCGTTTCTAGCCTCTGAACATCGCATATATGTGGTACGCTTATATTTAGATAAAAACATCACACACAGACATGGATGTCCATAGATCAAAAGAACCACAGCAGTGTCTCCTCTTCAAACTTTCCCCATTGTGGGAAATATGGGATCCATAATCAAGGAAATGCTGGACCAAATCTGCTTTACAGTGGATCTATAGATTCCATCTTCTGATCGGTTCCCCAATATCCAAATGTGTGTCTCTCTGTACGACCTGCCAAGGAAGATGCCCAGATTTAGTAGAAAGACTAAGTAGAGGCTCCTGGAACTACACCCCACCTCTGTCAAGATAAAAATAATGCTGTTTGTGAGGGAAGAAGTGTCGGGGATTAGTTCACCCTTAGAGGATGTATCATATCCTCATTTAGTTTCATCTTTCTGGATTTTGTAGAAACTGGCTGGTGGAATAATACAGTCATGCTTGCAAGGTAAAGCAAGTAGTAGTTCCCAAAGCACTGCTCTGTCATGTTTATTCAATAACACAGCATCTGGTTTAGGTTATGTGATGGGTGCATAGGGGGTCAGCAAATTACAGCCTATAACTCAAATGTGGTCAGTTGCCGATTTTTTTTTTTTTTTTTAAGTGTGTGTGTGTGAGAGAGAGGGGGGTGGTGGTGGGGAGGCCATGAACAGGTTGAAGTCAAGAGTACAACTTCTTTGGAGTCAGTTCTCTCCTTCCACTTTATTAGCCATTTGCCCACTGAGTCCTCATGGGCCGAACTGCCTGGAATTTGTAAGGTTTACTGACATCCTAATCATTTACACACTGGCTTTTTGAATGCTTTTTGGCTACCTTGGCCAGGTAAAGTAGTGATAGACAGTATGGCTGGCAAAGCATACCTGCCTCCTTCCTTTACAGTAAGCGGCAGTGATGGTAAGCCTTCATTCATACTTGTGGAGACAATTTAGTCTGCACTTAAAGGAAGTCAGAGTTTTGTAGCAAGTTCTCTGGGGTGGACGTGAGACATGTGGCCTGAAAAATATGGTACAAGAGGTGTCCTTATAGAATCTGAACATTCATGATTTTGGAGTGAGGCTGTGTCTTCAGGAAAGAAAGGTACCATTTGAATAGCATCTCAACATGCCACTGAGCTTCAGGAGAAATTCAGTACCTAACTGTAAGATATGGGGTGACTCTGGGTGTATCAACCACTCTCGGCACACACAGGGCAGACCTGTAGTTGGTCTTTCTACTTTGTGGGTTTTCTTACCCCCCCACCCCCTCCCCCATTCAACCCCCTCCCCCATTCAACCCCCCCCCCCATCGCTAGATAGAAGAGGGAGGATAGAGGGGGAGAGAGATCCCTAAATCTAATTTCTTTCTTTTTGTTTCTTTTTTGAGCACGATTACTAACAAACCGCAAACAATCCCATGAATGACCATCATCTGACCATGCCTCTGGGGCCCTAGCATTTATACACCCTCTGAATAGTTGCCAAAATTCCAAATGTCACACAGTCCCAGAAACTATCTGCAGCTGGCAGAACCATACCTCTGCTAGAGCATGAGGCAAATCATACTCAGCTGCTGCAGTCAGTCCAAAGCAGCCCCACATCTCCAGACATTAAATTGAATTAAAGTTAAAACACATTCTTAAAATATCTTTGTATTTTTAAAGAAATCGGAATTCCAAATTGTCACTGCACAGACCCAAGCCCAGGGACAGTTGGCCAGTACAACATTAACTCAATGGTATCTTTGTGGACTGTTTTGGCTTCTTTTGTTTTTGACATAATCTTTAGACTGTTTTGATTTTAATTTTTGTGGGGTTTGTGAGTTTTTTGTTTCTTGCTCTTTTTGCTTGTTTTAGTGAGGGGGATGTAAAGTTGGGTGGGTAGGCAAGTGGGAAGGATCTGGGAGGAGTTGAAAAGGGAAAACATGATTAAGATATATAAAAAAAATTTTAATTAAAAAAACCTAGGGGTTAGTGAAATATTATGGCTTCCCAGAAACAGAGTCTTACATCTATATATCTACTTGACTTCTCCCTGTATTATCCCATTTCTCTGCTTCTTATTCGCCAAGAAGCCAAGACCAGCTTCTACCCCACCCACCTCCTGCTGTACTGCTCTGCCCAAGCCCAGGGAGCCATGCAACCAGTGGACCAAATCCTCTGAAATCATAAGCCTTCCAAAAACAAAAACAAAAACAACTTCGGTGACTAACTGTAACCAAATCCCCATTTAACCAACTGGTTATTGTCACACCAGCCAAGTCGTTAGGTTTGATATATACAAGTGTGGTCCATTTTATTAGGTTGATGCAAAAAGAAATTGTGGTTTGGGGCTGTGAATTTTAAATTGCTACAGGCTCAAACACATCAACCAAAGTAGGAACCATTACAACCAACATGTCTTTGCCAGTAAGAGATGATTGTTTATTTCTGTAGCCTAAAACGCTGCGCTTTGGGATTTGACAAACAGTGTTTCCTTCACAAACCCTGCGCCTTTTCTTCCACTGCACCTCAGTAGAAGGAAAGGCTGCGTATTTAATTAAGACAGCCCAACACACCCTTGCTTTTCCCATGTATTGACTGCACTCTGTGTTCAGTCTGTTAGCAAGCTCACCTCCATGCGTGGCCACCTCTGTCACTTCGTCACGTGCCCTGCAATACAAGTTCTGCAGGTCTTTTATACAATACCTTCCTAACTAGTCTGTCAGCTTCTGTTTTGCCTCCCTGAGGGCAGTTAAAGAAATCAGCTATAGTGAACTTCTTCAGTTATAAATCAAATCATGCCACTTTTATTTAAGATCTTTTATGACTCCCTAGCACACACCTAGAAGAAAATCAGTTCTGTTCTTGGTCCATAAATTTGTTATCGATCGGAACCACCTTTTCTCGAACCACCTGGCTTCCTCTGAAGCACTCTGGATCCTCCGGGTCTTTGCTGATCCTTCTGGCTGGAACAATTCCCAGGTGAGTATGGCTCACTTTCTCACTTGATGTCCTCATTCAGAGGACACCTCAGCAAAGGGGGCTCTCCAAACCCCTATGGGGGAAGAACACATTCACCCTGTAATATGAAACTCTGGTGACCTATTTTACATTGTTCCCCTTCACAACAGTTTTCATAACTGTATATTATTTTCTTTTTTCTTCCCCCCTCCCCCCAAGACAGGGTTTCTTTGTGTAGCCCTGCCTGTCCTGGAACTCACTCTGTAGTCCAGGCTGGCCTCAAACTCAGAAATCCGCCTGCTTCTGCCTCCCAAGTGCCGGGATTAAAGGTGTGCGCCACCACTGACCAGCTATTTTCTCTTTTTTAAAAGAATTATGTATACGAGTACACACATGTACTCATGCATGTAGCTGTCTTCAGACACACCGGAGGAGGGCATAAGATCCCATTATAGATGGTTGTAAGCCACAATTTGGTTGCTGGACGTTGAACTCAGGGTCTTTGGAAGAGTCAGTGCTCTTAACTGCTGAGCCATCTCTCCAGCCCCTATGCTATTTTCTGTGTATCTCTCTTTCCCTGTGCTCCCAACCATGCACTAAAAAGCTCTGTTTTATTCATTCGATGCTGTAGTTCCAAGATCAAGGCCTCTCCTGTAACGTACAATAAATAGTCGCTGACTGACTGACTGAGGTCGGAAGACAGGACTTTTAACTACTTTGCTCATTATTCTTCTAGGTGAAGATTACATTACAAAGATGAAAAGGGATAGTTCCTGCTTTCTATAACTTACATTCTAATAATAGTTAGATTTAAAATATATAATTGAAGCCTAGATAGATGGCTTAGCGGTTAAGTGCATTGGCTGCTCTTCAGATGACCCAGCACCCACATGGCAGTTCACGATTGTAACTCCAGTTTGGGGGGATCTGATGGCCACTCTGTCAAACTGCCCATACATATGAAATTAAATATATAATTATAGGTTAAGTGCTATACAGTAAAACATGTTATGAAAAAGTGATACAGACTGAGTGCAGTCGTGTGCATCTGTACGCCAGTATTGTGGTTAAGGCTGGAGGGTCACTGGAGCCCAACAGTTGGAGGCCTGCCTCTCCTCTGTTTTTTTGAGACAGGGTCCTGTATAGCCCACGATGTTCTTGAACTACCGATCCTCCTGCTTCCACCTCTCAAGGGCTAGAATTACAGGTGTGGGCCACCACACTCAGCCTGTGAGACCTCGTCTTGTGAAAATGAAAGTAGAGCCAGGTGTGGTACATACTGTGACTCACAGTGTGCTGGAGGCAGAGGCAGGCAGATGGGTCTCTGTGATTTCAAGGCCAGCTGGAACTACACAATGGAACCCCTCAAATAAATAATAAATAAATAAATAAATCAGAATTGGTATCAGCAGATAACGACATGTTATACCAAAGTGCCATTTGTACAGGGACCTGACTTAGGAGAGATGCAGTATAATAAACATCACAGCCAAACATTCCAAGGTAAAACACCAAGCTGGAACATAATATGGTGCTCCCGACAGCAAGAAGGGTAATAAGGCTCCAGGCAGCATGGGAAGAGATAAAATCGGAAATAAGAAAGGAACCAGATAATATAAAACCTTGGGGGCTACTTTTGGTTTAAAAAAAAAAAAAAAGACTTAATGCGTGGTGTTTTGCCTCCCTCCATATGTCTGTGTGCCATTTGTGTGCAATGCCTACAAAGCCAGAAGAGGGCAGAAGAGGGCATCTGATCTCCTGGAACTGGAGTGTGTTAGCTAGTATGTTGGGTGTTGGGACTTGAAACAGAAGCCTCTGGAAGAGCAGTTAGTGCTCTTAACTGCTGAGCCATCAGTCTAGATAATTTTGACTTTCATTATGTGATGAGAAAGTAATGGATGTTCTGGGTAGGGAACTATGCCCTGACTTACAGCGTTTTAAAAGACACTCTGCTGCCTGAGGTTTGCTTGTATCTGGGCACTAATGGAAATAGACAAACTAGCTGTAGTAGTTACTCTCCAAACTGCTGGGCAAATTATGTGAGTGAAGCAATGATTTCAGTTTATAGTCTGAGGGGACATTCATCATGACTGGGAAAGTGCAGCAGCTGGAGGCTTGCTGGACACATTGTGTCCACAGTCAAACAGTAATAAATGCTGGCTCACTTTCTGTATATTCGGTCAAGCCCCCCAGCTTATGGAATGACGTCACCCACAATTAGGTGGGTCTTCCCACCTCAATTAGCCTAATCTAGGTAATCCCTCACAGGCATGCCTAGAGGCTCGCCTGCTAACTAATTATAGATCTTGTCGAGTTAACAGTATTAATTACCACATGTCTACTTCAGCAAGTAGTCAACAAGAGACAGCTTGGGATAGAATGTATCTGGCAATGGAGCTCAGTTTATAGAGTGCTTGCCTAGTCTCCATGAAGGCCTCAATTTGATTGCCAACAGTGAATAAAATCAGACATAGTGGCACATGCCCGACCCTCAGGAGATGGAGGCAGTAGTTACAGAAGTGAATTTGAAGCTATTCTGAACTACTCTTGTTCCTGTCTCAAAACAACTGGGAGGGGGGGAGTGGTATTGGTATCGGGTAGAGTTGAGGAGTCCAAACTTAGTACCTTAACCTTCTGGTTAAAAGGAAAAGAGGCGGGGCTGGTGAGATGGCTCAGTGGGTAAGAGCACCCGACTGCTCTTCCGAAGGTCTGGAGTTCAAATCCCAGCAACCACATGGTGGCTCATAACCATCCGTAACAAGATCTGACGCCCTCTTCTGGAGTGTCTGAAGACAGCTACAGTGTACTTACATATAATAAATAAATAAATCTTTAAAAAAAAAAAAAAAGGAAAAGATGCTGAAGATGTAGTTCAGTTGTTAGGGTACTTGTTCAACATGCCCCAAAACCCTGTGGCTCAACCTTGAGCACTGCATAAATCGGTAATGGTGATGCTTCCCTGTAATCCTGGCTCTGGAGGTCGAGGCAGGATACAGCCTGGGATGCAGGAGACCCTACCTAAAACATCTTCAACAACTGTTGGTGTTCTGAGTCACACCAAGGAGAGACATTGCAAGATGAAATTTGGCCTTGCAGGCAGCAGGGAGAGCCAGCTTCTGTGGACTGAATAGTGTACATCTGTCCAAAAGTATGTTTATTGATGGTTACACAAATTGTTCTTTTTTTCGGGGCGGGAGGGGCCGATAAATTCCTTTATACTAAAGACCCTAAACAGCTCTATGTTTCCTGAAAAAAAAAAAAAAAAAACCACCCTGCAACTTTAGTCCTTAGTGTGTACTGTTTGCAGTGCTCGATAATGCAAGGTATTCCAGGTGTGCCAGATCATGGTGTGACCCAGAAGTCACTCAGACTGTAAAGCTCCTTCAGAAAAATAACCCCATACATGAGAGAGAGAAAGCACCTCATTTTTCTACAAGGATTTTTTTCAAGGTTAAATTACTTCCAGAAAAAAACTTCATTCTGATGTCTACCCTAGATAGTGAAAAACAACTATTTTATTCTACTGTCTACCCTGTATATAATAATTCTACTAGATTTTTCTGCTACAAATAAGAGTGCTCCAGCCTGCTAGCTAGGAGTAATCTGGAATCCTAGAATCTTGTTTAGGTTTCCTTTAGGTGTCGGTGCAAAGCAGTGCACAAAAGTTACCTGAAACCAGCAACCTGCAAAGTTACTTGGCATATCCATATTTTAGCTGCATTTTCACAACAGCTAAATTATGAATAAACCTAGATATCTATCAACAGATGAATGGATAAAGAAAATATGGAATATATACACAATGGGATCAATCAACTATGAAGAATGAAATAATATTTACAGATTATAAACTACCTAAATTAGACTCAGAAAGACAAATATGACATGTCCTCTCCAACATGCAGAATCTGGATTTAAATTCATGTCACATATGTCTATTAATTACACATGCTTATTCATATTTAACAACAAAGTGGACAGGAGACTGAGAGGCAAGGAAGAGATATGAGAGTTGAAGGGAAGAAAAAAGAATGGAGTATACACTAGTCACGAAACCTAACGGTAATTATTGGAGGAAAGTAACCAAGAATGGGAAAATAAGTGGGAAGGGGACAAGGAAGAACCAGGTATGACACCTATGTATGAAAATGCCACATGGAACCCTTGAGTGTATGTATGTGTGTGTGTGTGTGTGTATATGAGTGTGTGTGTGTGATGGGGATGGGGGAAAGGACTTATTCTAGCCCAGAATTTACAATCCGTTGTTCTAGGTTGACCTCCAACTTGTGTATATCCTGCCTCAGCCTCCTGGGCGCTAGTTTGTAAACTGTTACTTTGTTCCTTTTAAAAATGAAGCTCTGCCGGGCGTGGTGGCGCATGCCTTTAATCCCAGCACTCGGGAGGCAGAGGCAGGCGGATTTCTGAGTTCGAGGCCAGCCTGGTCTACAAAGTTAGTTCCAGGACAGCCAGGGCTAAACAGAGAAACCCTGTCTCGAAAAACCAAAAATGCGGTGTTGAGCACCTTTAATCCTAATCCCAGCACCTGAGAGGCAGAGGCAGGTGGGTGATCTCTTGAGACCTACAGTTCCATGGCAGCCAGGGTAGAAAGATCCTATTTCAAATGAATAAACAAATAAACCCTGTTTCTAAGCCGCAGCATTCCCATCCCCAGGTGTGGGGATCAAACTTTTCAAACTTTTAGACCCTTAGGAAGCATTCCAACATCCCCAAACCTTAGTGACTCTTTTAAACAAATGGACAAATGGGTGCTGACAGAAGGCCTCGTAGAAGCCATGGAAGGAAATGCAGCTTTGAGCCTGAAAGGAGAAAGGGGTTTTTCTTTAAACAAGAAAAAAAAAAAATGTGGCAAGAATTAGAACCTCAGGCCTGGAGGACACCTACTAGTTTGCCTGCCAGAGCCTTTGGAATGAGGTTCATTTCCCGGCCCAACTCCAAGGAGCCCCTAAATCGCATGTGTTTTGAATACCAGGAGACCAGCCATCACAAAGTACGAAAACAACTTGACTCCTCCGCCCCGCGCACGCGCCCCTCGCGGCTTCGGTTGGCCTGAGGCTCCGCCCCTCGTGCGGCCACCGGGAGGGTTGGGAGCCCAGAGCTCGCGGGACCGCTCTCGTTCAGTCTCCTCCAGCACAGCGTCGCAAACCCCGCCGGAAAGCGTGACGGCGCAGGCGCAGGAGCGGAGACCCGAGACGGTGGTGGTGGCTGCCGCTGGCCAGTGTAAGATGGCGGCGGCGTTGGTGGCGGCAGTGGACGGGGCGGCTGGGCCTGGAACAGTCGGAGCATCCGCTGGCAGAAGGATGACCCTAGATGGGAAGCGGGCTGCCGGGCCTCGCCAGCTCCCGTGCTTGTAACTGCCCCGGCCGGACGCCCTCCCCTTGACCTACCGGGTCCGTGTTTCGTCCGGCTCGGCCTGTTCCCCCCTCTCCCTGACCGCTTCCCCGCAGGACAGGCCCGATCCCTTTCTTAAAACTCCCGGACTTTAAGTCTTACTCCCCTCCCCCGAGTCCGTGCTGGGAGGACTAGTCGTCCTCTGCCCGGGTCGGTCCTCGGGGTTGCCCCCTAGGACCACCCCCTTGACTCACAGGGACTTCTCGTTCGTCCGGTGACCCATTCGTAAACTCTCATTTCTTCTCCCTTTATAATCTGGGGACCCGGCTCTGTCTGCGTCTCCTAGTGACTTCAGGGCCACCTCGCAGTGTGCCCCCTCCCCCCATCCCAAGTTCTCAGGCCCAGCACTTCGTACGGAAGGCCGAGGTCAAAGCAACTGGCAGTCTGTTCTTGAATGCTTTGTGATCCGGTTCTCTTAGTGTACTTCCCCTCCCCGTGTCCCGAAATCTTTTAGGACACCTTAGGACGGTCCCGCTTGGTCCTTATTAGTTGGAAAGCATCTGGCGGCTTGAATTTCTGACTCCTGATTGTTGGTGTAGTCTGTAAACAAACCCGCACTAGAGCTATCACATTCTCCCGCGGATTCTCCCCTCCCCCCTGCTCCGGAGTTTGCTTTAGACGGGTGGTTTGGTCTCTAGAGTTGAAAAGATACAGGTTTTCCTCCTAAGTGACTCTTTAGCTTTGGTGGAGCTGGCGTTGAAATCTTGTGTTAGTCCTTTGTGTTTCCATTACGGGCATGGGTTTTGTTCAGTAGTCAGAATTGAATTAGGTAAGTTGTTTTGGCTTTAAATAGTTGTGAGGAGACTAAAAACAACATCAAAAAAAAAAAATTAAAGTGTGGTCATAAATATTTTGGCTACGTTCAGAAGAGACGCCTTTGCCATGTAAACTTTCACTTTTCTCAGTTCTTCAGCGAACCTCCAGACCAGTTTTCTCAGGATCTTGGGCCTGACTTCGGTCGGCGATAAAAGCAGGAAGGTGAGTGGCCTTGAAGGCGTTTAATTCCTCAATTCAAGACCCTTTCCTCATGCGAAAGTGCAGACCGCTAAACTCAACAATTGTTACCCCTGTTTCCACAAGTTTGGATATTGTTAGCAGCTTTGTTACAATTTTGGTTAAATTACTTACAAATTTAATTGGCTGTATTTTGACCTGCTGCCCGACACTGTTGTGTGTCTGCAAATGGTTTAAGCGTCCAGTTGAGTGAGCAGTCTGTGCCTCGTTTTTATTCCCCCTTTATTTATTTGCATTGTGTTTTGTCTTCATGTGGATCTTGTCTTCTTAGACTGTTAAATATTGAGAATTGGTTTGCCTGAATTCTGTTTAGCCTTTTGTCAAGTCAGATCTGTTCTCCCAAACCCAGAACTTATCATCCATGCCATCTGGAGAGTAATTAACCACTCCTGACTAAAAGCTAGGATCGAAGAGTGAGCCTCCATTTAGTTGGTGTCTAAGTCCAGTTAGCTTCAGAGGCACAACTTTTCAAAAGGTAGTGGGATTTCTTTTTCTCTTCTCTTCTCTTCTCTTCTCTTCTCTTCTCTTCTCTTCTCTTTTTCTTTTTTTCTTAAAGTAGCTCCCTTTTTAGCTAACTTGCAGGATATTGGTCAGTAGAAGAATCATCATGTGCTTTGAGCAACAAGGGTCAAAGAGAGGGAGTCAGAACACAGTTGTCAGTATGGTTCCTACAAGGCTTGTGGATTGCTGGTAGCAGAGGGTAGGACTGTGATTGAGTCTGGCAAGACTTAGTAGAGAAGCCCCCTGACTCTTTAAGGTAGGTTTGACCAATCCTTAGCACCTTCGGGATTTGTACTGGGAAAAGTTTGAGAGTGGCTATGTTAAGTTTTGTTCCCTGTGGTGCTCAAACTAGAAAATGCTCATTATGAACTAACATAAAAACTTTGAATGCAGATGCATGTATGTGAGATCTAAGAGTAAAAAATCAGCTTTTACATTTTAATTTGGTTTTATGTCTGGGTGTTTAACCTGCAATGCTTGCATGGCTCATGTTGGAGACAATAAGAGGGTGTCAGATCCCTGGAACTGAAGATGTAGGTAGCTGTGAGCTGCCATGTGGGTGCTATGAACTGAATCTGGGTCCTCTGCAAGAACAGCCAGTACTCTTAAATAGTGAACCTTTTTTTTTTTTTTAAGATTTATTTATTTCATTTATGAGTACACTGTCGCTGTCTTCAGACACCAGAAGAGGGCACAGGATCCCATTACAGATGGTTGTGAGCCACCATGTTGCTGGGAATTGAACTCAGGACCTCAGGAAGAGCAGCCAGTGCTCTTAACCGCTGAGCCACCTCTCCAGCCCCAGTGAACCATTTCTTCAGCTTGTTTATTTGACTTTTGAGACAGGAACTCACTTTATCCCAGGCTGGCCTGAAATGTATAATGCAGACCAGGATGGTCTTGCAAACTTGTCTCACCTAGCCTCCTGAGTGCTAGTGTACCAGCATGAGGCATCAATCGTAGGTGATACGTAACAGGTGTTTGTTTTGCACCCGTCTTCCTAGATTGTTTGTTTGTTTGTTTTTCTTTTAAGAACTGGAACCTAGGCTGATGGTGGTAGTGCATGCCTTTGATACCAGCACTTAGATGCAGGTGGATCTCTGAGTTTGAGGCCAGCATTGTCTACAAAGTGAGTTCCAGGACAGCCAGGGCTACACAGAGAAACCCTGTCTCAAACAAAGAAACAAAACTTGGGGTTTTCAGGTAAACTAAGCAAGCTCTGTGCTATTGGGCCACAGCCTCTGTCCCTAGATTCATTTTTAAGATTTATGTGCCTGTGTCTGTGTGGGCATTTATGTATGTGAGGGTAGTGCCCATGGAGGCTAGAACAGAAGAAGGGACCAGATCCTTTGGAGCTGGAGTTAACAGTTGTGAACTGTTGTGTGGGTTCCAGAAACTAAACTCAGAGCCTCTTCGAGAGCAGTAAGCACTTTAATTGCTGTCCCCTCAAATTCAGCTTTATTGTTCATATTATTTGTTCTGTGAATGTCCGGTGGGGTGCCTTCTAAACCTGATTTCTGAGTGTCGGAATAGGAAGTGTTTCATGTGTATATTTCTAAATGCTTTTTTTTTTGTTTTTGTTTTTTTGTTTTTTTTGTTTTTGTTTTTAGCGGTGGGGGGGGGTTGGTTTTGTTTTTCGAGACAGGGTTTCTCTGTGTAGCCCTGGCTGTCC